>NC_137215.1:6359020-6818598 GCF_949987685.1 Ammodytes marinus | reverse complement strand
CTGATACAATAACTCCCACCTTTGCCAAACACACTATCTTGAGGAAATGAGCTTTGCAAGGTGCTGTGAAAGACATCAAAAGACAGATCTAGAGGGCCCGCTAAAGCAGAGAGTAATGTGGCTGACTGGGTAGTTCAAATATAAAAGGGTTGTCTTCTGTAATTAAAATTTGTCATTGGCTCATTTTGAAATGTTGATAAGTGGGCTCAGGAAGAGGACAAGACGCTGCACGGATGAGTTAGAATTTCTTGTTTAGTCTGTGTGGTCTGCACTGAGAGCACTGTGTGTGTGTGTGTGTGTGTGTGTGTGTGTGTGTGCAGGGGGTAATGGTCTGGTCAGTGGAGTGAAGCAGACCACCTGAGAGTTGTTTTTGGGCATTAGTGTGTGTTCTCTCTCTCTCTCTCTGTTCCTGTGTGTATGTGTGTGTGTGTGTGTGTGTGTGTGGTGTGTGTGTGATATATGACACTGGCCATCTGAAGGAGGTGCCTTGCTCTTGGTCTCTCCCTCTCCCTCGGAGCTGCATGAAAGGGAGCCGGAGAAGCCTGATGAATTAAAGCCTCTCTTCAATAAAACATCAGAGTCTTTGAGTAACACACGCTTGAGATGCCCCAGTAATTGACTTTTTGGACTTTGGGATTTACATGAACCCCTCCAAAAGCAGCTTACCTGTTCAGCGATGCCCCTTGAGTCCCACAGCCATTCCCTTGCTGATGTGGATTTCCATAAAATATTTTTTTCTTGTTTTTTTTCTATTCATCTCAGCCCAAAGCCCGAACTATCCACTGTAGATAATTTGAGGGATTTATCGAAGAGTTGGTATTTATTGTGTCTTGAATCAGAAATCTCGCCATTAAAAATCGTAATCCATCGACGGTTGTATTCTAATGTAGTAAAGCCTACGAATTCCACTCAATGCTGGTTGTTTTTGCTCATTTACAGAATTAACATAAGTGGACATGCTGCTGTACAGACAGAGTTTGTATATTCATGTTTGATATTATTTCACGTTGGACTGTTAATATTGCAAAAAAAAACAAAGAAAAAATAATAATCAGGTTTCAGCAGAATTTTGCAAAAGACAAATACTATCTCAGACCATAAAATAAGACACATACCCTCACAATGAACAAGTACAATGTACTGGATGTCAAAAACACACATTTGTTACCATCTGTCACACCGAGCATTACTCATCGCAGTAACCAAGGCCAGAAGAGGCTGTGGTAAAAAAAAAAAAACAAGGAAAAAAAAGCACACAGCCAGAACCTAAAGCTTTTAAATGATGCAAGACTGGTGCAATGTAGGATTTCTCTGGTCCATTCCTCATATGTGCAAAGTCACATTTGCTTTCACCATATATGAATTTAAGAGACACGAATAACAATCTTACACGTAAGTTTACAGTTCGAAAAATATAGAAATCTGTGTCTTTTAGAGATGGCATTGGAGAAAGTTGTGAATTTAGTCCTCATCTCACGCCGCCCATAATAAACTCTTTAACAAGATGGAGGAAGTGAGAATGAAGGGAGATCTATGGGAGGGGCAGAGGAGCTTGGCAGATTTAATTAATTACTGCATATTAAAATGTTTGTTTACAGAAGTGAGCAGCTACAAGAAGGTCCGATGTTAATTAATTTAAGGCGTACTTCCCAGCAGCCTCGGCGATGTGTCAGGAGGCAGGGACTCTTCGTCTCATTGGAAATCCATCAATTGCTGTGAGGTGTGTAAGAAACAAAGATGCACGGCGCACAAATTAGACTCAGTGTTAACATGATTGCATATTAAGATTTCTAATTAGCGGGCAGAAGGAAAAAGGGAAAGTAGTTGTGGAATATGCGGGTACTTGGATGGCCATTTTGGGAACACAGCAGTTGACACAAGGATGGTTTAAAGGAGAACGCTTGTTGTCAAAATAACTTTTTGTCAAAATCAGTGAATATCTCCTAATGATCGACTAGCTGTCTTTACTGTGTGTGCACTGAAAATAATCCAGTGCTAATACACAATCTAGGCTCTGTAATCTGGTATGAAACAAAGGGTATGTAAACAAAGGGGGGCACCGTAGCTAAAAATACTTTGACAACAAGCATTCTCCAGTATAGGTGATTACACCTTTAATTTGTGGAGCATATACAGTCTTTTCTGTTCTGCTAAGCTATTATAAATGATTGATTCTTTTACTCTGGGCAGCCCAGATGTTAGTGTCCAAAGTATTTGTTGACAGAGTCAGCGACTAGACAAAGCCAGGCTGCTTAACACGTGTGCTGCTTCTGTCCGCTCTCCAGAGGTTCCCATTCGGACAATGATGTATCTGAGTCCCCTGTCGAGGTCACATGGACTCAGTCCAGAACATCACCTGCAATCAATAGTGTGGGTAAAGCAGGGCCAACGCGTGTGAGGGCAAAGACTCCACTCGGAAAACCCACTGTGGGGAGAAAAAGGCCGGCATGGCCCATTGCCTTGCTAAAACCAAAAAAGCCACAGCCAGGGTTTGTACATAATGATACACTGGTGTCTATAAGAGAGAGGTGGAAGGATGGGGACAATAAGGACACAAAAATACAGGAATGTGTATTTGTGGACATACAAAAAAAATAAAAATAATCCTTAAATGAGAAACATTTGAAGCAAAATAAAACTAAACCCAAAACTGTCTTGAAGGCGAGACACTGCAGATAAAAACAAGCATTGGTCTATTTAGTCTATTTTACTTCAATAACATGTATTCTTTCATTGTATTATAAATAATAGGTCCAAAATGTACATTTAGGTGTTTATTTTATCTGTTTGTGTATATTTCTCCTATACAACCATCTTTAACGGCTATTATCTCAACATCAGTTTTTGAATGAATGAAAAAAAGATTGTAACTTTGGCTTGATCCAACATCTACATTTTAGTATTTTAAAGATGCAAATGTATGCACAATTTGTTAGATAGTGAAAAATCTGCATATTTATTCAAACACTTCTGAAACAATTGCAATACTAAAAACAATAGTTTGTATGTAAGCTGGTTACAGTAGTGGTCTATTTGTTACAGTGGGATTCACAAGAACCTATCAAGCCCACCATGAGAGAGAGAGAGAGAGAGAGAGCGAGAGAGAGAGAGAGACACAGAGAGAGAGTGAGAGAGAGAGAGGGTGTGTTCATTGAGGTGAAGAATGGCTGTATTTGTGGGGATGCGTGTAATTATTTCACTTCTTAGAGTCATTATTGGCCCTGCCTGCTGCACTGTCAGAACCTTATACATCTACATGCCGAGCACCAGTGTAACGTTCCACCGTGGCAATCTAACATGTGTTTCCCTAAGATTGCTCTCTTACCTCTGATCATGATTATCAGACCACAGCTCCAAATAAGGGCCAAGCACCTCCTCTGTCTTAGACAAATAGGCAACAAGACAAAACATGGTTAAAAGAAAACTGAAAAAAAAACATGTTATTTCGAGTGTATTTTTCTTTGAAAATATATAAAAATATCAATGACAAACATTATTTTTAATTCTTATTTGACATGTAGAATTTATAACTTAAACCCTAAGAGTTTTCAGTCCCTTTTGACTCCACCTGTCTCCACCTTCCTACTGTCTAAAATAAAATGAAATGAACACTAAAAGGTCACTGGCTCATCATTAAAGGAAAAAATAGCAGCTAAGCAATTTGAAATGTATCAACTCTTTCTTGCTCATTCATTCACTCTCTCTCTCCCACTGACACACACACACACACACACACACACACACACACACACACACACACACACACACACACACACACACACACACACACACACACACACACACACACACCTTTTCCTGATGTTGAAGAATCAACCTATTTATCCAATATAGACTTCTGTAGCGTTTTGCCCAAACAGCCATGGTGTATCTTTTATTCTTTGCTCTTAGCTGCAGACAGAGCTAAGACTGCTCCCTCAATCAAGACCTTGGAACACCACAGACTCAACTGCTGTAAACAGTGCTGCCTGGGACGCAGAGGCTGCGGAAAGTGGCACACACACAGCAGCGTTTGTGTGTGTGTGTGTGTGTCTGTGTGTCTGTGTGTGTCTGTGTATGTGCGTGGACTCCTACTGTAAGTGGGATTTGAAGAATTGGCACAGTCATCTGAGCGGCGCTGCGCATCTCTCATAAAACAAATGAAGGCCCCAGAGCCTCAAAGTGAGATTGATATCTCTTTCTGAACTTGAGAGGGAATATTCTGAATATGGAAAGGTTTTCCCTCAATCCCAGGGGATCCAAAGGGCCCCCCTATACTCGCTCCTCTTTTTCCCCACCTACACGCCAACAATAACAGGAAAAAATAGCTTTTGTGTTCATCAATATTCACTCATTCATCCTGTGTCTGTGTCTGTGGCAGCTGAAAATGTCGACAAGCACGCCCCGGCAATGGATGACGCCAGAAATCCACTTTGTCGCGGCGGGCGCTAAAGGATGTCTGAAATTGAGTTTGGAATTAAAATAGAACAATCCCCCCCCAATTTTTTTTTTCCTTCTGGACCGAAGGCAGAGCCATACATTTCACTTAGCCACTGAAAACTTTTCAATTTGTGCGGCGGGGTCTTCAACAGAACCCAGCCATTAAATAGGTCAAGGATGGATGTACCCATGGGCGACATTGGCTTTTCTCAGTCAAACAAAGAAAAAGTTGTGAGCACGTTTGGCAATAGCATATTGTGTTTTACAAAGACGGACATGCTTGCAACTTTGGGCTGTTAAAGACATGAGCAAATAATGCATTGAATAGGAAGGCAACAATAAAAACCGTGCACGAAAAAGCTACTAACTCCTTTTCAAAGCTGGCTAGCTTAAAAAAAAAGAAAATTCAAAATGCCACTGCACATATTTCCAGTAGAAAGTGTAGTCACAGGAAACAGATCCTTGGGTGGGATTCAACCACGGCCAAATCTAACGATTATCACCACACAGTGACTTTGACAAAGCTGGCCCTGATTTGACTCAGTGACCTGCTCCTGCATGGGTCACAAACTAAGCAAAAGTTTACGACAGCGAAGCAGCGAACCCTCTGAACAACGTCTCTGTTAAAAGCTGTCTCTGTGGGCAGACGTGCTGATATCTGCTCGGGGATCAATACCACATGCTGATATGTTTTTAATCATGCACAGTTGACGCTGATTTGTATATGTAATTTTCATGGTGGATGCACATAGCCTGCCCCAAAGCACATGTCCACTCATAGGGGTCAGTGATTTCTACTGTTTTTATATCAATTATAGCCTTTGGGATTTTTCTTTCTGACATGATTTTATCCAAAATTGTTGTACATATTTTTTTAATAACTCGTTCTGAGTGAGAAATACTAAAAAAACGATCAAAACAATATGGCTTTTAGGATCGTAATTCTTCACACGTGTATAAATTGCATTATTTCTCCTCATTTGAAGCTGTTTAACTATTATATTTACATTTGTAGACATATGCTTATTCCCACCTTTCTACCAATGGAGAACGTGTACAACTGCAGCTAATCCCTTTATTCCACCCTTTTTAATCCCAGCCTCCCAAAGCCACTTCATAATGATCTCCCCCCTGAAAGGTAAATCAATTATATAACCACCACAAAAGAACCGTTTTGTCATAAAATGGTAATTAGTTTGGGTCCTGACCTCCCTCTTGGCACCTCCACTCCCCCAGCTGAGGACCGGCGGGTGCAAGTCCAACGCAGTGCACACACTTAACGACAGGCAGGCGTAACACACTGGCGCAGCACATTGTGGAAGGGCCTTTGTCTTCATTCAGGGGGAGATGAAGTTCTCGCCGCCACGTTTATCAATCACGGAGAGGGCTCCAGCTGTTCCGCAAGCTTTCGGCCTGGCGTCAACAGCCGGCCTAACAAATTGTCTGTGAATAGCGAAGGCAAAAAAGGGACCCCCACCACACACACAAACACACACATGCACACACACACACACACACACACACACACACACACACACACACACACACACACACACACACACACACACACACACACACACACACATACAAGTCCCACCATGTTCATACAAACAACATTAGCATCAACACACACATGCACAGCCCCAGACTAATGCCCAAAGCAGCATCGCATGTACACAATTACACCGTACACTTTGACACCACCGCGCAACTCAACATTACGTCACTATTCCACGCAAACGCTTTCATCTTTCATTGCACATACAGATGAACCAAAAAATACATAAGGCTTCCTATTGTTCACCATGTCTGACTAATGTTTTCTCGAACAGCCTTTTCACAGACACAGACCAGCCCTGCTGTCTGCTCCGTGCAATTACAAGATGGATTATTAACAGATCTTTCAAACACTGTCATCGTTTCACCTTGCAGGAGTCTGAGGATGTTAAATTCCTGAGATGAGAATCACGTCCAAATACAACTTAATGAATGAAAGAGAGACATACACTACTGAACAAATCAGGCCTAAACCACTCCGGACTGATTTACAGTTGAGTTTTGAGAAAATACATTGTGTCTATAGATTTTTTCCCAATATCAACTATAGCCTCCAAAAATCGAATCCCGCAAGGCAAGAACTATTATTGTATGTTTGCTTGAATGATCTGTAGGCTCTCAAAGAAAAGTGAAAAGTTACCCATGTCAAAAATATAGATAGATGAACATATGAATTAGTTGTTCTCCAAGGTCAAATAGCGATTGCATTGTTACTCTGACACGCCGCGGTGTCAAAGCCGTCGGCACTCTCACTTTTTCTTCATATTCTGCACATCAACCAAATAGCAGAAGAATGAAGTGAAGAAAGGGAAGAGAATAAGAGAGAGAGAGAGAGAGGGAGAAGGAGAGGGGGATACAAATTGATCGTTTGGAGGCTAGATCAGTCATAGTCATCCTGGGCGGATGGATGAATGTCTTTGATGGCCACTGCAGGTTCAGGCAGGGAGAGTGTCTGAAAACAAGAGAAATTGGTTTGGGCCCTCGGGAGGGGAATCAATGTGTGAGGGGCATGTAAGTGCACTAGCGTTGTTTTGTGCAGGGCTGTGGGGGTTGTCCAAAGTTTGAGGGGGTCTCGGTTGTGACAGCTGAATTCTCTTTTGAAATGTCCGTGTTTTTGTTTGCTTTTTCCCAGAGAAAAACTTTCTGAGTTGAAATGTGAAGACTTCTAAGGTCAGTTTCCAAACTTATTTTTGTGTAAGTGTGAGATGCCTTTAGGCAGTGTTGACACAACGCCTAGCCTCTGTAAACTGGCATGTTGCTAGCTGCAGTGAGTTGGTCCGAGCCCCTTAATTTACATACCCTGAGTGAGAGAAAAGTGCTATATAAACAAAATTTATTATTATTATTATTATATTACACCAGATTTTTTTCAGCACATACAGTATGGACAGGTAGCGGAGCGTGAAAAGATATTCACTAATTTTGACAAAGTGATTTTGACAACAGGCATTCTCCAGAATCGGCGAATTAAATGTGACCAATGATGGCAATTGGTTCATATTGTGGCAACAATGTTCCTTTTCTCTTTTTTCACATCAAATATGCATTTCTTATACATATAAATACAGTGTATATCTAAGGGCTATTCAGCTATGACAAAGACACTGGAGTTCACATTAACTTTTACTCTCACCTTCCTCCTCTGACACCTGCTGTCCAGCAGGCCTTAGGAGGTCAGCAGCTGGCCCAGTCATAGCATTTAATTTTTTCTTTCTTTCTTTTATGGAAAATCTTGCAGCTCCAAACGATGTCCCTTTAGTTTTTGACCAGAGGTAGTGGGCAAAGGAGTTGGTGACGCAGGTGCTTAGATGTTTGAGGAAGTCCACTAACTTCATCATGCTTCGTCCTTTATCATGGAATATGTGCAATATTATTAATTAATGTAAGTGCAACACATCACAATAAGTGGGATAGTATTTATTAGTTTTTATACATACAGGATTTATTCATAGAGCTCTTTCTTTGACCATATCTTGAATCTTGAGTGTTGCACAAAGAGTGAAAAATATAATCTATTGGTGGGAAGTGCTGCTACTCACTAATGGCTAATGGCAGCCGACTATCTCATTCACGGTGGCAGCAGTAATAGACTTATATTAACTGATTAGCCTCTATTTTCAGGGCGGAAACAAGAATCAAAATCTCATGCTAGTTAATGGGGCCATTGTGACTGAAATAGTTCTATCCGTGGTTGGATTATGATTTGTCTGCCATGATGGTGTCTCTTTGAACGATGATGCAACCGACAAGTCAAGTCAACTGTGCTCCGGTAATGAGTCTTATGACAAACTCCTGGGGTTTTCTCCTAACTATCCAGGCAAATGTCAGCAGTCTACCCCCCATTCCCTTTGATGACCTATTAAATATTATGAGGACCCCCTCCTGTGTGCACTGTATGTCTCACTCATATCAAGATGGTGTTTAATGCCCAAGAGACAAACAACAGACAGATTACAGCTATTACACCCTGCTGCAACCCCCCACATCCACCCACCCCTCTGTACAAAGTGGAGTTGTGATGAGTTGTTAAATAGTTTTGGGGGCTTAAGAAAAACAGTTAATGCAGTTAAAGCACAATGTTGGGTTATAAACGACATGTGAGAATTAATAGTATGGGGGATGGTTCAAAACAAAAGCAGACTTACTGCAGCAGCTCTAACAGTGACCGATGCACAGAATATTCTGCTTAAGGTCTATACTCTGGTTAAGACAATAATCCACATAAAGGGTTTCCATGACGTTATCGCGTTTCTTTTCTGGTATTAATTCCCGTTCCATCTAAGGAACATGGACACTCTGTGCGTCATTATTCTTGTTGTCTTGCACTGTTCTGTCAGCCAGAAATGACAGCCCTTCTTTTAAGGAGGTTTACACCATTGTTTACATACTAACAGTCATACACCGGGCCATAAATTGCAAACTGCAGCAAATGCCAAAAAAAATTAGCGAAAACATTGGTGGGAATATTTAGTGCGATTAAGGTGTAAACATGTCCCAATAATACGACTGAGATCTGAATACTCCGGCTGTCTTGTTGCGATTATGGCTTACTTGGAGTAACCCTAACCCTCACCCTAACCCTCACCCTCACCCTAACCTAACCCTATCCCTATCCCTATGACCTTATTCTGATTAAGGTGAGCATGAACTTCTGTTTACATGGCAATGGAATATGATCTTAACCGGGTTAATATCAGACTACTGCTGTGCATGTAAACGTGGTCAGTGTTAGATGTGGAGTACTTTCCTCCAGTATGATATTAATAAAGCTACTGAAACCTAATCAACTTCAATTGCTGCCTGTCAGAAAGACGTTATATTTGGACAAATGATGATTTTATCCTCAGCCGAATGACAGACTTCAAATCTTTCCGAACATGGTCATTTGCTGGGCTTGCGAGTCAAGTGTAAGGAAGCTAATTATATGACGATCTGAGCAAAAAAATAACTTCTCATTTCCAAGAATAATGGGGAAAGAAATGTTATAGATTAATGGCACTATTTATCTTTTTTACATTTATGTCGTTCTCCGGTGACGGCAGCGCTCCCCAAGGAAAATATTCATAAAACGAAATTGAAGTCATAACTTAATAGGTTATTACATTTTTTTTTGAATGCTTATCACTTCTTCTTTTTGCGACGCTGTAAATTTAATTTGAAGTTTGTGGCGTTTGGAGACACCGGCAGAGAGTTTTTTATTTTATTTTTTATGGTGGCACAAGAGAGGGAGGACATGTGTCTCTGTCGGTGGGGTATTTGCTATTGTAATTTCATGGCGGGCCAGATTATCAGACAGGAATGTCAGTGTGTGCAGGCAGACTAGACTGCTGACAACACCTCACCAATGTGTTTCCATTAGAGCCAGTGTCTAAAAACTTTTGAAATCAGGTTCCAACCTGCGCCAAATTGCACCGGAAGGGCTATCTAATACAAAGTTTAACCGCTAAATACTGGCCTGTGAGTGACATAGGTGCTTTTTGTGGATCCCTGTGTATGTTGAGCGTATTCAAAAGACTGCGTGAGTTTTTAAAAAACTTTAGAGATTTTTTTTCTTTCATTTTTAGTGAGTCCTGTTGACGTGTGAACGTGAGACTCTTGCTCTCTTTCTTTCTTATCTATTATTTCTGTCTTTTATCTTGAGTTAAACTTTACACTTTTTGCACCATCCTTCACACTGAAAATCTTGCTCTCTTTCTTCCCTCTCTCCATATCTGCCGTGGTCTGTATTCTCACTCCAATTTTTTGTCTCTTTGCTCCTTAGGGGGGCCGAGGTGTCAACAGAGACGGAGGAGATGGAGAGAGACGCTACACACATCTCAAGGGTCCTCGGTATAGAGCGAGTGAAGGTAGGACACCTATCTTTAGCCCACTATCTATGTATGGACACAGTGCCACAGAAGGTAAGATGTATGGAGGTGATTGAAAGAGGCATAGGGGTCCATCATCTCAGGTTCTGTGTGAGCGCATTTTTCCAACCCCCCCCCCCCCCCTTCAAGGTCAGGGGGCACATTTATTTATTTCCGGGGAAGTTACAATGACATTTTTAACAGAGTACTTTGCTCTGATGATGAGCGTAGATCAGTGGCCATAAATTTGCCTTTGCCATTTGGTTGCCATGTGATGAACCATTTATTATGGCGCCTTCAAGGACACAGCATGGTATTTGTATGATCGTGCTATTCTACGCCACGATATCCATTTCATTGTGCCATATAATACAAATGAGAAAATTAAGAATAAAACCCGCTCGCTCGCAGAGCAGGTCTAGCTTTTATTCATAGCTATCTAATGGGATATGTACAGTAAATGTCACATGATATTTGTGATGCCCTTGTCCCGGTTTTACAGTTGCGGTTAAAAACGGTGATGTTGTCATGCATTTCAAAAAAGTACCAAGGACGCTTAAAGTCCAGCACGAGTATAAAAGGCTGAGTTTTGGTAAATATATATATTTTTTTATCATAGCCCATAAAACTCAACACTGCTGTGGAATGGTGCCCTGGTACATAAGAGAATAGGACATTACATCCATATAGAACACATTTAGCTCATGTTCACTTTCTCACATTCATCACTCACAAAGAAAGGGATCTTGACTGCACGTTTTACCCCCTTTTTGTGCTGCCTCTCGAAACACACAACAGACACCTCCAGGGTCCCTCAGAGGGCACCATGAACTAATGCTCTTTATTGATTGGCCATTTAAAAAGCCTCTTGAAGCCTTGGGAGTATGTTAATGTCGTGAGGCCCTTTTTTCCCCGCTGCCCCGTGCTCCCATGGGCCCTCGTGTGTATTCCTCAGTGGGCTATCACAGGGAGTTCATTAATGGTCAATTACTAATATCTGATGAGGCCTCATTGTGTTACGACGTCGCAGTAAACGGACATCTGTCTCTTCTGCTTTGACATCACAAACAACACGAGGTCTTTTTCTGCAGTGGGATAGCACTACTTGGGCTAAAGGTTGCTATGTCTGCTCTTTAAAAGCAACTAAGGGTTTGATTTTTTTGTAAGGTTGCTTACAAATATTGGTTCTGGTTATTATGGATTGTTTAGAATGTGCAGTTGCTTATTTGGTGTTGCTGCCCATGCATTCAATAAAGATTAACCCTGCGTTCCAAATCATATACTCTTTCTTTTTACTACACTACATACTAAAGTACAGGAGAGTTTAAGGGCCACAGGAGAGAAAAAAAAATCAGATAAGGAAGATTTTTTTCCATTATGTTGAGAAATGTCAAGAATAAAGACCAATACTCCAAAATGCTATTGGAGTTAGTGGTGCATTTATGTATTTTCAGCATACTACCATTGACGTGCATGTATTGGGACATCCTAAATCTTTTTTTGGCATACTAAATAGTAGGGAAGTATGGGAATTGGAACGCAGGGTAAGTTTCCTGTTATCTTTTTTTGTTATCTTACGAGGTTAGCCTACTTTCAAATGATATAAAAAAAATACTGTATATATATATATATATATATATATATATATATTAGAGGTGGGCATAGATTAATTTTTTTAATCTAGATTAATCTAGATTAATTTTGGAATTAATCTAGATTAATCTAGATTAAAATGGCTCATTTGAATTCATTCATAATATGTGTGTGCTCCCTAAATAATGACTCAAAGTAAGTCTTTGAGAACGTGTTTCTCAAGCCAGGTGGCGCATCAGACCAGGGGCTCATCTCCTGTTTCCAACATGCATCACAAACTGCTTGAGGAAGCTGTTCTACTATGATAATTGGTGATGAAAATAAATAATGTTCAACAAGATGTTACTTAGTAACGCGTTACCGGCATCGGACCTCTTTTTTCAGTAACAAGTAATCTAACGCGTTACTATCTCCAAACCAGTAATCAGATTAAAGTTACTCATCAAAGTCACTGTGCGTTACTTTTTCTGTAATTTTCCTTAGTGAAACATTTTACATAACTGCACAAGTGACTGCGATTGCGATTTTATGTAAATAAATGTGCACGCATGCGTCTCTAAACGCTCCAACTGCTCCAACCGCTCCTCTCGTCTTTTTGGTAGCGCCCCTCGTCTCTGTCATGCAGCGTGTGTGTGTGCGCCTGTGTCTGTGTGTGCAGCAGCATTACGGCCGAACTGTGGCGCAAAACAAAGTTTCCCCCCCGATGAAATATAGCGTCTGCTATGGGGATATTTAGGATTCGGGTACGGTGACGTTGACGTTGAAGAGATAGAAGTGTTTAAAACTTGGAAACTTATAGTCACGTGGCGACCGGTGTCCACACACACCCACCCTGCGTTCCAATACCCGATTGTGTCGTGGGCAAGTGATGGAGAGAGAGAGCGGCGGGTGTGTGAGAGAATAAAGGCTCCTCAAGTGTCAACAACGGCCCCCGGCTATTAGTATCTCCCCTGAGCCGAACAGGAGGTGGAATAAGAGATTAACGGCGACATTTTTTTTATCGCCGATAAGAGTTTTGCGTTAACGCAGCACGTTAACGCCGATAACGGCCCACCACTAATATATATATATATATATTACAATCCAAACAGAGAGGCCTAGTATATCTCCCTTCATACAATAAATACGATAAAGGAAGATAGTGATTTCAGAAGTAAGTATATAACATTGTTGATGTTGTAGTGCAATACAATTCCCATAATATTATTGGAGAATGGACATGTAATGTAACTGTATTATAGGATGTGCATAACATGGATGTACTGTATAGGCTATTTGCAATTGTTGCAGAAATGGTCGCTTCTTTTGGGTTTGTTTTTATAGGCCTGATTGCTTGTCTCTTCCGCTAGATCTGGCAACACTGCTCCGGCTAGAAGCCTCGTGCCGGAAGGAACGTGTTAGGGATAAACAGCAACATCCCATTATTTAAGAGTCTGTGGCTCTTATGTGGATTTAATGTTATTTATTTGACTTCTTATTTCGAATGATACACGAATGGGGCCTGCAAGGATATACCCTATGGGATTTTTTTTTCCTCAGTAATTTTCGATTTCTGTTTAGTGATTGTGCATTGTGGGAGAACCTTAAAGTATAACATATTGGAGCGCTCACACGATCCTGACCTGTTTATGCGAGGAGGAGACTTGATAGGCTGTCACGTTTCCCTAGTGGGGAAGAGCTCCCCCCCCCACCCCCTGAATGAGGCAGAGGCATCCTTTTGACTGCCGGGCCGGGTATTTGTGGATAATAAAAGGAATAAATCAGACAATGGGGCTGAATATTTCATTTGTTATCCATATTCCTTATGGGAGGAAAAATGATACAGAAATGTAAAAACAGGCAATTTCCCCCCACCAGGCCCTGCTGGGGATTGTTGCCAGAGCAGAAGGGACTGTTTTCATGTCTGAAGATAAAGTGCATCTTTACCAGCCTATTCTCCATGGCATAAATCTAACAGGCAGCTTATACATTATACCTGTTCCAAAACGCAACACAGTTCTGCATAAATATGTTATTGTAATATGTTATTATTTTTCCAAGAATTTTTTCCCCTGCTCTCACTTGCCTGTCTGTCAACATGTCTCTTTCCCTCTATATAACTGTCCTCCTCTGACCCCTTTCATAGTGGTGTGTCTACTCTCCAGGGGACAATATTCAATCTCTTTTGGGGTCGGCAGGATAACTTGTGATGACATTATAATGACCTTCACTTTTTTTCGGCCCGTTCTGCTGATAGATGCCCTGAGTTATCTCTCTCCCTTTGCTGAGAGCTGAAGATTATCTCAATGAAATGGGACTGTGAAGTGATAACCAGCAGCGTGCAGCATTGTAGCCACTCGTCTACTTTACAAATGGCAGATAATAAACACAGTATAGAGTTAGAGTAGAGTACTGGCTTTGGGCCCAGACTCGGTCAAAGTTTGGAATGTAGTTTTTCAATGCGTCCCACAGCTGAGAACAGGGTTAATCGGAGGGCCGTATTAAACTAAATGACACTATCAGTAGGAGCCAGGAGCTATCAACACAAATTAATGAGTAATTAAACCTATAAACTAAAATCGTCTGTTGGCAGTTTCCCGGTTTCACTCTTCGACATGTACATTTTTATTTAAAAGAATTATGATCTGTTGACTATAAAAGTAGGGTTATTTTCGCTGGTGGTCTCGTTTGCAGTTACAGGTCATTCTTTCAAAGCTCCTCTCAGGAAGTTTAAATATTGCAATCCAAGTCGAAGAGATGGTTTTTCTTTCATTTTTCTCTCTCAAAATCTGAGCTTTTCATGTTGTTTTGGAATTCCAAAGAACCTACTGTATACCCATGATGAATACATGGCTAAATGCAAACAACGGTAAACTATTTGTGCGGGCCTCCGATGCCAAGAAACAGGCCTATTTGGTGGGTTCTTCTATGCCAACTCAGCACTCTGTCCCACAGTGGCCCGTCCCATCTGTCAGTGGACCCTTTAGTGCCGTGGAGCATTGGGGGGGGGGAGGGGGGGTGGCAGGGGCTGAAAGCAGGGCAATTGGGATCAGTCTGTGTCCCATCGCCATTATCAGTTTTGCCCTGACAACACATCTACTTTTCACTTTCACCCCAGAAATGCGGGAGGCATAATGGGGGCCCTTCACAGAGGCAGTGGCAAGAGCAGGAGATGATGGACATGAAAATGAGCTTCTATTTATTCCCCCCTTCTTCACTGAGTGGATTTTAGAAGAAAATGTGGTGTCATGTCTTTGTCAGAGTCTGGCTCCGTGCCACAGGGATATTCATGTTGAAGTACGTCCAGCCACCTTTCTGCTTCTGATTTCACTGTTAGACAAGATGAGCTGGCAGGAGAGTGATGCTTGGTGCACACAGAACTTTGGTATTATCAGAGCTTATCACAGATTCATTCAAATACACTTTGTGGCAAATGTGTGCGTGTTAACCCATTTTGAGAAACTAACATGGTCTTTATGAACACCGTTAAACACTCCCTTTAAAAGTTCTATTTAATTATATTAGAAAAAGTACAGCTTTCTGAGCCCACACTGGCTCATGTGTGTGTAGTCCCACCTATTGGTGTGGCTACAGCAGCCATATCAGTAGCCAAGACTCTAAACATTATCAATAATACATTACAAACTAAGGAATTGAAGAGCTATCCGAAAAGTTAAAAATACCTTCATCTGTACTTGATGAAGAAAGAAAACATGGTACTATTTCTAATCTAATAAGATTGTATTCCCTTCAAATTAATAAAAGTATGTAAGGCTGAGTACAACCTTATGAAAAACAAATAGATTAACCAAAATAAACGTAAACGTGTCCTTTACCATTCCAAAGGCAAGAAAAAAACACAACATTTCGAATTGCATATCTTGTATAATACAAAATGAGTTACAAAATGTATATTTTATTGTCATTTTAAATGCAGCAATAATGGAACCCACTGTAAAAGCAAAATTGCAGTTTTCCCTTTTTTTTCTTTTACGGACATTACAAGTGACTCTTTTTTTAACATTGCATATACGGTGGGCAGCAGAGGTGTGGGCGAGGGGTCGCTCTTCTGATCTTTGATGACAGTCAGCCAGTGCAGGCCTCTGGTGATATGTGGGCCCTCCGAGCTCCGCTAGCCCCACCACACCACACCCTGGGGTGCAACAAATATCAGCATTGTAATTTCACGCCTGTGATTATTATCGCGAGCTCTATCTCTGACTGGGAATCCTCCACCCATCCTCTTTAGTCCTCCCAGCTGAGATACTGTTTAACAGCCTCTCCCCTGGACCTGTGCACTCAGACACACACACACACACACACACACACACACACACACACACACACACACACGCACACACACACACACACACACACACACACACACACAGACACACACACACACACTTCTGCGGGTACACACACACTCACACAAACACACACATGTTTTAATGTGTGCCCTCCATGGGCCCGTTCAAGGCTTCTCATTTCTTCTTCTCCCATCTTCTGTTAATTCACCACCATCTGCCTCAGCATCTGTTTGAGGAGACAGAAAAAAGTGTCTGCCGCGCCGGAGAAACTCAACTGCTTTTTCTCTCTCTTGTTTTTTTTTGCGTGTATTTCTTTTGCTGCTTTCCTCAATTCTTCACCCTCTTGCCCATTTAAATGCCAGTGGCAGCACCCTCGTCAGTCTTTGTCTGGCCTTCTGCTCCACCCCCTCAGATAACTTGCCCTGTATTTAGCATAATCTCCAAAAACCTTGATACCTCCCCCCCTCTCCCTCCCCCCGACACACACACACACACTCACTCACTCAGACACACACGTTTTTACGAATATACAGTCATGTGAAAAAATTAGGACACCCCATTGAATATTCAGTTATTCATTAAGAAATGTTCCCATATCGATGTCTAATCTTGTTTTTATTAATCTCTGGAAAAGAAAGTGATCTAATTGCAGGTAAACAGCAAAACAATAACATTGTTTTAATGATTAAACAAAATATATCAACATAAAGGCATATTCTCACCGAGGAAAAAGTTAGGACACCCTACCCCCTAATACCTAGTGTTACCCCCTTTGGCTGAAATAACTTCAGTGAGACGCTTCTTGTAACCCTCTACCAGTCTCTGGCATCGGTCTGAGGAAAGTTTGTCCTACTCCTCAATGCAGAATGTTTTAACCTGTGTGATGTGTGAGGGGTTTCTTGCATACAGTTTGTTTCAATTCACACAGCATCTCAATGGGATTAAGATCTGGGCTTTGACTGGGCCATTCCAGGACTCACCATTTCTTAGTTTTCAGCCAGTCCTTGGTGGATTTACTGGTATGTTTAGGGTCATTGTCATGATGCAGGGTCCAGTTCCGCTTCAGCTTTAATTTTCTTACAGATGGTCTCACATGTATCCCTCTGATACACTGTAGAATTCATGATGGATTCTATGATGGTGAGCTGGCCAGGTCCTGCTGCAGCAAAGCATCCCTAAACCATGACACTTCCACCTCCATGCTTCACAGTTGGTATGAGGTTCTTTTCCTGGAACTCTGTATTTGGTTTGCGCCAAACATGTCCTCTTTTCTGGTGTCCAAATAATTCAAATTTTACTCATCTGTCCAAAGAATATTATTCCAGAAGTCCTGTTCTTTGTCTACGTTCTCTCTGGCAAACTTCAGTCTGGCCTTAATGTTTCTCTTGGAGAGTAAAGGTTTCCTCCTTGCACACCTCATGGGAAAGTTAAACTTGTGCAGTCTCTTTCTGATTGTAGAGGCATGCACTTTCACATCAACAGTGGCCAGAGCCTGCTCTAGGTCCCGCGATGACATTTTAGGGGTTTTGGAGACTTCTTTTAGCATCTTGCGCTCTGCTCTCGGGATGAAGTTGCTTGTAAGGCCAGACCTGGGCATGTTGGCAGTTGCTCTGAATGTCCTCCACTTGTACACTTTTTTCCGGACAGTGGAATGGCTGATTTCAAAATCTTTTGAGATCATTTTAAATCCCTTACTAGATTCATGAGCTCCAAGAATCTTCTTTCTGAAAGCCTCAGACAGGTCTTTTGAACTCACCATGGTGTTCACTCTCACATCAACAGTCAGGAGCACACCAAACTGAATGTCTGAGGTTTAAAAAGGCCAAACCTCCTTCAAAATGCTGAGTAACAATCTTCTTATCATGTGCACCTGATCTGAACCACTTCTGTGTGATTTCAGACATTTTAAGTGAAAAAAATGTTGGGGTGTCCTAATTTATTCCTCAACAGAATTTGCACGTTTATTTTATTACATTTTACAGAAAGTTTTAAACAGTATTTTCTTCAGTTTTACTTAGTTATCTATATTCCTGGAATTTCTCAGTTTAAAAAAAAATTATATTAAATATCCATATGTCTAAATATGTTAAAAAACACACATGTTTTCAAAGGGTGTCCTAATTTTTTCACATGACTGTATACTTGTGAGGACACTCAGTGACATAATGCATTCGGTTATCCATCTAACCATCAAAACTAATTTCTTTACTCCAACCCCTTAAACTCTATCTCTAACCTTAACCCTCAAACAGCCCTTTAAAGTCCCAAAATTGGAAACCGGGAGAAATGTCCTAAAATTGGTCTAAAAGTCCAACATCCAAAGGGTACTGACAGAAACAGTCGTCAAATCCTCTTCATCCCTAAACTATTTAAAAGAAACCAACAAACACCCCTCTGTGAAATATAAATGGAAGTTGGCAGAACCAGGATAATAATGTTTTTTCGAAGGACGACAGAGAAATGGTTAGTTTTATTGGGAGGATTAATAGAAGATGCTACCTGCTCCTGCCCCGTTAATCCATCCATCCCTGCTCTATATTTACAGTAACCACTTCCACAGCCATTTTACTTCTTTTCTCTCCACCTCCTGCCTGCCCTCCTATCTATCCCTCTCTCCTTTGAGGTTTGAGGCAACAATAAGACTGTCCACTCCACAGCCGGCCTGAGCCACAGGATCCGTTCCTTCCAGAAGAGATTACAAGCATTCTTAGGCCAGGCCTGGGTTGTCGTGGAGACCAGTGATGCGGGTGGGGGTGTGGGGGACACTTTTCTGAATCCTGGAATTTGTCATTGGTTTTTGCCAGCTGCAAGATCATGGAATTTTTAAAGTGTGCGTCTTTTTTGTTGGAGATGCATAATAAGCCTTGAAATCTATTTTTAGTATTTTTACCTAGGTGCCAACATTAGCACTCTGGCTGCAGATGGTGAGCATCCTGTCACAGCATGAAAGAGAGGAACACACATTAGCAATATTATGAAGGTTAAACTGTTCCTTTATTTTCATTTTTTATTTATTTTTCAAACACATTCAGATTACCCCCCCATCAATTGTTACCTCTTAGGATAATTATTTATTTTTTGGTTTTACATACAAATGTGTGTATACTTAGTGAGATATTGCCAAATTTCCATATCTTTTTAAAATTTCTGAAAAAAAAGTTTACAAAAAATTATTATTATTATATATTTATATAGGCTATGTAAGTAATCAACTAGCAAAGTTTCATGATGATATATATAAGTTAAAAATGTTACTCCCTTCACCTGCAGTGTCTCACCTTAAAACACACACACACACACACACATCCTTACCCAATCCCTGTCTATTCGGTCCCTAATCCTTTCCGTTTCCTCCTGATGTGTTTACATGTTGTGAGTGACACACATCCTCTCAGAGCTGGACCTGCTGTGGTTATTTAGCGGCTCTTACAGACAGCAGTAACACTGACACTATAACTCTTTGGGCTTTGCCACAGGCGAGGAGGTATTAAGAGTCATCTAATTAAATACAGGGCTGGATGTCCTCTGCTCCCTGCCTAGCCCTCGGGGCAAGCATGGATTGGACAGCCTTGTGCAATATGCTAAAACATATGCTGCGTTTGCTTGGGACTGTTGAATAGACATGTGATCTTTGACACTGCAGCCACTTCAGATAATTATGATTATAATACAGTTTCTTCATTCTATTACTATATTATCCGGCAATTCAAGTCTGTGGGCATTGATGTCTTCCTCCCTCCCTTTCTCTCATTTCCACCTTCTCTGTGGGGAGCTTGTGTCTGATAAGTTGTCACATTAAGTGCTAACTTTTGGGTGATCGCTGGGCTTTTTTTCCCTCTCTTTCTCTTTATGGCCAGACCCTCCTAATAGCTGTCCCGAGGCAGAGCCCGAGGCAATCATGTTACAAATAAACAGGCTGACACAGTCATTTACTCAAATCGTCCCCACACTATTCACAAGCCTCCCCTGGTGATGATCCTTCGAACAACAATTATTTCAAATGTCAAAGATCCAAGCCTTCGGGGCACAGACAAATGAACATTAAAAATCTATTACCAAACACTTTAAAATATATATGTAGGCTTTCCTTTATTCCCCTAATAAAAGATCATGAAGAAAGACAGGCCATGTATCTTAACGTAGACACATTTTGAAAATAAATAAAAAATAAAAATAACCAAACACACATTATTGTGTTTAATGAATGATCAATTTGGTAATTTAAAGGTGGACTCAGCGATTCTGGAGTACGCTCATTGTCAAAATCACCTTTGGCCAAAATCAGTGAATATCTCCTCTCTATCTGCAGCCTGTCTGTACTCTATATGCGCTGAAAAACAATCTGGTGTTAATACACAGCCTAGGCCATGTAAAAGGGCATGTTGCTAGCTACGATTGACCCCCTTTACCCTTACATAACAGTTAACAGAGCCTAGGCTGTGTATTAACACTAGATTTTTTTCATCAGCGCACACACAGTATGGACTGGTGATGATAGATCATGAGGAGACATTCACTGATTTTGACAAAAACTGATTTTGACAACAAGCATTCTACAGAATCGCCGACTCCACCTTTACATTTCAATTATTTCTATTTATAATGATGTAATAAAGCCATACACCACCAGTATCACACAGTAGGCTCTGAGGTGATGGGAGTTTTCCCACAGAGGGTTGTGTTTGTGTTTGTCCGTCCGCAGGGGTGGCCTCTGATTGGCTGTCAGACTGAGCTGTTCTACATGACCCCTCACAACCTCATCTCATCTCTCCCAGGAACCTTTAGTCGACCCTGCTGATCAGATGAAGATATCTCCACCTCAGCCCTCTCAAAACTCTGGGCAATACCGTTTCTGTTGAGTATTATGAAATAGTCTATGGAGTTTGACTTAAAAAAAAAATTATTTGAAGAATTTTTTATTCAGTTTCCATCATAAAAAAAAAACAGTGCATACAATAAGACAACAACATCACATTGACCGACCGAATAACGGCAAACCAACACAACAGACCCAGGCACAAGATAATCAGCAGGAAAAACAATATAAAACAGAATACATTTTTACATATACTGTACTGTTGATATTTAAAGAAAATATAAAAAGGATCAGGGCTTAAGATATACTTTTATACTTTGTATTTGTTTTAATGAAATTCAAAAAAAGCAGACCTGACTTCATAAAACTTGAGGGCTTTTTTATGTTTTATGATTATCGAAAAAGTTTAAACAATAAGATCAATGAAGAACAATCATGAATGAACATGAGATATGGGAAGTTTTTTAATTTAAAAAGTTGTCTCCCTTCATAGTCACAGTTGCTTTGTTCAACCACTTCCTGTTTTGCCTTCTTATAAGTGAATTGTCCGGGTTAAGATATATAGGCCTAATATAAAAGTATTGCTCGCAGTATCAATCTATTCCATGTGATTGCCCCTCATGATGGGCACAAAATCCATCCAGTGATAATGGCATCCATCTCCGCCTTTATATTGCATGTATTTGTTACCTTTGGCCCGGTAGCAATAAATCCAATCTAGTCCCCGCGATGTGGACCGCTGACCACTGCCGACTGGTCAAGGAGAGTGGCTACAGTTCATTTCACATCAACGCCGCCATGATTACGGAGAGAATAAATGCACCCCCCCTCCTCCCCTTCCCACCTACTTTGCAGCCTCCATCATCGAAAACACATACATATTTTAGATGGATATTTTGTAGTGCGAGAAGCGTCTACTAAGAAATTCATAAAATCTCAGTCTTTATAGAATTCATTTAATTCTGGTCTGAGTGAAATAAGTTGGTTTTAAGTTTTTCAGTATGGCGGCAAAGCAATTCTCCGTATTAAATTTAACCCCAGCAGCAGGGAACACAATCTCTTCTGAACTTTATTTACATCAATGTAATTGCATACAGTTTTAACATGTTTGAAATGTTCTGTCAAAAAAATCTGGTGGTAATACACAGCCTAGGCTCTGTAAACTGGTTTGAAAACAAGGGGTGTGTAAACCGTAGCTAGCAATATGTCTGTTTACAGAATCTAGGCTGTGTGTACTGGATTTTTTTTCAGCTCGCACACAGTACAGGTAGGGAAAGATACATTACCTATTAATTATACTATCTGAAAGTTACATTAATCAGTATTGGCAAAATTAGATCCCCCTTATGGGAACCTATAGGACTCTCAATGATAGAGATTCCTTCAACCGATCACCACCAATTCCCCAAGGGAGCTCTAAGTGGAGCAGATGGTTGACAAATAGCGTGAAAGAGGTAAAAAATTACTAAGTTTTACAGGATTCTAATGAATTACCTTGGCTAATGTATCAATATCGAGTAAAAAAAATGCTATTTGTAATGTTTTTGACAGCACCATCAATATATTAATAACAGCAATGTAAGACATCAATCTTCATTTTCCAACTTTAAAAGATGATCCTGAACAACACAGTAAAAAGTTGAATGCTCCCTTTATTGTTAGGGGGCCCAGTCGACATTTTCATGTATCATACAATCATTTCTGTCACGGCCCCTAATGTTGGGCCTCCTGTACATTCCATAATAGCAGGCAATGAGCGAGTCATTGTCCCGCATTAGCATGTTACGGTACAGGGGAGTTAAAGAGCCCAATTTCATCTCTGCCCCACGTCCCTGTTCAGATGGGATGGGCTCTGATGGGCTTGTGTGTTAGAAGAGGCTGCTTTGCTGGCTTCATAAAGGATGATATGAGTGTGTCATATAGCTTCATAAAAGCAGTGGGACTTTGCTCAATGCTTTTTGGAGCCTGGAGAGATGACAAAGCTGCAGACCTATTACAGAATAATTCCTCTGTGTAGGCCTTTAAACAGAAGGGTGCACCCATTTATTATGTTCTAATCGAGAGCCTGCTGCTGTAAATAACATCTGATTCAAATGATTTATTACAGTCACTAGTTAGTTGAAGCTGTATGTAAATTTGAGGAACAGAATGGTGGGACCAACTAAAAAAAGATGCGTTGTTAATGGGGCTTCATGAAAACAGCAATAAATAAAATAATTAACCACTGACGACTGAGCAACTGTTTTAAAAGTGACTAACTCAAAATGCGGAACATAACAGTAAAATCCCCGGATGAGTTCCTACGATACTTGACAGATATAATGAAACTATTCACTCAAGCAAAATAACTGAACTTTGTAGCATCAAATGTCCAACGTAAAGGATGAGGCTATATGAGGCGATATGTCAGTGGGCCTCTCAATACTTTCATACTAGTGAATACATACATCTTTAAGTATTTTTTTAAATTTTAAATGTATTATTTTTTTTTTCTTCTTTTTGTCAACTAGGTTTGCAGGTGTACAACAACATACTGTTTAACCTCAGTCAATAATATAACATATACAGTAGATATACCAATCGGTAAAAACATTTACTGTTCATACATTTATTTTTAAAGCAAAAATATCTCCTAAAAAAGTTAGTTGCAGTACTTAGTAAGTACAGTGATACAATAAGCAAACTGAAGACTCAAAAAGAGAAGGTCGTAAGCGGTCTTAAAAGTGATTTTCTCAGGTCTTCACTTCCAACTGTTATGTCCCTTATGATTCCTATAATTAATATGTTAAGACTTCTGTAATTAAAACGCTCCTGGTGTAAATGCAATATGCAACAGTTCTGCTGACAGTGATATATTCTACATGGATTATCCTCAGTGGTTTTGACTTGCTAATTAATCAACATTATTTATGATGATAAAAGAGGAGGGGGGGGGGGGAATTTAAGAGATGAACAGACTGCCTCAGCAATCATGATGTAGCCAGTCAAGTAAACTTCTGAAGTATTTATTATTCAATGTAAATGCTTTCAGAGACACACACATTTATCATTTGTAGTGTAGTGGTAAGATATAACGGCACATGTATTTACTCGTAAGTGTATGAACAGTTGTTATATGAATGAACAAACAAATATTTCATTTTCGTAATTTACGTGAGCCATGATACGCTAAAACTCATGATGACGTATAGAGCTTGAAAATACATTCTTGACCTCAGAAATATTAGTATGTCATTCTTGAGTCATGGTCCACTTACTCGATTTCTTTGCATATCGTGGTCTTCATCTGTGTGTTTTTTTTGTTGCTCTCTTGTCATTGAAGTGAAATGTATTTAATATGAATAAATACATAAATGTATCATTGTAGATTCATTATTATCATAGTGAGCATTGCATATGATTAATTTAACGATAGAAATTCAATATATCCTTTGTTTGCTCTTCATGAAATGGTTACAGTTGTGGTATGATATTTTGCAAATCATCTGATACAGATTATATGGTTAGTTATTGACAAATACATGAATGCCTTTTATATCTACCTACAACTACATTTTAGTAGGTTGTAAACAGTTGAATCATTGTTTGTTTACTTTTTATAAAAACGTATGATAATATGTTGGCGTAAACCTGGTGATAAATAGAAAAAAGTTGGGTCAATTTTTGTGGCCTTCCTCTTAAAGCCCAAATTATTCTGACGAAGGCTCGTGTCCTTTAATTATTCCGGCACAACAAGGGCTAATCTACAATTTTAAATCCTTCTCCCTGGAATAAAGAAATATGCACACCCACATCCCAAGGTTTCCAGGCCCAGCCCTGCCCATTGTGTGGTTTTACACAGTTTGTCTCTATTCATTTGCATTTTTATGCAGAGTTAGTCGTGGGAGACTTCTATTACTGCCACGAGAACATTAAGAAAACCATTAATCACAACGTAATACGTAGTAAATCAGCCCCACACCTGTCCCGCTGGCTGGGGGCCTTGTTACTTATCACTCACACTGGGAAGGACAGGGACACCAACCAGAGGCCGACACATTCAGACCTGCCCTCTAACACAAGATGGATACTGTTCAGGCATGGTTACACAATGTTTTTACAAACTTGTTAGGACATTCAATTCTTTCTTCTTTTTTTTTACTCTCAGTATTTTTTTTGTTTTTTTTGTTTTTAACTTTTTCGCTGGAGGTTTCAAGTAGATTTTGTTTTGTTTTGTTTCAAGGCCACATTAAAGGTGGAGTCAGGGATTCTGTCAAATCACTTGTTATTAAATCAGTGAATATCTCCTGACGATCCGCTGCCTACCAGTACGGTGTGTGTGCACTGAAAAAAAGATCCAGTGTTTATACACAGCTTAGGCTCTGTAAATGGCCATGTAAACAAAGCAGGCCACCTCAGCTAGCAACATGCCCATTTACAGAGCCTAGGTTGTGTATTACAGTAACACTGGATTTACTTACTCAGCGCTCACAAAGTACGGCCAGGTAGCAGTTTGTGAGGAGATATTCACAAATTTTGACAACAAACATTCTCCAGAACCGTTAACTCCACCTTTCTTGATGCATTTCGGTAAAGCTGAAAAGCTGCATCATTCCTGATAAAATCCCTCAAATAAATCATTCATAATATACATAATTAAGATTTTTGATGAAATCTGAACCATGGAATTGTTGGAATTGTTGCCTACAACTTCTCAACCTGTGGCTAAATATAGCTTTACCAATGGTTGAAGCTACAATATTACCTCAGAGCGGAAGCATCAATTACAGGTTCTTAAAATGCACTTAGACTGAAAGAGAAACTATAATTCTAAACATCATGAGGAAGCCCTATAGGAATTAACCAACCATTAAGGAAATAGGGAAATAAACAAGCAGCATAATGTGATAGTCGTGGCATTGATGTTCCACCTACCTTTTCTGTTTTTGTGAAAGCAACGTTAATCTGACGCACCATTGGAGCTCTGTCTAATGTGAAAATGTAGAGGTTTTTCTCTCCTCTTGCATTTGCTAGGAAGAGGCTTCTATCACGCTAATGATAATAAATGGCAACTAATGGGATGACCAAACATAACAAATGGAAAGTTTGAAAAGGTACGGGGCCTGTATTTCATCCGCTATCTATGACATCCTCAAGTCAGAGCCCTGTCTTTGTTTACAAAGAAAACTGTATCACAGTTATGAATGAAGTTGCACTGTTCAATAATAATATACATCATATAAGCTTACATCCTATATGGTCTATTTTCCCACCTGTTCTAAAATTGTAATATATTATAGTTGTTTACACTGTAAAGTTAAACTGTCCTCTTTATCTGACAGCTATACAAATTTAATATTTCTAGACATTATGGCTACTTTTACTTTTGATTATTTCACTACATTTTGCAAATATTACTGATATACTTTTTCTTCGGTTACATTTTCATTGGACTTTTACCTGTAATGGAATATTTTCAATGTGTTATTGTACTGCTACTTTAACGTAAGTAAAGGATATGAATACTTCCTTCACAAGTGATTCAGCCCTTTGTGTATCTTGAATGGACTGTATTGGATATTCTAAACAGTGTTTTATAAGTAACCATTCTATATAGACTTTGCAGTCTACCTAAAAGGGCATAGAGGACTGGCGTGTACTGCATCTTCTAAAGTCTGACACTGAGAAGTCACAGGGATGTTCAGGTCTTTGTGCGTTTGGCATTGAGTGGAACTACATCTGTCTTAATGATCGTGCTCGTTGAGCTGATTTTTTGTTTCACAATAATCAATATCAAAGTCGCCAGTGGCAGCAATGCCCAGGAAAGAGGGAGTTAACATAGAGAGAGGCATTCTTTCTCCGCATTGGCCTTGTCAATGTAACAATGCTTTTAGAGTTTGGCCCTGAGCATCTAAACACACTCTCAATCACTCCTGAAATCCTAGTAGGCCACACTTGGCTGCTATTGTAACTTAGATACAGTCTCAATTTGTATGTTGTCTCTCAGCCGACATGGGAAAAATGAATGGATTGATCTCCCGTCCCAGTCCAACAGTTACACTACATCTGTTTTCAGGCAGGCTTTATAAAAAGTGCCAAAGCTGACAAATAAACAGTTATGTTCACAACTTCTGGATTATTATATTGTTATCATAACTCTATGATGTTTTCATCTAACAGTCCGTGAAAACCCAGCTTCAATGCTGAAATGTCTTTGCAACACTTTCTTAGAGGTTTTTCTGAAGAATGCTCCTTTTTCAATCTGCTACTTGTCCATGCTGTGAGTGTTCTCATTAAAGAAATCCAGTGTTTATACACAGCCCAGGCTCTATAAATGGGCATGTTGCTAGCGACAATGGGCCGCCTTTGTTTACATACCCTTTGATATCAGTTTACAGAGCCTAGGCTGTGCATTAACACCCAAAAAGAAATCAACGCACACACAGTACAGCCAGGTTGCAGACCGTGAGGAGATATTCACTGATTTTGACATCAAACGTTCTACAGAATTGCTGACTCCACCTTTAATTCAAGAATGTTTGAAACCATACACCATCAGCTGGATGCTAAGCACACAGAGCCATTCCAGCTCTAAGAATACAATTCTGATACATTTCTTGGCTTCGTTATTGTAATTTACGTATTCAGATTGTGGTCCGCTGAAGCAAGGGGAGGGTTTGTGAGAGGCGTGCAGAGCCGTTTGGCCCCTCAGTGACCAGCGAGTGAGGTGATAAATGACTACAACACTCGTCCCTGTCAGCACAGAGGGGAGGGGGGAGAGCAGCCCTCCTACCGTGAGCTACATCATCCTAACAACATTATTCTTTTCATGCGGCTTGTCGATAGAAGCCCCGTGTGATTGGCATGGGGATCCGCTCAGGTTAATTGGAAGCCTGAACTGTGTAACGGCACGGGAAGCTGAGCAGACATTGTCCCCCTTGTAATAACACAGAAAGGCCTGTGTGTCTATGTATCGATTACATCTTAGGTTCACGGCACCCGTATGGGAATGAAATATCAGAGGACAGGTTATGGATGTTGCCATCAGTGGCACTGAGGGAGCGGAGATGGGCCACTTGTAACCGAAGGAAAAAAAACCCTAATAAAGCGCTTTAAAAGAATACATTAAAGTAGTGTATTTGATCAACAGCCTTCATAACCTCATCAAAAGCCCATGTGATATTGTTTCAGAAGTAAAAGTTTAAAGCTATAGTGCGTAACTACTGTTGCCTCCATGGAATTCTGAGTAGAAACAGCAACACTGTTGGTGCCATACTGAAAAATGCAGAGAGTTTGTTGGAGCCATAGGCTTAATTGACTTTGTGTCAACTCGTTTGGCAACGGCCAAATGAATGTAACCAACTTTAATAGAATAGCTCTGATTTATAAGCAAATATGTATGCACTTGTGTGGCATGTGGCAGATGTATTAGACCTCATGTCTTGTGCTCCAAGTTCACAGAAACGCTCTTTCTCTTCCTCTCATTTTGACCCCCCACTCTTTAGTTTCCTTTTGATCAAGGGCCCATAGCTTGCATTAGATGAGGGACACATGATACCCCACATATAAAGGTAACCTAACACACAGCTCCTTACTTGGAAGCAGGGCTTGCCAGCCTATGGAGCAGGCCACCCCAGTCTGCAGTCAGATTAAGAAGTGAGTGACAGTGCTAATATGCAGGAGAGGGGGGTGAAAATGTGTCTTATGTTTTGCTTTGTTATTATTCTCAAGTTTTTAAAATGAGAGGGGGATATTTATTTTTTCAGAGAAGAGATAGATCATGTGTAATTTGCCCACACCTCTTTTGCATCACTCTAATATGAAACAACCTCCCAGGCTTGTGAAGGGCTCACATTCTTATTATCACCTCGATCATTCCGGGGTGGCACTCTTGATGCATTGTTTAGCGACCAAGGTAAAGGTTTTTGTCGCCATAACTCAAGACATTTTTTTGCGTATTAATTTAGAAATTAATTGCAAACACAAAGTGACATTTTACAAGAAATGTTTAGCATAGCATGAATTATCGCCGCTTTAAATTGGATGCAAGCAATGGAGTGCAAAGCCTTGACTTGGGACTCGTTGTGATTAATAAAAGAAGCTTTCACTTCAGTTTTAAGAGCCAGTCATGAATGAACGATGCGAAGGGATGAAACAAAAACTCCTCCTTCAACTGAAGGACAAGCTGTTTTAAGGTTGGACGTATCGTACACTTTAAAAGATGCATTCGATTAAGAGGAATCAGCAGTATAATTGATTGTATTTGTTGTCCCGTCAGACAGTTCAGTGACTATTATCCAATGAAGGACACAACTTAAGAAGGTCAAACATTTATTCAGCAGATTGCAATTTCTTCCTTTTAATATGCTAAACGAGTCAATGTAGGCTATGTCAGTAAGTTTTCTTTTCTTTTTTCTTTCTTTTGCTTTTCGTCACATAACACATAACTTAAGAGGGCCAAACGTTTATTCAGTAAACGGCAATTTATTTCTTCTTGCTAAACAAGTCAATGTATGTCAGTAAGTTTAACTTTTTCTTCTGCTGATGATCACATAATTGCGTGTGTGACATTTTGTCATAGATAAAACGCCCGCATTAGCGACTGCGCGGGCAGGCAATGACTTGGACACCCTCACTCTGTTCTGTGGAACACAAACAGGAGGTCCGGCTCCGTCTCCCGTGGCGCCGAGGGTCTGGATTCTTACATGAGTGACTGAGACACAGCGTCCTGCCATAGCCCCCCTCCATAGCCCCCTCATAGAGCCCCCACAAGGCCCACCACGTGTCTCCCAGCACTGAGGTCCAGATTGTAGCATTGGGTTTGGTACCGGACTGGAGGTGGGCGATGGGGGGGCCCCACATCCATCTCCCGCAGGAGCCCGCTGACGGGAGCATCGGTTGCCCACTCCTCGGCTCCGAGCACACTCAGGAAGATGGATTGGTTGGCCAACTCACCAAAGGAGGCAAAGCATGCCGTTAAGAGCCTGTGCATCACTTGGCTGCTCATATGCAAAGTTTGATGAAAGAGGTTTTTCTGGGAGCTATGAATTAGGGGGCTCCGCTGTGAAATTAGATTTTGTGGTGAGAAAACCCTCGCAAGGTTTTAGAAGTGTAGCATTGTTCCTTCATTGCCGCCCAGGCCCAACAATGATTATATATAAAGTGGAATTATAGAGGGAATTCAATGATGAATGATAGAGATGAATGTCAGGATAGCTGAAGAACCTGATGCAATATGTAAAGTTAAGTACAACTGTGCATACTATGTACTAATGAGAAAAGAAAATGCAGAAGGAAGGCACTGACATTGAGAATTTAACTTAGTGTTACCAACAGCAGCCTGTTTATTTGTCTTAATCAATCAGGTGGAATAAGTATAGCTGACAGTTGTCCACTAGTGTTGAACTGTATTGCACATGCTGCAGGTTGTACCGTATGTGAGGAGAGAATGGAGTAGGGGACACGCAACAAACAAATGGAGAGCCCATGATATATTCCTCTCTGATGAAATAAATCTTGTGGAAAAATTGTCTCATCTTCAGAAACAGTCTTAAATTGCTCGGCACTTTAACCTGATACACTAAGGATCCCGCCTCCTCCTCTCTCTCTCTCTCTCTCTCTCTATGACCCAGACCTAAAACGGCGGCATGAACACTGACAAATTTGACAAAGGGAATTTGCTCAAAAAACACAGCCTCTATTTGGTCAGCCAACCGGCAAATATGTCGCATGATATGGTTTATTAGGCAATCCATTTCTCCACAATAGTGGGGCCATCTGCAAAGGTTAGCGTGCATAAGGTTTGTATGGCAAATTCTATCTAATCTGCCTTGGAAGGGGCCCCCACCGCCAGAGAAACTCAGTGGCACATTTTTCATGTATACGTACGATTTGGAATGCAAATAGAATGGCTGATGAAAGAGGTGACCTTCTAAGTGCAGAGCAGCGAGGGCCTTTGTGGAATATGCAGAGGCAGAATAGAATAGAGAAGAATGAGTTACTGCCACTGCCACCTCAGCTGCATTGTAATATATGACTGTGGCTCAGATACAAGTGAACCTGGCCTCAAGAACATCTAGGTTAATCTCTGAGGATGGCACATCATGTACTCAGTGCAACAAAGAAAAATAGCTGACTCGCCAAATTATATGCGTCCATGCAGTGAATAAGGCCTCCAATGTCAAACAAAATACCTCAAGTACCAAGGATTTTATATTAAAGTTAATATAAACAGTATTTAAAGGTGCAGTGTGTTAAATATATTGCCTTTTTTCAGACCAGACTTGGTAAAAATTGAATATCATTTTCACAATAGATACATGTTCTCCTCATCACTGATATTGTGGAAAGACTCGAGCGAGTGGTGGATGATGCCATCTTTAGTAACTAGCTTATTTTCCTTGAAGGCCACTCTAGCTTCTGTAAATAATCCAAAGGGATGGGGTTACCAAGGGAGCATTGCAATCTAGTATAACCTTCCCCACTTGATTCAACTAAATTTTCCAAAATTACACACTGCAGCTTTAAGTTTGTACATAGATAAAGTAAAAACAAATATGGCCGACACTGCTTACAAGATGTATTGTTTTACTCTATTAACACAGTTGACTGACATTTATTTGGATTTATATCCTCGTAGTGCATTTTGCGTAATGAATAGCAGCCCGTATGGGAGCATTAAGTGGCCAATCCAGTTGATGGATGCTCTAACATGCTCAAAATCTAACTCAAAATGAAAGTTGGTGGAACAAGATATTCCAACAATATAAAAAGGTGAGACTGTATGTCAATAGTGTAGTATATACAGGACTCCTTTGTCATACGTAGTGTAGAAACTTGAACACATAGACAAATGGGCGAGGTGTACCATGGTCACTCAGCCGTGCATGTCTCATCTGTAGCCAGCTTTGGCAGAGTAGTCATCTTCATTCCCTTTGTCCTTACTGCAGTAGGTAATCTATCAGCCCTGAGACGTGCTGGAGAGTCCGGCTGGCCTACACTCGCTCTCCCATTTGAATTGAAGAACCCAGTTTTCAAGCTTTACCCCGGGTCCCAGTTAGACTCAAGCTGCAATTGAGAGTGAGTGAGCTGTCCTTGATTCATATTACTGTCCCAGTATGATTGAGCTTCTTTGGTATCGCCGGAGAACGGGGGGAAAATTGAGCACTTTACTTTGCAGGCTTGAAATCCCAGTACTGCATGTATGCATTTTGCTCAGGGTTTTTCATGGGACATGCTTGAGTTGGCGTTCTTTATGTCGCGCTCAATGAGACAAAAGCACAGTGAGTATTTAAGCTGGGGTTTGAAAGTTAGCACAAAGCACTTGGTTGGTGTCGTTATTCCATATATTCCTTATTGTCAACTAGTCCCATGAAATAAGCAAAACTAAAAAATATTAGGGAGCCCTTAGCTCAGTTGGTAGGGCGTCCCCCCCATGGGCCTCGGCCAGCAGTGGACCGGGGTTCGATTCCAGCCCGCGGTCGTTCTCTGCATGTCACTCCCCTCTCTGCCCCATTTCAACTCTGTCTCTACACTATCAATAAAGCATAAAAATGCCCAAAAAATATCTTAAAAAAATAAAAAATAAACTAAAAAATATTAGTCTATCATTCATTGCTTTCTAACGTTATCGCCCTGTATGTGGCTCTCATCCTGAAAACCTTTCTGTTCTTACCAAAAATGTAAATCTTGAAATATGGGTCAAAATATGGTAGTTTTTTTCAATTATCTCATAACACGGCTGGGCACTCTAGTTGCTAGCAAAAATTGCTCGCAAAAAATACTACAACAGGAGTAAAATCTGAAGAAAAAAAAAATATATAGTATATGTAATTCATACTATTGCGAATAATTTGGTTCATACAATAAACAGTATATCTCACTCTTTTATTGTCATCCGCTTTTCTGGGGTCGGGTCGCGTCAATATATGCACAATACATCTATATTTATCATTTGAATATAATGCAGCAAGCGAACAATATCACTAAGGCAAATTTCTCCCTGTTGAGGTTAGAAAAGTTAGCTATTGCATCACATCATGTGACCTTATGCTTGGTAAGCCCAGAGAGTGTCTTTCTGTTGATGATTAAATCAATAGAGATTTGACACAGACTTGTGGGAACATGCCCGTCTCATTTCAGCCAGTTTCCGCCTCTCGTGGTGGGCTGTGTGTGTGTGTGTGTGAGGAGGGGAGGATTCATCACCTGACTGGTCTCTGTCACCTGATGGAGATAGGCCTTTAGCCGAGGCTCCGTTGTGATGCATGTCGATTGTTCCAGCAAAAAAAAACTGACATGGAAACAGTAAGCGAAACAACCCCACGGCTCATAGCCCTTTCTTCCCATACTGGCTGCTTCAGTTGCCAAACTCTTTTATCGCACACACACACACACACACACACACACACACACACACACACACACACACACACACACACACACACACACACACACACACACACACACACACACACACACACACACACACACACACACACCATGCACCTATACAGTTTACAGACAGTTTCACAAATATACACACAATTACACTGTGTGCACACAAAGATGCCCAGAAACCAATCATCCCAATCGATGGTGTCTCATCATCAGCTTCTCAGGGTACCTCCCAGCTCCATTTGCTATTAGCACTCTGGTGTGTGTGTATGTGTGTGGGAGGCCAATTGGTTATTCATGTTTATTTACTTAAGGGGCTGGAGGAAGAGGCCATTTCCCCTGCCACATTGCGCTAACACTGCCTCTTAACCACCTTGCTATCTCTCCGACATCTCTAACGAATCTTGCTCCTTTAGCACCTGTCCCTATGGGAACCAAGAAGGGCCAATGATGAAATACAAACAGTGTCTTCTGTGAGAGAAAAAGCAAAGGCTGGGAAGACAGTGGAGACGGACCAGGGGAGTGAGAATGAAGATGGAGGATGGAGGTGCCTGTGCCTGTGCCTGTGCCTGTGCGTGTGTGTGTGTGTGTGTGTGTGTGTGTGTGTGTGTGTGTGTGTGTGTGTGTGTGTGTGTGTGTGTGTGTGTGTGTGTGTGTGTGTGTGTGTGTGTGTGTGTGTGTGTGTGTGTGTGTGTGTGTGTGTGTGTGTGTCTGTGTGTCTGTGTGTGTGTGTCTATGTCTGGGTGGGGGGAGGTGCTAATGACAGGTGTGTCTGTAAATTCTTCATCCTAGCTATAGTGCATAGACTGCTAGGGGAAACCGCTTGGCAGGGCACTCATCTGTGTCTTAACAACTAATCCTGTTTGTAAGTTATTATTTATCTTCCTCTAAAGTTTGTCAAACTCAGGCTTTTGATTCCCCCCGCCCCCCTCTCCTCCCTTAAGTTCCCTCTCGTGGCCCGCTCTCACTGCACATGCTCCCCCACATAATTTATGACTGCCTCTGGTCCTGATGACAGATTATTAAAAGTAGAATTAGTTTTTTGCTGGGGGATTTTTCCTGTGGGAATTGGGAAGGCAGGGCTCTCGGAGGAAGGTCTCTGACGAGGTCTCCATTACTAATAGAGGCGGATTTCTTCCCCCCCCCCCCCCCCCCCCCCTTCTTCCCTGTGTGTGATGGCGGAGTGAGAAGACTAATGATTTGAATTTACTGTGGCAGCCGTCACGTGGTCCTAGGAAGCAAGTGTTTGGAGGAGAAGAGAGGAGAGGAGAGAGGTTAAGTTCTGCCCCGTGGAGAGCTTTATTGGATTGTTTAGCACCAGAAGGAGAATGTTGTTGTCGTACACTGCTGGTGCTTGTGCTGCTATGGGCTAGAGGGAGGCCAAGAACTAATTCCACTACGAGTGTCTCTGTGTGTATTTGAACTAAGATCAAAAGTATGAGATCATAGGAGATTTTTTATTTTTTTATATAGTTGTCGGACATATGAGGAGATAACAGGGAGAACCTTCGTATTATTACAGAAAATGACTGCTGCTGTAGTTACTAAGTGTGGACAGGATTTCCAGACATTCACTTTGACTGCATTCACCAAACTGACACAAAAACTACTTTTTTTTTTTCTTCTTCGTTGCTTCCTCTGAAGTCAGTGCCAACTCTGTGATCCTCCCCTATCAGCAACTCTCTATGTGTGCACCAACTTCTCCTCCTCCTCCTCCTCTGCTGACACACGGAGAGAGGATGGGATGTAGCCCTTTTCTGGTTCTCCCCTGTTCACCTGATGGCCGTTTGGAGCCTGTTCCCCCAGCGTGTGTCTGCAGCCCGGGAAGCAGAGGGGAGTCTCCGCACAGCTGAGAGGCTCGGCTTAATCTTATGCATCATTAAGCACCCAGCGGCACGCCACAGCTCCTCATATACATCATCCACGCTTAATAAACATAATGATGACATAAGATGTAATTCCAGATGAATTTTCATTTTATAGGGAAATGGAGAATTCCTGTATAGGAGAAAAAAAGGAGGGGAAGAAGAAAAGAGGGAGCAGAAGAGAGAGAGAGAGAGAGAGAGAGAGAGGGAGAGAGAGAGAGAGAGAGAGAGAGAGAGAGAAAAAGTAAATTATCTGGGAAGTACAGAATAAATGATGTTTTTTCTCTCCACAAGATGGATTGTGAGGTTTCTTGGGTGGGGGCGGGGGGCGTGGGGAGTTGAAGTGGGAGAGGAGGAGTGTTTGGAAGAAGAAGAAGGGGAGGGGTGAGAAAGGTGAGGGGGCAGAGGGCTGCGGTGGTGGCGGCCCCAGAGTGGAGGGGTGGTGGCATGGGGGGGGGGGGGACAAGAGGTTGAACGTGGGGGGTCGGGGGGTGAGAGAGAAAAATGTTGGTCATTCCAAGTGTTTTAATCGCAGGGCTTGATGGACAGGCTGAGAGGACCTGAGGTGCCGCCATCCATCATACGCACCGGCCAGAATGCTGGAGCGAGGGGTGTAGGGTTTCAGAGGGGGCTAGTTGGGGGGGGAAATGGGAATCTGATGAAAATGTGAGAGAAAAGACGAGTGTACACAATAAAAGGCCAATGAAGGCAAGAGTCCCTAAGATAAGCACTGTGCTTCTGCAGGACGTTGGAAATGGCAGGAGGAAAGGACATTTTTAATAGCACTGCTGTCATCTGACAGCATCGTCGTTGCCACGGTTTTTATGTTCATTTGGCTTCAGATTCCTGTCCATGGTTTAGAAATAGGGTTATGGACCAAGAGCCAATGAAATGCATACATAATTTCATTCACATTTTCACGGATTTATGTCTGTGTCAACATAACCATGCATTGTGTTTGTGGTCATACATGCATTTGTGTGCATGTGTGTATGTTTTTGTCACGCTTATGTGTGTTCTGCGTAATAGATGTCCCCTTCATCACATTATGTCAGGGTGAAGTTGGGTGACTGGCATGTCAAAAATAAAATATGGTCACCTGGGGCTCGCCACTATCAAACATACAGTACATAGACAAACACACACACACACACCCTCTGATGCACTTTTCCTGAACTCAGCCCTCACCCAGACACTTCCTCCTGTAAAGACCACGGCCCAAACATCCATCCAACAAACTAACTATAGCCAGCCAAAAAAACAACAGGATGGAGCAGATGATGAATAGTGTAAAAGTATAAGTTTTTGAAAAAATTATCAAGTTTCTTACATTCCAATGGGACTATAGCATATAGCCCTCCTCCATTTTATCAGTGACTTCTGGCACAGGTCAGATAAAAACCTTTGAAAGCCAATCTACAAATCATAATATAATTACGGCTGGGGGCAGCTAAAGAAAAAGCCCAAAGACTTAATAAAACATTTTTTTGGTTTTGATTTCACATAGTTTTCCCCTTTCTACTGACCATTACGAAATGAGAAAGTATTTAGCTCTTGCCAGTGAAGCCAGTTTTGTCAGGGGAAAGCAGCATCCCATGCATGCTTCCAGCTGGACCCCGTCCCAGACTGTGCCATGCCTGGTTAATGTGGCCGTTCTGTGCTGCCAGAATTAGAATTCATGGTTCATATTAAACAAACAAACACACAAACAAGGAGACAATGACACAAATTGACCTTGCGTGAACCGAACGTACTGTAACCCATTCTCCAAATTGGTCAAAAATGAATTTATGCTAACTAGTTATGGACCTTTAACATAATGCCCTACTTACAATTGGAAGCTAAAATCTCATTTTGAAACATATGCTTCTAAAGGTTTTGTAGATAGACTGGAGACTGTGTTTTTTTTAGCTGTGAAAATTCTTGAATGATGCGATACAGAGTGGGACATATTAATAGAGCCTCCCACCTCACCTCACCTCTCCTCTGGTGGCCCGCGCTGCACAAAGGCATTTCTGGATTCAAACCTCAGCATGTTCAGGGCCAGTGGAGCATGCCCAGCAGTATGCCAAGGTTAGATAGGTGCCAAGGGTGCCACTAAACAGAACCTCATCCTTTTGCTCGATCCGCTCATGCCCAACGCAAAACACTCCCAACATAACACAATGTTATATAGAACAAAATACAATGGACGTAATGTAAACACGTAGCACCAAAACAAAAAGGCCACACAATGTACCAATTCAGAATCAGAATCAGAATCAATACTGTGTTGATCTGGGAGGGGGGAGTGTGTGGGGGGTGGGGAGGTATTTGGCACACAAACACAAATAGGAAAGAAATAAGTGTAAATAATATGTGCTTGATGCCACAAGGTAAAGCCAAACAACATAATCTTACAACATGATATAAGAATAGGAAATGAACATTATACTGCCATATGTACACAATGTAACTACTGGAAATTACTATATAGTATATAGGCTATAGAATATATAGTATATGATAATTGTAATATGTAAACATATTGACATTAAAGTGAAAACTGTTTCTATGTATAAAATTCCACTGGTTTATGACAACAATTGTTATTAATACTTAAGAGTGAATTATCCTCTTAAATGAACAGCTCTAATGCTATCTAACACTAATATTGTACACATCAGTGACTATGCTTGGCAACAGCAGATGCCCATTTCTTGTGACTTTGTTCGTTCCTATGGTTCCTATACACTTCTCCCTCTCCCGTTGTGCGTGTGTGTGTGTGTGTGTATACTGTAACTCACAGATAATGTCTTCATCAGTGATGTACTCACAGTGGTCTCTTTGCATTGACTTACAGGCCACACTCCCTCCCTCTCGCACACGCACAGCCCCGATCCGCTCCTGGCACCGAAACGCAGATTACATCTTGTTTCCCAAACTACTAAAAGTGTCAGAGGCTGTCTGGCTTTGCTTTTATATAGTGTTATTAATGGCAGTGTGCACCCGCCGCCCCGCTCTTTGTGTATGTGTGCTTGTGTCTAATTAAATCATCGCTGCTTACAGAAGCAGAGAATGGTTTTTGCGAGACAGGAAATAATAATTTGCAAATATTATCATTATTATTTTTTAAGGGGTATAGCGACACAGGGTTAGGAGACCGCATTTGAACTTATGCAGTGATTGTAATGGATTGCAGATAAAAAGGCCAGCCGTAGATATTATATAACCTCTGACCAAGACTTTATAATCTCCTCAACTGAAGAAGAATAAGGCTGGGAATGTTCAAGGTGAAACACTCCTGGCTTAACTGTGAAGGAACAGGTGAAAACCATATGAAAAGATCATTTTCACAGTTAAAAAACTGCTTTTTTAGGCAGACAACTGCAATGTAATGTGCTGTTTAAAAATGTAAACAAAGGTTGCATTTGATAATACATACAAATAATTGATGTTGTTCAATTTAGGAGTGGGTAGTTGTACAAAATGGGTTCCCACTAAATTGAAAGATTGATTTGATTCTACATATTTGAACAGAAAAACCCTTGAATTGAAACTATGACAGTAAAGCAACATTAATTTTCATTTTTGATCCATCAAACATGACAGATGGGTTGGTTTTGCTGCATAGATTTATCCACGTACTATTGACACTGTGCGCCGATACACCATTTTATTTTGAACCTTTCTTGACCAGGGTCTTGGACCTTATAGCCCCATTGTGTGGCCGTTGAAGCCTTTTCCCAGACAGCTGTGGCTTTCTGCTGGCTCTCGGCTCCCTCCCTGTCTTAACCTGAAGAATTATGTGCTCAGATAATTAGCTCTTATAGGTACACTCTCCATTTCTCCACTCCACTGGGCACATCATCTTCCTCGCCTCTTTATTGTTTGGTTTGCTTTTGTCAGATCGATGTCTTGCTACTGCGTAACCAGCACTCATATCTCAGGCTGCATAAATCACAACAAGGTTTCTGTCGCTCGGGAGACTGGTGTGGCTTTGCTGCACACCTGCACGCACACACACACACGCACACACACACGCACACACACACACACACACACACGCACACACACACACACACACACACACACACACACGTATGCACACATAAGCATGAACATGTACACACACATAGGCAGGCAATGCACATGCACACACACACCGACACACACACATACACAAACACATATACACAGATCCAGACACGCATGCACACTCACAAACAAACACACACACACACAAACACACACACATGCACACACACAAACACACAGACACATACACACACACACACACACACACGTATGCACACATAAGCATGAACATGTACACACACATAGGCAGGCAATGCACATGCACACACACACCGACACACACACATACACAAACACATATACACAGATCCAGACACGCATGCACACTCACAAACACGTACACACACACACACACACACACACACACACACACACACACACACACACACACACACACACACACCAAAGGCACACACATAAACAAGTGGGTGGACCACTTTATGCCCCACACACACATTCAACAAACTACCTTCACCTCTTTCCTTGTTACTCTTGCTTGCCTGCCTCTCCTCTGCTAATGCTGAGTGACCACTGAAGAGGAACCCATCAGATTATCCTCTACCCAGCTATGGGGATGGGTAGGGTGGGTGCATTCAGCAGGGTAGGAGGGAGGGATGGAGGGTGGGTATATAAGGAGCCTGTATCACGGCTTATGATTGCAGTGTGCCACCCTCGTAATGAATTTGAAAAATGCAAATGGCTCTCCCCATGTAAAAGTTGACATTGTCTCCTGTGATAAATTTTCTGCTGAGGTAAGAGACAATTTAGATGCGAATTACAAGCAGGCTCTTTGTCACTCCTCAGTCCCATTTACATCCTTAATTAGCTGATTCCCCCTGCTTCTATTAGAGGGGTGTGTGTGTGAGAGAGAGAGGTTGAGAGAGAGAGAGAGAGAGAGAAAGAGAAAGAGAAAGAGGAGAGAATGAGAGAAAGAGACAGACAGGGACAATGGCACAGACAAGAGAAAACTGACATCTAGTGCCGAGCTCAGTAAACACAAAAGCAAGCTTTGAAATATTATAAACACACACACACACACACACACACACACACACACACACACACACACACACACACACACACACACACACACACACACACACGTCTATTCAACTTCACACAAAGGTACATAAGCCTTGATTATGGTGCAGGAAATGAGCCAGAAACACCATCCCATGTGTGAGGACCTCGGGGTTGATCTGCATCCCCGGGCCTGTGTCTCCGTTAATGTCATCCTTAACAGCAAACTAAACACCACAGGTTTGTAGACATTAGCCATGCCTGCTAAAATACTCATTTACCCAAGCCTCCTCATCACAAGACGCTCCTCACGCGTTGAATGACAGGCCTAAACATGCCATTCTATTAGTAAGGCTTGCTCAATAGAGCAATGTTCAGTCACTCGTGTCCCTCCCAAAGTGCATGGCTCGTCTGCGAGAACCCCACAAAGAATATGCCTCAACGCGAGGTCATATATTACAGTTTACAATATGTGCCTGGTCTCATGGTGAATGGAGAGTCACTCAAAGCAAAAGCCGCATCAAAAGCCTGCGTTGGCACACATGCTATGGGTTACGAGAGATGTATACTGAAGCGTGGTGTGAATATTCATGTTTGGACCAAAGGATGATGATGTCCTGATTTCATGGCGCAGAGTAGGGCTTTGCTGTCGGACTTTGTTCTGCCATGTTTAATGTATACATTTAAACAGTGGGGACTAATAGAGCATGAGGCAGCTTTACAATGCAAGGAATCTGTGGGTGGCCAATTCATTCTGCCAGCTGACTCTTCCTAAATATGTCCTGCCAAACACAGCGGGGCGCTACGCTTACAAACTGACAGTACAACTTATATTTAGCTCATAGATTAATCTTCAAGGGTTTCGGAGCATTTATTTGTACTCCTACATACTAACATACTTTTTTAATTTTTCAAATTTCCTTCACTTTTTGTGCAAAATACAAAATTCATTGAAAATGCAACTATTAGCCTATTTATCCAGTTTTGGACATATCTGTAAAAACAGTGTCTACGCTCCAGGCTTCTAGGTAGGCCTTTCCCTTGATAGCAGTTGAAAAGCACAGCAGAGCTACCGATAAATTGTGTCTATCCCATCTTTTTCTTTATTTTCCTCAAGACCTTAAATGTAGAGAATTGCACACACATATGACTTTCACACTGAGAAAACACTGTCATTACCAACATCAATCATGTGCGATACTTTCAGACATGTTGCTTTAATGTACCATTTTAAATGCAAAGTCTTGGGGACACGCCGCTGCTAGCTGGCCCCTCTCTCTCGTGGTGTAGGTATACGTTCTTCAGCCACTGTAAAATGTGTGTATACAGAGAGAAGCATGGCGGTGGTGAGAGAGAGAGAGAGAGGATGCATTGTCTGTCTTTTGGCTGTCATTAGGGTGGCGTCTGGCGGCTGATGTGGAAGCAGTATGGGGTCCGGGAGGAAGTATTTACGAGCCTGTAGGAAAACCCGCTGGACTGCGGTGATCGCGGGGAGGGAATGGGATGCAGCGAGGTGATTCTGACGGCACCAACCAGACAAAAAGAACATCCAGGATAAATCAATGTTGGTCATTTTCTCTCCTCCGCACAGACACACACACACACACACACACACACACACACACACACACACACACACACACACACAGACACACACAGACACACACACGCATACGCCCACATGCATGCACACACACACACACACACACACACACACACACACACACACACACACACACACCCACACCCCTGTCCCACCCCACCGACCACCAAGTCATTTACACATTCTATCATTAGGACCTAGAAGATTAAAGATTTTGAATGATTGTAGAGTTTTTTTTCCGAGAGCTATAAACACTCTGTACTCGAACATGCACTGACCCCCTCAATACACAAACACACACACAGACACACACACACACACACACACACACACACACACACACACACACACACACACACACACACACACACACACACACACACACACACACACACACACACACACACACACACACACACACACACATGTTGGTTGAATGTTGTTTGTGGATAACTTATCTTTTATGCACTTTAAGGAAAAGCTCATTTTAATCACGTGGTACATTGTATAATGACAATACAGGTTTTCTATTCCATTCTATTAAGCGAAGAAAAAGCTAATTTATGTTAACATTTTCATGCAAAATGGCAGTGTAGTAATGCTAATTTGATTTAATTCTGACACCGCCGCTTGAATGACTTCTCTGGTGACATTGGGAGGTATACAAACAAGACTTCACCTCATTAAACAGGAACAAACTGAGGGGAAATTACACTTAGTTATGGAAATGGATTTTAAGCATACAAAGCATTACTCGCTACCGACTTTAAGCCGAAAAATGAAAAACGTAAGTGTTGGTGGTAGCTTAGCTGTGACATCAACAGCATTAAAGGGAGTGAGGATCAAGGTGCAATCTAACCTCTGATGATCAAAAGAGACAACTCATTACAGAAGTATATTGACCTTAAAGAAGGCTTAATTTAATAAAGTACTGGCCCTCAAGGTAGGAGGAGTGCATTTATGGTTGCTCAAGAACTATGCACACACACACACACACACACACACACACACACACACACACACACACACACACACACACACACACACACACACACACACACACACACACACACACCATATTACAAGCTAAAACAGATAGATGAAGTACTGCAGTGAATGACGGGTTTTTAGACTGTGGCTGGCTGAAAAATTCTACTCCCCCAAAAATAATCTTATAGGAACGTGAGTCTGGGCTAGCAGAATGAATAGAAATGGAGTTGACATACAAGTGACAACCTTAGATGTTGTGTTGTTGGATGGTCCAAATCGTTTTACCAAACTGTACGAACAAAATCCATTACAAAACAATAACTGAACAATGTCATACAATTTAGGTTTAAAAATGGCATATTGTATACATTTTAACGTCACAATGACTCTCCTCCACTTATGCAACTGTTATAATACTGCTACTGCTTACTTTTTATTACCTCACCATTGTCACTTGGCCACACGCAAACTGTGATGAAACAATATTTGAACAAGTGGATTGGAATATGCTATCACTTCCTATTTCTTGACACTTTTTTAGACAAACAGTAAAAAAGAAATTATTTAGTCAATTTGTTTTAATGCTGTTACAATAGTAATGTTTGTAAAAAAAAAAACGTAGGGGAGAGTGGCCTAAGTTGTGCCACTTTTTACTCAAAGTGATTTTAAAGTGAGGTGGTGGTGAGGCAGATCTAGGTGGTTTTGCCTGCAAAGCTCACAATGACAAAGTCACCATCATCATCTTTCTGGCCATCTGAACTCTTGTCAGTGGTGTCGTTAAGTGGAATGGAGATGTCAGTCTTTTCTGAGCTACTGTAGACGATCACTTTCTTTTTGGTGGAACCAACTGCCACCTGACAAATGCTATTCCCCCTCCATTTCTGCCTTTAAATCAAGGCTCAAAACCCATATGTACACCCTGGCTTTTCCTCCCCATTAACTATCTTACCTCTGCACTACTATCTTTGTTTATATGGGGATGTATGGGCTTTATGTCTTTTATTTTTGTTAATGTTATTTTACCTTAATTGTTTACCTACTGAATGCACTATGCACAGCACTTTGGACAGTGCAAACTGTCATGTGCTTTTATAAATACATTTTACTTACTTACTTACTTATAACTCCTAGGCCTAGGCCCTTTGGCACAAATCACCCCAACCCCAGCATTTTGGATAATAAGCATGATGTAGCAGTTTAGGGCTGACATCGTGCTAACTGTATAGACTCAAAGTGTAGCATACTAAAGCACTAAAACATGTGTCAAATGTTTTCAAACGTGTCTATAATTGTTCAGACACAATAATCAAAAAACCTTGATCATGGAAATTTTACTTTATTTTTACATTTAAAAATACCTTCATCACCTCTAAACTGCATATTTTCAACTTAGGCCACTCTCCCCTATTCAATTTTGATTAATTGAGACATACAAAATGATGATTTTCTAAGAGTAGCGCATACTCTCCAATAATTCCTATATTCACAAAAGTCAAATTTACAAGGTGAAAAACCAGACAATGGGCATTTAAAAATACCTTCATCACCTCTAAACTGCATATTTTCATCCCATCTCTTTTTGTCCCCCAGCTTGCTTTTGTTTTTCAAGGTACTTAAAGGTGACATTGAACAGGACGGGTGTGTATCTGTTGTCTACAAACTAATCTGTTTGCATTACCGCTTGTATTCCAATGGTCCCATTATGTATTAGAAAAAGCAATTAACAGTTCATTAAACTTCGAAGGTGTTAATACAAGTCATAAGACTAAGCCATCTGTCGGATTCACTCCCAAGCCCGACTTTGATACCATCCACTAAACAACGCTTCTAACCAATTAAGGTTAGACTTGGGTAATTTAAATTTGAAAATAGGCCATCTTCTGCTTGTTGTCTAATAATAGCGATACATATGGCGAGGGTTTGGGAGTGCGATAATGAGAGAGATAGCCTCTGTAATTTGTCTTATAAATATCAGGGAGGGAGGCAGATTGAGGCCTCAGGACGTAACATATGTCTGCCTTCAAACAAGTTTCAATTCAGACAATATGGAGGAATAGCAATACATTATTGGGGAACAGTACAAAGCTGTGCCATAGTATCCCCGCTTAAGTATTATATTTAAGAAAGCCATAGACACATAGTATGAGCAATGATGGACCCACCTACTCATTTGCCATTTTGTTGACTAGATAAATGTTGTGTTTTTGTCTCGTCTGTGAAACACAACAAATGAACAGGGCGAACACGATTCAATTCATCATGTTTCTTGAGGATTTAGTGAGATTTGCTCTCATTAGTGGCTCATCTGTCAGGGAGACACTCTGATCCTGGAGAGAGACAGAGAGAGAGAGAGAGAGGGAGAGAGAGAGAGAGGGAAAGAGAGAGAGAGAAAACTGCCTCTCCTCACTTAATTGGGAGCCACACACGCAGTGAAAGAGACACAGCAGCTATGTCAACCTTTTACATCCCGAAATTTATCTTCCAAAATCAATCCGTCAACATCCTAATTGGCCCTCAGTTTATGATTGCCGTGCTGGCTCACTCTCAGAGGATCTAAAAGAGCTAAATGGAGTCATAAGCTCCAACAGATAAAATGTTGAAATATGTGATGCTTAGCAATCATCCGTTTGTATAAATCTTAAACTGAAAGATAGGGATTAGATGAATGTGTCTGCAGGCTTTTTTCAAGGAGGGAGGAGATGGCTTTAAAACGTTAGTATTAAAGTTTGGCATTGAGCCTTTTACAGTATGGGAAAACATTTAATAATTTGACAGTACTAGATATATCGGACACTTTGAGAACTACTAAACATTCTCACAAACTGTAAGGGGAGGGATCTGTATCACATCAAGTGAAAGTAAAACAGGTAGCATTCGACGTATTGCCTGAATGAGTATTGACATATTATTCAAAGGTGCTGGCAACAGAATGGCTCTCATTAGTCTTGTGTGAGTCGGTAATGGCAGATCACCTCTTAGGGCCAGAGAATTGACAGGCTGTGCTCCCCCTCAGCAGATCTCTGAGAGCTTTTTATTGGCTTCCCCTCCAAACACCCTCCTCCTAATGCTGCCCGATGGCCTGCTTAACCTTGGTGATGCCTTCCCGAGCTGGAGAGGTATCACACAAAGTTCACTCAATCATTAGCGGTGCAGAGGAGTTCAATTCTGCATGCTCCGAGGTTTTTTATTGATATCCGTCCGCGTGCGAGTTAATGTGGTAATGTGGTTTTTTGCAGAAGCCTGAAATGATTAACTTCAGAATACATTCTATCTATCTATCTATCTATCTATCTATCTATCTATCTATCTATCTATCTATCTATCTATCTATCTATCTATCTATCTATCTATCTATCTATCTATCTATCTATCTATCTATCTATCTATCTATCTATCTATCTATCTATCTATCTATCTATCTATCTATCTATCTATCTATCTATCTATCTATCTATCTATCTATCTATCTATCTATCTATCTATCTATCTATCTATCTATCTATCTATCTATCTATCTATCTATCTATCTATCTATCTATCTATCTATCTATCTATCTATCTATCTATCTATCTATCTATCTATCTATCTATCTATCTATCTATCTATCTATCTATCTATCTATCTATCTATCTATCTATCTATCTATCTATCTATCTATCTATCTATCTATCTATCTATCTATCTATCTATCTATCTATCTTATATCATGTAGGCGGTAAAGCTAACTGAACCTACCGTTTTGTGTAGGAATTCGCTGCTCAGGGGTCGAAAAAAGTTTTCTTTCTCCTACTTAACGAACAGGTGTCTACATAACACAGCCCACCTCGCAGATGGCAGCGTAATTAGCACACAGTCATTATGGTGGTCTCGAAGAAGGGCCCGTTGTGGATGTGTGGAGGCCGCACAGAGCGCCTAACCTCTTCACCCCTCCCCCCCCCCCCCCTGACAGGGCCCGCGGGGGGCCGACGACACGTGTTGTTCTCCCGGAGAAGCCAAAGGTGGGGTTCCCCCCTTTCACGAGGTGTCATCCTGATGTGCTGCAAAGCCCAAGACATGTGTTCAAGGATCAGAATGTCAAGGGCCTCGCTCTCCGGTCACAGCACCATATGAACAATGAGCTAGGAAAAAGGTCCATGTAGGCTTGAACCGAAAGACATTTGTATTGTCCGGAGGGTTTCTTTAAGAGTAAGGGTTTAAACTGCACTAATTAATGTTTATTGTTGCCCCGTCCGTGTGTTGTCCTCGAGCGATTATTTTTAAGTCCATTCAGGAAAAAAAAATGCATGATCTTAAGGTCAAACCATTGGAATTTGTTCCTGCTTAAAAAAAAAGTATTCCAATTTGCCTAGAGTGTAGCAGTGTACCCCTGAGCAGCAGACATATGCTTGTGCGACCTCAGACTGATCTGACCTTTAAAACAACACAGATTCCTGCCGCGGCACTGAAGGTGACTACAGATGTGGTTTGTGGGGTCATTCCCTGTTCATGTCACCGTTCATGCCCGACTACCCCTCAGTTGTTTGGGCCACTGGTGGGGTTGAGCAAGAGGCTGCCTTGTCGTGTGTGTGTGTGTGTGTGTGTGTGTGTGTGTGTGTGTGTGTGGTTGGGGGGGGTAGGAGGGGGTTACCAATAGGCTTGTAATTTCCCCTCACTTAGAAATGAATTCCATCTAATCTAATTCCGCCATGTCAAATAGCGGCGCGACACGCTGTTTTATACTGTAACATTTGGTTATACCGAAGCAGCTGACTGCCTCTCGCCTCAGCCCGACACCCCCTCTGGATATTAAAACACAGCATAATATTTCACTGAGATTGGATGTGGGTTTAAACACAGTACATTAACGTGCCCCCCCCCCCCCCCCCACCCCCCTCCCCCCGACAAACACTTCCCACCAAGTTTTGCGGTCTTACATTTCTTATCCAATAAACTTGTTCGGTGGACTCGGCATAGTAGCAGATGATTTACAATGATCTCGTCATTTTAAGAATCAAGGTTGAACTTACGGAAGGAGAAAAGTACCCCTGGCTTTTTTTTTTTACCACAACAGTCTCAATTTCTGTTATCAGGGTCAGACAATCAATCCATTCAACTGATTAATGGATATTACCAATGTAGAAAAAATCCTAAGTAGTGGTTTGATCACATGCGGCACAATAATCTTTATAAGATATTTTTTTACGAGAATTTCTTATGGTATTGTATAAATGGGTAAAAGTAAAAAGCACAAGGACAGCGTCTTTAGTGTAACTCAGTAGGTCTACTTTTGTGACTTCTACAAACTTAGGAGAACTGTATGCTGGCAGCAAAACACAATAGACACTCGAGTATTTCTTGCAGGCTATCACTCTGTCTACTTGAACAAGTTATTGAAATCTTATGCTACTGCATTGTTTTCACCCCACATTGAAAAAAGGGTGAGTATTTTTATTCTTCTTTTTACCAGAATATTGTCACCGCTGGAAAGGAGTTAAGATTCTGACGTTGTTTGCAGTAATATATTATTCCTATAAAGTCGTATAATCGGCCGGCATCCGAGGAGTGTAAGGAGTTCAGCTCCATTGCTGTACCTTCTCATCAGTGAGTCATTATTACAATATTGCTGCTCTTAAGTAGCTCACTGACTGGCTGACCAGCTTTGAAATACACACTAAACCACTTGCAAGCCTGCGCAAAATGGCCGATTGGCTCATTGCTTTCAGTGATAAAATGAAGAAACTCACAACAAGGAGAGCACTGACACCTGCTAATGCAACGTTGTTTGTCAACCCAAAAGATGAACTTTTTTATTATATTCTGCTATACTTTAGTGTAGACACTATTAACATTATACATCTAGTCTAGATCTAGTCAAACAATTATCTCAGTTCACATCCAGTATAAAAATAAATCCATTTTCTGCAGACAAAGGCATTAGGACAATATTGTTCAATTAAAATTAATCTCCTGAATAAATCGGTTAATCATAGTTGATGACAGCTCCTTTAGGACATTGCTCATTATAATTTGGGTCCGTCATGACAGTTGCGAGGCATAATTGCTGCTAAATCCCACTGATATGATTACATGCTGTTGATTATTGCGGAATAATATTAAAATAATAGAAACAACTAGAGCATTTGGTACTATCGGTTTCCCCTAAATGATATAGCATAGAGCCCCAAAACACACACACACACACACACACACACACACACACACACACACACACACACACACACACACACACACACACACACACACACACTATAGACAGCTACTTAAATAAATTCATTTGTCTCGTGTTAAGCTCATTTCCAACAGATGAGGAAATGGAGTGTTTTTTCTTCTGCCTTTTCATCTATCGATAGGATTTAGGAAGCATGTAAGTGAGGTGTTCTTTGTTATTTACACCCGGGCCTGGGCCCCTAAGTTTATCCTGCCTCATATGGAGCCAGCTTAAGAGGCGGTGAGCCCCAGGAACAATGCCTCTCAGAGGGAAACAAAATGACTCCTGTGTTTCATCTGTTGTTATGGTAAAATGTGGTGGCCCTAAATGACCACTTCTATGCATATGTGGATCGGTGTTTGCCTTTGCTCTGGCAGGGAGCCCGTGGCTGATCCTTCTGTTCCCCATATGGCAGCATTGTGCTGAGAATGCTGGACAATCGAACCCCTCCCTGGGTAGAAGCCCCCGGGTCCCACTGCTGCAAGAGAAAAACTGTTGGTTTCACTTTTTATTAAAACCCCCATAAGGGACCAGACAGCCTGCAGGCAAACACACAACACAATACACACACACACACACACACACACACACACACACACACACACACACACACACACACACACACACACACACACATACACACACACACACACACACACACACACACACACACACACACACACACACACACACACACACACACACACACACACACACACACACTAAGACACTTTCATTGATAAATATAGGCCTACAGGTTATTAAACAAGCTTCATGATAGCAAATGATGCAAGTGATTTGCATTAAAGATAGTGTGAAAGTTAGTGTTTGCATCCAAACCGAAAGGATTAACAATCGCTCAATGAACATGGGAATATTGTTTGAAAATTCTGTTTATCATCGCTGCATCATTTTATCATTGTGTATTAATGCAATAGTGGAGAGATATGAAAAACAGTTCATAAGCCTATACCGATATGATCTGAGGCGTATGCACTTCTAAATAAACACCTAACCATTACTGCAAGTCTTTCTTCCTTTAATAAATCACTTTGTTTCATTTGAATAAAAGATTTATACAAATGTAAAATAGAAACTATACAACTACAAGTGAGCTGGGCCCCTGGTGTAAAACGCCCACCGGCTCTAATAGCTCACTTGACTAATTTGGAATGAATTATAAAAAGTTAATTACTATATGTTAATGCAAACCCCACAATTTAAAATCTGCCGTATCTGCAAATATGCTGATGATGTAGCGATAGAGACAGACAATGTAGCCCCGTGCTGTTTTATTTTATTGAACAATGCTCTCTTCCCTGCAGACGGTATAATGTGATTACCCGTAGCTCCACCTCTGCAGTTGGGGCTTGTCTCAGTTTAGCTGAAGTTATGGTGTCCTCCCTGTCACTGGCCCGTGTTTGCATGGCTGTCACATCGGCCCAACCCTTAATGGAGAAATTAATTTAGCGCTGGTGTCATCTCTCACGACACAGGAGTCAATTTGATCATGTTAACCAAATGAAAGGAGCACTTGATATACGCGTCCTTTGTAATCACGCTTTGATGGAAGGGGATTAAAATGCGTTTAGGCTATTTAACAGTATTCATTAAGACACAACTGCCATTATGTGATGTGAACTATTCATTGATTCATTGAACGAGGTCACATTCGTACTCTTTAACCTTGATAAAATAAAAGTATACTGGAATTGAGATGTCACACTCATCCACTAACTAAATTGGACTTCTTTTTTAATTGCTTTAGTAAGATAAAATTATATTTTTTGCAAATAAATATTGTATGTCAGCTAAGTCTTTTAGATTTGCATTTGTGGGGGAAAGTTACTAAGACAATTTACTGAAAACCATGTTGAAATGCAGGCAAAGATTGATTTTTTTTTACTATTATGGAATTATAATGGGGTATTTTGTACAGTTTCAAAGGACCTTAGCACTTCTTCCACCTAATGCGTCTTGTTAACCTACCACTGACTTGTTTAAATGGGAATCCCCTGCCTTCCTCTTGAACACACACACACACACACACACACACACACACACACACACACACACACACACACACACACACACACACACACACACACACACTAGACCTGTCAAAGGGCTCCTTTGTTCGTTTCATCATTCGTTTCTTTTTTCTAACCAAAGTTCACTCCTAAGCCTATACCCTGGACTGGCCTTACTATAGCCATCTGAATGTTGCTTTGTCAGTGCTGGCGGATTCTTCATAGAGCTCAGGCCAAGCTTAACTAATCACTCATAAATGTTGCTGAGTGGACGGCCACTGCACAACGGCAAAACAAATCGCTCGCCATGATCGCCCTTAATTGGCCCCAAGGTCAGAGGCGATTCAGATTTTCAAGAGGAAAATACAACACTGTTATTGGAGGAGAAACATTTGTCTATCTTTCTCCTATTTCCTTTCTTTCAGAACAAAACGCACACGTCCACGCAAGCATGTGCATGTGTACACAAAACCAGCCTGCAGTATATGTGCACACTCCTCAACACTCCCTGTGACCCTCTATCCACCACTGTGCGGTGTGTGTGTGTGTGTATCTGAATTGTTAAAAGAGTAACAAAGCTGTTTTGTGCCCCGGCAGATAAAAGACCTGTGTGTACCCGGCGAGGTCGGACACTCCATAAATATGTTGGCTCTTCTTATTACAAGCTGTGTCCATGACAAAGGACAAACAGCTGGGGAAAGAAAATGCTACATGGCAGCAACGGACAAGGGCCATTTTCAGCCTGGCTGGTCAGACACCAGCCCCTGAGCTGTCCCCGCGAAGGCTGTTTACTTGACCCACAGGAGAGAGAGAGAGAGAGAGGGAAAGACAGAGAGAGACAGAGAGAGAGAGTGAGACAGATAGATTGAGAGAGAGAGGGAGAGAGAGAGAGTTGACACAGAATGCCTCTAGCTCTCTGCACACACAATCTTGCTCTCTCTCTCTCTCTCTCTCTCTCTCTCTCTCTCTCTCTCTCTCTCTCTCTCTCTCTCTCTCTGATGACAAAGATTAAGCCTTGGAACAATATCCCCAATGCTGAGGAAGGGTCATCAATTACCCCATGATACTCTTCATTACCTTCCACCTGTTCCCTCCACCACCTCCCCTCTCCACGCTCGGCTTGGCTGTACGACCGGTGTGAGTGGCATCGTCAAGGAGAGTTTAGAAAGTATTTACATACATCTGTAGCTCTGCATATTTGGAAATTAACGAATGTGTGCAGGGTTGTAATGTGTCTAGAATTATGGCAGTTTGAAAGACCTGAGTTGATTACATTTCTACAATTACATCTATCTATCATTTTTGATTAACTGTAATTTTAGCTTTTTTTCTAAATGTAGCTCATTTTCAGCTGTGAGTTTATTTTTATTTTTTATTATTATTCCTGATAGGTGGAGCAGCAAAATGGAGGAACTAATATAACAGATTGGTGTCTGGAAAATAAGAGATATGGTGGCAGCATGTGAGGTGTGTTAAGAAAATACACAAATGCAAAAAAGCTTTTATTTGAACTAGACTCTTGCAAACAGCAGAAAAATAAAACAAATACAAATAACCTACAAAGAACACTGCCAGGCTTCGCCAAATTCATTATTTGTAGTATTCTTCTTTCCAGAGCTTTCCACCTCAGTTAACACTGTTTTACAACTTTGTTAATTAATGCTGAAGCAAATGTCATGTTTGGCCAGTCCATTAACCCAATGCTTTTCATCTCCAGTTCTTTGATTGAGGTAATGTGGAGGATGAGCTCGAGCGAAACTTATATTTTTTCTCTTTCACTTGTAGGCTATCCCTTTGAAATTCGTACTTATCCTTATGGGATTTTTAATTAAGCCAAACTACCAGCAGACGTCCTCAACATAAAAACCATTTACCAAAGAGATGCATCTTTGGTTTTAATAGTGTCGTTTTAAAATGGCTACTAATTAAAAATCCTGATCATGACAGTGTCGTTTTCGTTTACGGAAAAAAGTGTTGATTACTAAAGGATTTTGCTCAGGCACTTTTACCGCTTCCTGTTTGCTACAAGGATCACTTGTAAAGAGAGATGGGCCCTGCGTCCCAAATCGCATACGCTTTCTTTTTTCTATTCTACATACTACATCTGTCCATAAAATAATCTAGTTAGCATGCAGTAGGCACATACTTGGGACATACTTTTACTTATTTACTTCATCATAACATTGCGCCTTGATCTTGCCTCTTGCTTTTATATCCGTCGCATCCCCGGTTGTTTTCATATGGAGGCTCCGTTGATGGGACGGCACTATACGCACTGCATTGTGGGTCAAAATCGCAACAGGATGCTGTTTTCAACACTAAAAATCTCAACCGAATCTAGTAGACATCTGGGTATTTTTAAACATACTAAATCGGCCACAAGAATTGGAGCAATCTAAAAAAAATGTTCTACCATATAAAATAGCAGAAAGAATTGGAACGCAGCCAGGGCATTTTTTTCTTCCTACATTATACATTCATGTAAAGTAAAGGATTTCTTATCTGGGCTGACCCTCTGTGCTTGCTGTGTGGCAGACGGTGTGTCATGGTAAGCATTTGTTTATTCAGTTGATTTCGGCTGCAGATTTTCCTATTTTGTTTCGGCAGATGTTCATCAGAGCGATGGTTTTCGGGAATTGTGCTTCTGTTTCTCCTCCTCTGAGATAATTCATATTTAAAAAAGATGTTTACTAACTTTAACATTCATTCAAATGTTGATTTGGTTAGTGCTGTGGTGGAACCACTATAGTTTTTTTTCCTAATCAATGTTGTGGATAAGATAAGATGTGCACAACTTATTACAATATTATCTATTAAGATTTTATTTTGATTAAATTACACAATGTCTTTATTTGGATATATGCAGTGGACTTAGCACATGTAAATTAAACTATTTTGTAGCCCTCATTGCTATTATTTGTGAGCAACAATATCATCCCTATCAATGTCAGCCTTTCTATGCATAGATTGGTGTAATATTTTATTTTAATGCGCACATTAAATTTTCAACTACTTTACATGAACTTAAATAGACTTACATGAACTTAAATGGGGGCTCCTACCACTTCTTCTCTCCATCTCACAGCTATCTGTTTCAAAAGGCCTCATGCAAAATGAATTGCAGTTGAAGGGGTGCCTACGAAGGAAACCTAATTCCTAAGGGAGGGAGGTTTGTCTAAGTGTATTTAAGAAGCAAAGCTTGTAATTTATTAGCTTATATGTTTTTTTTTGTAATTAAATACCACCTGAATATTTAACGACATAGAATCGCTCTGCAGCAAAAATGGGCTGTGATGCTGTTTGGACTATCAAGTAACTATTGTCTCACAAAATGAGATATTAACTGAATTGAAAACCATCCCCTGTCGCATTTGATAATTTATTTGCATAATTTGGTCTTAATTTTAATTCACTATGCAAATATATGCCCCTTTTTAAATTGCATTTAAATGTGAACTGGGTCCAATGTCAGGCCTAATGTGAATGCATTTAATTTTATTATCTGGAAAAGCATGAGAAATTGTTAGGGGCTAAATAGGAGAAAAAAAAAGGAACAGCACCCCGATGATTCAACAATATTAGAAAATGAAACACTGGGACATTTCAGGACTTTTTGGCCACGTCTCAAATGTTTTCTCCTACAATTATCTTGTTTTCACAGTGTCCCACAAGAACTTTGTGTTGAATTATACAGTATCCGTTTCTATTTGGATGTCCCTTTCTTTCAAAGGGAGTGTTATCTCTAGTTTCAATTTTTTTTAAAGGAGTTGCGCTTAGGAGGCATGTATTGCCATCTATTATTCCGTGAATCAAATTTGGGGGGGGGGGGCAGAGACAGGGCAGCTTGAGAGAGAGAGAGACAGAGAGAGACAGAGAGAGAGAGAGAGACTGAGTCCAATGGCGGCCTTTGTGGACAGGAGGGAATACAAACGCCAAGATGGGACAAAGTCAGGAGGAAATTGACCTGCTTGATCCTTTCCTTGAGAGGGAGGTGGCGCTCATCCTTTCATCTTTTTCCCAAGGGCCCAGATCTTTTTGGGGCTGCTATCCTCTTAACAAACAAAATACTGTCTGGACCCTTAACTCAGGCTTGTGTGGTTGTCTTTTTGGAGGTTGGGAGATGCTGATACCCAGGGTGGCAGTGTGCTGGTAAGGAGGAGGAGGGGGGGGGGGTAACCTGAGACTGACAGGCCTCTGGGGCAGGGAAGTAGCCAAAAGGGACAAATTAGCTTTAGACAATAGGGGACCCTTTTGCACCAGGGGGATAATTAAACGTTTCTTCATCAAAGACGAGACAGTTTGCAAGCTGCTCATTTTGTAATTCTATCATGTTCGCCCCTGAGATATGCTTTCTGTATTTCTGTTCGACCCCCCCCCCCCCCACCCACCCTCACCACTCAAACCCCCTTTCCCTCAATACGTCGACACTGCCAATAATTTAGATTCTGTTTGATTACTCTGTTGGGGGTGTTAATTATACAGTTAGCATTGGTCTAATTAAGCTCAGCGGAAACAGAGGGTCTATGGAAGAGGCAATATGTATGTATGCTCTCTCTCTCTCTCTCTCTCTCTCTCTCTCTCTCTCTCTCTCTCTCTCTCTCTTAGCATAATGCACAAAGACCTTTGTCTTCCATTCTTACCCAACCCGAGAACCATTCAACAATGACTTTTGCGATTGTAGCAGCTAGGGCATAATCATACGGTAACAGGTCGGTCATTGGTGATAAACTGCTGAAGATAAAGGTGGAGTCAGCAATTCTGGAGAACGCTTGTTGTCAAATTCACTTCAATCAGTCAATATCTCCTCATGATCTGCTACCTGTTCGCACTGTGTGTCCACTGAAAAAAGAATCCAGTGTTTATACACAGCATAGAACAGGCATGTTGCTAGCTAAGGTGAGCCCCATTTATTTACACAAGCTTACAGAACCTAGGCTTTGTATAAACACATTTTCAGTGCACACACAGTATGGACAGATATCGTGAGGAGATATTCACTGATTTTGACAAAGTGATTTTGACAACATGCATTCTGCTTAATTGCTGACTCCACTTTTAAATAGCTGCTCTTGCATAAGTTAAACTAAAGAATAAAAAGTAACTTTTTTTTTTTGATATATAAATATATTCACTTTAAAGTTCAAAACTAAAACTAACTTGTCTGTCTACATGCATGCGCTTGTGCTCATGCTGCGTGGTTGTGCTACATGTCCAAATGGGGCTGATGCATAATGTGCATGCCTCTGAATGTGCGTACAGCTAAGGGACAATGTGTGATGGGTCTTTTTCCTTGGCCAGTGAGCTGTGGACCACAGGGTTTGTTGTGTGCCTGGGATCACAGGGAGGAAGCTGAATGATGTTGCCCCAGCCCTCTGAAGGGAAGGCCTCGCTTGGCTGACTCTAGAACAGCCTTAACAGGATATCACACAAGAAACTGTGGCTTTTGTCCAGCTCTCCCTTTAAAAAAAAAACGCTGTGTCAAAGGGACTTGGGAGGGTGTTTTCTTTTACAACAGATGCTAGAACAGAGTGTAGTGGCTCTCTGGAAGGCCCTATCTACAATGGCGCCCATCTAACCCTGTGACATCATCAAAGAGCGTGCTGTGTGCGGCTGCCCGGCTGCAGTGTAGGATTCGTGCCATTACAACACCAGCAACATGTCTCGTAAGGCACCAGTGAACAACGCCGAGCGCCAGTGCTTTTTACCCCCTGCTGGAGCTTTTGCTAACACACTGCTGCAACAAGGTTAACCAGAGGAGTTTGGATTTTGACTGTCCAAGAAAAAAAAAGTGATTCTTCAGTAGCCTACAGTTGTCTTTTGGCTTCAACACTTGTCTAAAGATAAACTACGATAGAGAGAGAGAGAAAGAGAGGGAGAGAAAATAGAAATTATCCTAATTGTCTTCATATGTCTGTCTGCATGTACAGTACAGTATGTTAACAGTATTCCATTATTCACACAGGGAACATTACAGAAACAGTCAGAGTGTTTGCCAGGCTCTGGCCATGCTGTGAGCAGCCCATCCCTGTGAAAGCCTTAGCCTCGGGGCTATAGACAGACCCCTGGGACCAGCCGGCACTCAAGGGCCTATTTGTTCAACAGAATGTGTTATTCTATCACAGCAAGCCTGTCACAGCAGCAATCATTCAAATACCCATTCATTTCTGGAATTTTCTGAATCCTCCAGCCCTCCAAGGACCATCAAGACCCCATTTATTTGTTTGGTTTTTGGAGTGGGCTTGTCCCTTTGATTCATAGACACTAGAGTTAATATTGTTCAAGAAGACATGAATTTGTTTGCAAGGTCTTTTAAGACCAGTGGCTACTGTTTCTCTTTACCAATCATGCAATTTATATGAGCCTCTTTCTGTGTAAACAGTAAAAAGAGTACTTATAAAAATACAGTTTCAGCCATATCCTTAGCTGAGATAACCGCCCAGTTCTTCAAGCTAGACACCACAGAATAACAATCTTTCATCCTAATGTCATGGGCTGTAATTGAACCTGTTGTCACCAAGGTTAAAGACTAATATATCAGACTAAAAATAATGACAGCTATGTTCAGTTATAATCATGTTTTTGTAAATCTAATATTCAGATTAGAAATACCTGTTGAAATACAGCATGTTCAAGTTAGAAATGTATGATTTTAAGAAGAAAATCTCTCATAAATTAGACAATTAACATGAACAAATCATTCTAACCTTACGGAAAGTCTAGTTGACATTGGGGATTTTCGGTTCAGAGTACATTAAAGAATCTAATTTGGAGAGAATGGCCATTAAAGATGGTTGTAAAGGACACATATGCAGATGCAAACAGACGAGAAGAAACAAAATAAACAACCGTTGCGCATTTGTATGAAACATGTTATGGAAGCAAAACAGCAAAAAGTCTCAAAATTGCAAGTGCTTGAGAAAAAAAACAATCTTTTTGCCTGCATTGTCTCACCTTAAAGCTGATCTATTTTTTTAGATGCATAAAATAAAAAACTTAAATTCCTGTTAGACGCCGCAATCATTTTCAAATCCACCTCCATCGCGGCTCATGACTGTTTTTCTAATTGAAAGTGATATCTTAGTGCGAGAGAGGCTGTGAAGAGTGGCGGTACAATAGACCTGTCAGGGTTGATGGATCTCCAACACAGCTGGGATATGGGTCCCCAGACTGAGGCCAATAACAGCAGGAGCCCCGTATGTAAAAACACAAGAGGCTCAGAGCTGTCCGTCCATGACGTAGAGTTAAAACACACACACACACACAGACTGGCCTGATCAATAACATATTCTTCTGTGGGGAGAGAGGAGGAGGTGTGTGCAAATACATAATTTGGATTATAGAGTGAGTGAGAAGTGAAGGGGGGACTGAAAATAGTTTTTTTCTGGACCTCCTGGATTTATTTATTTATTTATATATATATTTGTTTTCCTTAGTTTGAATATAATCAATGAGAGAGTCCATTCTGGCGTGGTTGGTTGATGATAGCCAGTCATTACAGATTAGCCCGAGTGAGTAATGGGAGCCCCACAGGGCAGCGTAATGCAATTCAATAACCACACTTGTGGGAGGGTGTGTGGTTTGCGGTCATGGTGATTATGTTTTTGGGTCGGAGGGGGAAACATGCTAACCTGGCCAGAAATCCCCATACAAAAGCCAGCGTCTTTTTCTTTTTTTTAACACTGATGTTTCTTTTATATCGGCCTATCTATGAGATAATTAAAAGGGATTAAAATGTGTATGGATAATGTTTCTTTTGATTCTATAACTTAATACACTAATCCCGTCACCCGCTGTGGTAGATATTTCAGTCTAATCTCTGGCTTACTTTACTGTCGTACTACTTGAAAAACAAAACAAGGCACCCCCTCTGATGCCAATTAATTAGGAGGATATGAATATTTCAGTGTTGCTATGATGATACAATGGTGGCTGCGCCGAGATAGAATTCACAACAGCTCCTAATGCAATATTGATAAAGTGGTGACGTCATGCTCTTCTTTTTCTCAGCTTTCAGCGAAGGTGTATAGTACATGTGGTAAGGGTTCAAACACTGGTCGTACTCTGCGTCAGAGTTAGTAGACTTGATGTCTTTCTTCTTTCCTTATCAGTGGCTGAAACTGAAACCTTTACTTTTTTTTATTTTTTTGTAAACTGGCTTGTCACACGTTATAATACTGTAATCACACATGTCCTACTACATTTAAAATGCAAGAATAATACTTAGTTTACTATATTGCTAAATCCACTAAAACGTTTGTTTTTTGGAAGTTCTGTTACATCTCGTGATGGTACAGTAACTCCATGTTTACGTGATTGCTGTTGTTAGACAGTGGATGTTTTCCAGCAACCATTATACACATTACTGAACTGTGTACTTGCTGAGACATTTCTAAAGATGTAGTGTAATGGTGCACCCTGATTTATAAAATCATCAGATTGAAACTATAGTTGTAACTCATAATTTATATATATATTTTTTTCAAGATTCATGGCATAGTAAGGAGGCCAAAGAGGGTCCCTGTGTGTCAACATGAGAATGCCATTAAAATGTGTAATTATCACGTCAGTTTCACAACAGTTTTGCCAGTCATTCCATAGAGTAGCTCTGCCTCATCTTCTTAATACTGACTAAGATCTGCATGACGGTGTTCACAGATTCCACGAGGGAAACATTTGGGAAAACAAAAAGGCGATTCTGTGCCAACAAAACATTTCAAAGCTGTTGTTTTACATTTATTCATTTAATCATTCTTCGTTTTCATGCCAAGGCCATAATTATTTTCACATTAACACCTGCTGCATTTCCCATGTGTGTGTGTGTGTATGTTCTATCTGTTTAATCTTCATCATTAGGTGGGTTAGCCTGGGTCACGCACTGGTGTTTATTATACTAGAAATTGGCCTTCATATACGAACTGTCTAGAAATGGTGCAGCATCCATAAACGGTTTACACTAAGTACAAAACGCTGCTGGCATGTTCCTGACCAGGTTCCAGAAAAAAGGTCCAATTTTGCACCTATTCTTAAGTCACTAAACTGGCTCCCAATCAAATTCAGAATCCAATACAAGCGTTTAGTTATCACCTCCTGAGCATTGCATGGTCGACCCCTCCCTACATTTCAGATTCACTTCATCCATACCACTTGTTGTCCCATGTATCAGGCACAAAACAAAGGGAGAAATTGTTTTTTCTTAGGCGGTGGCTCCTACATTTTAAAACACCCTCCCACTCGATTGAAGATCTCCAGAGTTTTTGAAGAAAAAAATCAGCCAAAGACCCACCATTTTAGACTTGTATTTACCTAAGGAGTTTTATCTTTGTTGGTGTTGTTTTTATATGATATTATATACTATGATATTTCTCCCCGTATTTTAGCTGCTATTTTATTTCATTTAATTTATGTTTCTTATATTTGTTGTGAAGTACCTTGTGATGTCTGCTCTTGAAAGTGGCTATAAAAGTTAACGGTTTAATATTAAAACCTGTAGTCATGATGTGAAAGAGATGCAGATTCAGTTTCCCTGCTTTCTTCTCTCTGGCAAGGATCACACACACTGGCAAAGCTTGTGTTGTTCACGGACAGACTCATTTCCTGCGGCAGCACGGTTCGATAGTGAAGCTGTAAAACAGTTCCAGTTAGCCATAAACACATCTGATGAAAACAAATTAGGAGCGAGAAATATAACTGACGGGAAGAAAAGGAAAAAAAACTAAACAGCCGGCAATGGAATCACATTAGTGGGGGAACGCTAGATGCCACTGCAAATAAATGTACATTTAATAAATGGATAAATACATACGCACATAAAGCCCCTATGTTGCCAACACTCATTCATCATTTAAATGTCTCCCTCCTTTTCCATTAAATCCCATATTAAAAACACCTTGCAAATAAATGTTTCGGCTTTAACAACTTGACAGTTCACCACCACTGCAGTATAGCTAACCTGTTGACACTCCAGGTCCGGAAGCATCACAAAAAGCGTAACGCCTTTCAGATGAAATCACTAATGGCAATAATCTTTTGACAAGACGAGATGGGAGTCTGTCTGATTTGTTGCTATGACGCCATACTATTCTTGTTAATGAATTTTTAATATCCTTAATGACAGGAGAGGAACGATGTAATTAAAAGAGCAAGTTAGGAAAAACGCTGACTCCAACTCTTTATGGAGACCGTTTTAATGTTAGTTTAATTGGAACTAACACATTATCTTAATGAACAGATTGCCTTCAAGGAGACCATTTCCCCTCCCCTATACGAGCTCAAACTAGCCACTATGCATACAAGGACATTCATTTTGCCATCTATATACGAAGGAATATATGAAGAAAAGCTACACGGAAACTATATGTTTTCATCATTTATTTCTGTAAACTTCCACTTACCACTCTGTCTGTCACAAGGCAGGGATGAAGGGGATCGAGGTGGTGTGTGTGTGTGTGTGTGTGTGTGGCAAGCCTAGTTGCTGCAGGGGCTTTGTGGCATGAAAGACATGCATAAAGCCAAACGTGGCCAACAAGCGGACAAATTGACCACTCCACAACCTTGACACCTGGACTCCCTATCAGCGCTGTGTCCATTTTTTTCTTTCTTTTTTTACACCCTGTGCGGTTGAGAGAAAGACATGGGGAGGGCGGGATTGGGGGTGAGGGTGTTTTTTTTTACGCTGGTGGGAGCTTTGAGCAGTTGAGTTTAATTTGGGATTTACAAGTGACATTGTGCCCCCATGGCTGTCTTCTTACCGGGGGCCCAGGTTTATGGAGTGAGACAGTGGGGTCTTTTCCTTGTGATTAGCAGGCCTGGGACCAGCCATGCACAAAGTATTATAGCCCACAGCATTATGTATCAGAGTTTACAGAGCCCCCTTCCATATCCGCAGACCCCCTTCATCAACCGGCGATCAAACCCCCCCGCTTCCCCCCACACCACCTTCGCTCACACCTTCGGAAGGTCAAGCCTCTCAAACAAGTCAATAACTAATGAAGATGTGCTATGTTTCTGATAGGATAGGCACAAGGAAATGGAATGGAATTTTAGTAGAAAATGTAGAAGATATTTTTTTGACTTGCACACACACACATACACACACCAAAAAAAAACAGATTAAAATTATTAAATGATTTGAGGTTTCCAACTAAAAGGGGGGGAAAGCATGAGTATGAACTGTGAACAGCCACATGACGACCCGCGCAGGCTTATCTCCCACGGAGGCTGTTTGGCTTAAGCCCATGGCATTAATACACTGATAGCCTACGGAATAGCCAAGCATAAAATGAATGTGAAAGGATGAAGAAACAACAAGAAAAGGGAGGAAGAAAGAGGATGAAAGTGGTTAGGCCTTCGGCTTAACAGACCAGAAATATGGAACTACCAGAAGCATTACAGGGAGGCCCCCATTGATATGAGGGGGTTATTTCTCAGACATGGCTTTGTCACTGCTTTACAAACAACAACTAGAAAGACTAATAGAAATAACTTTTTTATTTTTTTGGAAAGTTCTTCAGAGGACACAATATACAGAAATGTAGAAATGTTGAAAAGCAAAAAAAAAAAAGAATGAATAATGATCTTGGACACATTTATCAACAAGACAGAATAATAAGGTGCTCTTAGAATGATAATTGAATTTGAACAAACATAAAGATCCGGTAAAACAGGAGGGACTTGAAGAAAAAAAAACCCATAACAACTGCCTCTGTAACCTAGCACATGCAGTGCTGAGGCTTTTATCCCTTTTTATTTTATTGATTAAAAAAATCCCAGAGGCACTAAAACGTACAGTCAATGATTAATGTCCCTCTCAGAAAAAGAAATTATATGGAATAAATTAAACTACTGCAGCAGCAAATTGAAAAATAAGAATGTAAATGAGCTTTGAATACTTAATATCATAGAGAAAAATAGGCAATGAGGCCCAAAAATGATGAGGGATTAGTACAGAAACATGACATTAGCTCTAATGGCCAAGAGTAGATTTTCTCTCATACTGTCAGAAATGTAACTGTCGCATCTGATTTTCTGCCAGGTAAATGAAAAATGGGAGAGGAGTGTGTGCAAATCGAAAGCTGTAACCTTGTTCACGGGGCGATAAAATATGGACTCACAGTTGCATATCGGTACTCTGAAATAGTCTGAAATAAGAGAATCAAGAAATAATATTCATTTGGAAATGCAATTACAGGTACAAAGTAGAGCACTTGTATGTTCCTTGTATTGTATGATTGTACAGTGGTTTTTGAAGTCGAACCTTTTCTTTGCAGCAGTAGCGGGAAAACATCTAGGCTAACAACTATACTAAATACTGCCATACCACATAGCCTACATAGTAATGGTTGTACTTGAATGGAGGGAATGTATAGATACTGACCTGTTGTAACTTTATGTTTTCTTTGCAGTGCTGTACCCACATCTGCAGCGGGAACAAACAAGCTCTGACTTAGACGGTACTTAAAATGCAGTTTTGGGTTTATGCTATGTGCCTCCCACATTACTCCTCCGGTTATCCGGCAATGAGAAGGAGAGAGGAAAAGGTGTGAACTGCATCAAGCGAGAGGCTCCCTCAGTTGGAACCTTTAATTATAACTTCACAGTATCAGTTACAGCAACCTTGCACAGATGCTAAAACCCTCAGAGGCTTGGCTACTCTACCTTACTTAATCTGAGAGCGGGAAAAGGCACTAGTGAGACAGTGCTGTGTACCATCAGCCAATTCAATCACAAGCCAGGGACGGCACCCACCCGCCATTCTGCATCGGGGGCCAATCGCAGCACAACACAGTTCAAGTCACATGACCCAGGCTACTTAGCATCCTTCATCAACACCTGTTTTTCCTTTTTTGCTTGTGTGTGTGTGTGTGTGTGTGTGTGTGTGTGTGTGTGTGTGTGTGTGTGTGTGTGTGTGTGTGTGTGCGACATTGTTATTTGCCTCTTCCTCTCCCGCCTCTCTCGCAAGGCGCACTCTCTCTCTCTCTTTTTCCAGAGGATGTGGTGGTGGTGCTCTGTGCGTGCGGAGCTAAAGACGCTATAAAAATTGCTGAGGTATAAAATCGAAAGTGCTCAAGCTGTCTGCGACTGGAATTGCTGGCTGGCTCGGGCCTGTTTGGAGGTGGTGAAAGATCCCCGGCCAAGACCCGCTAATGTTGTAAATCAGAGAAAGTTTGTGCTTGTTTGTTTACATATTACGGGGCTTTACAGTGAGCCTACTACAGTACACAAGGAGCTATGCTTGGCCCGGGCTGTTGTACGGGTCATAAAACTAAAGAATATAATGGCTTGTGCGCAGCATCCAACGGCCCACCTCCTGTACTTGTTCACTGGTAATACTGTTGTGTTCAGATGAGGGAGAACTCGTGTTACACAGATCAAACATTTGGAATAGAGCAACAGGGATTTTTTTCTCGGCTGCATATTGTCGATGAAAAACATTTATTTCAATAGTTTTGTGCACATGGATAGAAGGATAGGTTTAGTGTCTACTTGTCAAACGTGGTCCAAAGTTTAAACAGGTAGGGTGTGTTCATTATTTGAAATATTTTCATTTTCCTAAGTGAACTCTAGTCTCCAATACTGAAAAAAGCATTTTAAAACCGATTTTGATGGAAACGTGTAAGATAAAAAAGGTTGATGTTCATGTAGGCCTATGTAAAATAAATTAATTCATTTCATCAGATCTTGACAAGCATCTCTCTGTACTACATGGGCGAGGGCAAATATAAAGTGTGTGTGTTCGTGTGTGCGTGCGTGCGTGTGTGTGTGTGTGTGTGTTCATATAATCCCCAGTTGGTTGACTGATATATACCATGACATGCTGGTATAGAGTACATTCTTTAAAAACATCCACTCAGGTGTTACCATGTCTTTCCAGGTGCACCATGAGCCAAAACACTTATCCTTAAGAGAGATCAAGCTTGCATGCTATCTTATCAGTGCTTCCAGTGGTTCACATACAGTAGAAGTACACTCAGCTACTCAAGCAGACCCCGCTTATAGCAGATCAAACGCAGGTCGGGGACTTCAACGTACACTTGCTTCTAATCCACACTAGTGTGTGTGTGTGTGTGTGTGTGTGTGTGTGTGTGTGTGTGTGTGTGTGTGTGTGTGTGTGTGTGTGTGTGTGTGTGTGTGTGTGTGTGTGTGTGTGTGTGTGTGTGTGTGTGTGTGTGTGTGTGTGTGTGTGTGTGTGTGTGTGTGTGTGTGTGTGTGTGTGTGTGTGTGTGTGTGTGTGTGTGTGTGTGACGGAGAGGGAGAGAGAGATGGGAGAAAGTGAGGGAGAGGGCTGAAAGATCTTTCCGTGTGTGTCAACAGCAGTGGTCTGCTTGTTTTGTGACAGTCATAGGCAGAGGACAGGAAATGCACCAAGATGTGGCCAGTCACAGTTGAATTTCTTCAGTGATAAGGATAGATTTTCGAGGCCTGACAGTCCATCCATACAGTACCATAATGCATTTCCTGAGGATTGATCAGTAAAGCAAAACACACCCCAAAATGTTGTTTGTGTTTTGTAATTGTGTCGAGTAAATTTTTTATATATTTTTTTTCTTCTGTCCTGATGTTAAAGAGCACATATGTCAAGCCTGACCTCTTACACATGCACTTACAAAGACACACATACATACACACACACACACACACATAGACACGTGCACACAAAAAAGGGGGTTGGAAAAAAAAAATGAAGGATGGAGCAAGGTGACAGGTAAACAAATTCAGTGTCATATTCTCCTGCTGTCTTCACTGTGCCACTTGGCATTTTAATGGAAGGGAATCTGATGTAACATATAGTGGTAACTACAACAGCCAGCCTCCGTACCAGAGGGGAAAACTTAACTCCTCAGACCTATGCATTAAACATATTGTAGAATAGAGTGTAACATTTATCACTGTCATTCCTAGAGAGTTTGTGTAAATTTAAATGCGCTCAAGCGTGCTGATTCCTACCCCCCCTACCTCCTACCCCCAACCCCCCCCCCCCTACTACACAATGTATGCGTACAATGCCACCCCAAAGCCCATTTTCCTGAAATCCTTCTCATTGTTCTGCACGACCATACCACCAAACAGCTATTCATCTTTGGGGAATATGCTGTACAGAAATGTCTTTGTATGTGTTGGGGGGACTTTTTTCGGTTGCTGTGTGTTTCACATAGCGGAATCTGTCCACCTATTTTTCATGGTTTGATAACGTTAATGATACAAACTTAAATGAAAGAAAATATATCTAACAAGATTGCATTATTTATTTCACTATATAGCACATTTGTAGGCCGATTTCAGCAAAATGTGTATATGGCAAAGGGTGTGGTATTTCTGATTTGGTCCTTTTTATATGAATAAATTGTATTGCTGTAATCTATTACTTCTTTTTGGTTTCACTCTTGACCTACAGAAAAGAGTCCCAACCACAGAAAAGACCTTTAAAGAAGACTGGATTTTACAAGAGTGGATTATTCGTGACATGTACTTTTCCAGGATTGTGAGCCGAAGTAAAACGGAACAATAATGCCTTTTAAGTGTGGAACATATATCGGGACGGTATAGTGCATGGCGATACCAGCTGACACATTAAACATTAAAATAAATTACCTAACCTTTACTACAGCGGTGCCAATAAGAGGAGAAATGACAGATCATGGAGTTATTATTCACCGAGAGATCCCCATACATTATAATGATGTCATCAATAATGGCCATGATATCCATGGCTCCTGCAGCTTTTAAAAAACATTTAAGGGAATTACTTTATTTCTAAATCATCAGTCCAAGTCCGGGGCCTCCGCCGCTCAACTGGAAAGAATGGCCGGGGTCTTTCAAAGAGAGTGCAAGAGTGGCCGAAAGAGAGGAACACACAGAGAGAGAGAGAGAGAAAGAGAGAGAATAAGGCAGTGCTGGGAGGGGAAGAAAGAAAAATGTGCCACATTACGCTTCTGTTACCAAACGGCACTCATGAGTCAATTTGCCAGATAAAGCGAGCAGAACTTGACTGAAGAGGCACACAACCCGAGTACTGTAAACGTGTGAGATTGTCAGTGGCCAGCAGATGACAAATATATCTCATCTGACAAATAGCGGAATTATCCTTAAAAGGGGTTCACACAGCCAGCGGTGCTCTTTCATTTTTTGCACTGGGCTGTTGCTGTTCTCTATACAAGTAGAAGTCATGTTGATTGAAGTCGGGACATTAAGCCTGAAGCCTGTAAATGTGTGTGTGTGTATATATATTTATTTATATATATATATATACAATGTTTTTGATGTTCAACCCTATTCACTTCTGTTTTCTTTGAAAGCAAAGACCACAGAGCTCAATTAACCCTATATAGCACTGTATGGGCAAAATAGAAAAATTGTGTGCATTCTTTGGTGTTTGTTTATGTGTGTACACATTCATCATGTATTATCTATACCTTCAGTGTGTGTGTATGTGTGTGTGTTAAACACAGTGGCCACTTGCCTGCATTGCAAGGCAGAGGACTGTATTTATCATGACAAATGAAATAATAATCTGTATTTGCTGTCTTTATTATCTTGTGGACATGAGCATAGGAGTTGAGCCAAAAAAAGCTAGCAAATATAAATGTAATGTAAATATAAATACATAAAATAAAGGCTTTTCACTGAACTTTCATCCAACTTACAGTCCTCATTAGCGGATATGGTTTGCTCAGTTTTAATGAAGATCCAGATTTCTTTCTAATAATAGATTTATATATTTCTCCATTTGACACAATAATATGTTACTGTACCAAATGAAAAAATAATAAAAACAAACTATCTTTTAGTTGGATTATTTGTAATATTCAGATTGTTTTCCTTTGTTTGTGTGTGCAAATGCCAAAAATCTGAACTTGCCATTGTCACCACTACTAAAAAGCAGACTCTAAACGATCTTGTCTATGTAGAACTGAGTGCTGTATCTCCATTGTCAAGGCCCAAGATATATCCAGATAGGAAAATACATCTCTTTAGTGTGAGGCTTACATATTTGTCCCTCTGGTGTCCTTCATTGTTTAGAGAAAGCGTTTTTTGTGTATGTGCTGTAAACGATGAAAACAGAAGAGCAAGAATGCGTTGCTCACTTTAGCGATGACGCCTCCTGATTGATGCCGTCTGTTGGCACTGATCGTACATTATGGAAACACATTACGGGCATATTGTGCATTTCAGCGAGGGTCATTTTCAAAAAGCCGTTTACTGGCTGCCTCTGCAGAAAATCTTAAATAAATTTAATTGTCTGCATCCGCCATCAGAAATGACTTTATGCGTTTTGCTTCATAATTAAGAGCTTTCACATCCATAAACTTAAATCACTGTGCACAGCTGTTGAGGTGTAATTAAAGCATTAAATATGTGAACGATCAACTCTCCCACTAAACAAGATGACACCAACACACACACACACACACATCCCCGGCACACAACTTAGAGGTGAACTGGAAGCTGGCTGGGATTTTTCCCTTTTTTTTCTTTTGAATTTTTTTAATTAATTACACAGGTAAAGTTACAATAAACATAAAGGGCTTATTTTCTTCCCAACCCCATGGTCTTACATAAAGATGTGCAAGCATAATGACAGTAAGAAATATTTCTACACTTACATCCACATATGTCTGCACGCATTATACAATAAAATGGATATATATATGAAACATGTACGCACATATAAACATAGAAAAAAACTAAATAATAATAACACAGCAGCTAAGGTACAGTTCACCAAAATAGTATGTTAAAACTGACTATAGATCGTATGATCATTTACAATTACATAAAAAGTATAGGAATCATTGTTACGCATGTCCTTCATCCTGTAGTGCCCTTCATTTAGTCATGTAGTTTATAATTGTCCCCCATACAGACTTGAATTTTCCAGCTGGTCTTTTTCTTAACATAAAACCTGGAGTACATCTCTCTTTTTCTACTGTTTTCCTGCTCTCAGATGTCGTTCCCATAAATCTCCTCCACCGCATTAGTAGCTGAACTGTTGCTAACACCATTAGCTTATGATTTAATGACAGCGTAGATGAGGACAGTCATCCTCTTTCGATCATTCTCTCTCTCTTTCTCTCCCATCACCCCCTCCTGCTGGCTGAGGATACCAGGGAATCTATGTGTGTGTTTTTGAGGATGAGGTTTCCGTGTCGCTCGTATCTCATCCCAACCGCCATTACGCCAAGGTCACTCCGTTGCTTTTCTTAATGTGATCAGGGAAAGTGTCACTTTTGCAGTTCTGTGGCAGTAAATAAGAAGCGGCTCTAATTTGAATGTAGTGTACCAGAGGCCCTTTATGGGTTGTTAATTTAGTGTTTAAATACATTTAACAGTTGAGAGAGAGTACTGATTAGGACCGCCTCTCCAAGTGAAGGCTATTTCTCTCGCCACTATTTCCCAACGACTTGCTGTAGATTATTATTGTTATGATGTGAGAGATAAATTCTGGAATTATCTTGAATTAAGAGGAACTTCTCATGGTCATGCTAGGAGGGTAATACAATGTGGCATTCTCTTAATTCATTTACCCCTTTAAATTCTTTATTTATTTATGCGTTACAAATAGAAGGATTTCTGAAACAAAAAAGAAAACTTTTATAAAACTTCAGAAGTGTTTTGAAGGGAGAAATCAAGTGTAAATACTACTAATTTGCAAATAAATTTCATTAGCAATGTTACGTTACCTGATTTGACCAGATATATGCCAAGTCATAATGTAATCAAACAGCAAAGACATTCACTGAATCCTTTTTATATTCCTATAATATCCACTCACAGCAACGAAAGCTTGATTTAAGGTGTTCATTATAATGTTTAGGCACTCAAAGCAGTTGATTAAGGTTAGGGAAATGTAATGGTCTTGGTTAATTATCGTATAAGTCAACGCTGACTCGAAGCACAATACACAATGTGTTTACTTTATGACCAACTAAAACCACAAACCTTTCGTATACTTTACTAAAGTCCTTTAGGTCCCCCTAACCAAACCACACTCAGGACTTAGGATGAAACAGTGCCACAGTCCTGCGATATTTACTGCAGTTCAAAAACTTTATTATTTTTTCCCGGAAGCATGTTTGGAAATACTAATTTAATTAGGCCTGAATGAATAGTATAAACACATAATTTCTTGGTGACAGGCTTCTGTACTGACAGATAATGTGTTATGATGTTGTATAGGTTAAGGTCAGGTTTATTAGTGGAGCACATGAGTGCTGTACAAGATATAAGGGCAATACAAAAATTTTTTTGATGAATTATTGGTATTAGTTCTATATATTTCCTTTATCTACACCTCTGGCAAACATGACAAAACATAATGTCATCTGTAAAAGTTATAAGTCCAATACATTAATACACAAGGAAACTGTAACATATAGCTTCATTTTTTTTTTAGCTTCATAGAGTAGCCTACTACTGTGAGTTGCTCCTCTCTGAACCCAACAGCTCCAACTGATAAAGACCTTGAGTTTTTCCGTTGTCTTTTTATTATTTTTCCATATAACTCGCCACTTTCAACCCACTTCCCTCCAAGCGGCTGTTGAGTAGCACACGGCGGCGGCCATGGAAACCAATAAAGCCCAGCCAGCCACCTCCACACCACAGATTTCTCCTGACACATAATGCCAGTTATGAAATTGGAGGATAAGTTAATGTGTCACAGTAGCATTGATTTTTCATTTGCTTCTCACTGCCCCCGGTCCCAGATCCGGGGCCGGGCCCTTCCTTCATGCTTCAGGATGGATTACCGTGGCCCTCCTCTGTTTGATACAGAGCATTGTGGGGGAATGACAGGGGAACAGCATGAACCAATGCTGGGTGTTCATGAAGAGGTGCCACACCTGATTACAGGTGACACCGTACCGTCATCATCCATTGTGCCAGGAGAGCTCAGATATCAAGTTCCAAGTCCTTGTTGAGTGCACTTTTTAATTGAAAGTGTCAGAGAATATTGTGATTTTAAAGCATGGCTTCCAAATCAGGTCTATGACATTTTTGCATATTTTGCATATTGTTTAAAAAAAAAGAAAAATAATATTCTTTATTTTCTGATTAAGTTTCTATCTGATGTATTCATTTTCAGAAAACTGAATTTAGTTCTAATCAATTCATCTGTAGAACAATAAGGGAACCATTATGCCAGTAGAGCTCATATATCAAGTTCAAGTCCTTTTAGTTTGAATGTGTAGGGGAACTCAGAAATGTTCCGCATAAAATTTCTTAAATTGCATATTTTGCATATTGTTTTTAAACAGAAAAATACTAGAGAATAAAGAGAGGATCTATAATGTATTGTCCCTTTATGTATACAATGTCAGTAATAAGAATTCAGTTCTAATGAAGTAAACTGTAGAACAATAAAGGGGGGGGGGCTCTTCTGCAGCAGCAGGGGATAAAATGAGTGGTACAAGAAAAATCTGTGGCTGGTCCCATATATGAAAGGGAAAAAAATATACGCTCGCACGTAACAACAACACGCTGCTCAATGAGCTATGTCCTCAGTTCCATACGAGATCGGTTAATACAAAAGCTTGCTGGTGAAAAACATTGTCCTGCTAGCCCGGTGACAAAGACAAAGTGCCTGTGTTTGGCGTACGCGAGTCAAAGGGACAGGTGACGACAGGGAGGGGGACCAGGGAGGGAATTTGAATTTCACCATCTAGGAGGAGGCAGCATGTCATTAAAAAGCCTAATTTCAGTGTCAGGTAGACTTACAGGTGATCCATCATCTTGTCAGAAGAATTTTATTTTATTTTTCAAAAAGGAGTTCAAAGCAGGCTTCCCAGACTATTTTTTTTCTTCTTCTTCTTACTTCGGTTCCAATTAGATTGGAACACAATTAACAGAAAAGTCTAGTCCCGTGTGTGTGGTCGAGAGATACCTGCCCACTCGAGCAGATCACAGGGAGAGGAATTTAACTGAATACCAAGCATTCTGCATAATTGATAAAGGACTTGCTTGCACTCCTTTTACGGTGTGTGTTATCCTCCAGTAATAATGAAACTATATCATAATTAATAGATAATAACTACTTTGAAGTTAATATTCCAGCACGTGCCCACTATAGTTGCTACACTGCTGTTAATGTACCACCAGCAAACTGCCTATCAGCACCCATGAATGCCATTTATTGGTACATTTCTAAATGTTAACGCCTGTCAACTCCAATCTCTCCAAAGGAGGCGCTCGGGAAATAAAATGCATCGGAGGGGACCTGAGAGGAGGACACACGTTAACCCAGATAGGCTGTGACAAAACGCCATTACCTTCCCCTGTTCACACAGCAAGCTACAGGACAGCTAGTAGTCCCCCTGTCCCTGGGAGGAATCCATCTAAATGAGACACACACACACACACACACACACACACACACACACAAACAAACACATTCACACTGTGTAAAAACATTCTTTAAACAAGCATGGTAAAGTTTTCTTGTTCTATGAAGACAAATATAATATTAATTGAGCAAAGTAAACTGATGTCTTGAATACAATTCATATAATATACTAATATACTGTTCTATTCTATTCTAGATCATTTACTTAAGTAAAATAGGAATACTACACCATAAACACACTATAGGCAAAGCATTCAAAGGTTTACTTAAGTGCAGAAACATTTACTTAAAAGTATCAAAAGTGAATTGAATATTGTGTAGAATGTCGCTTCTGAGTCTTATATTGGAACCATACTATTGATGCATTAACATGTGAAGGGTTTTTTAATGATGTAGTCGGTTGAGTTGGAGTTCATTTGAAATGCTTCATATAAAACTGAATGGTTTAATTTGTAACAGCTTTTTAAATTTAATAAACTGATCATGGGTTTTATATGTAAAATCTCAATGCGAAAAGTAACCATAGCTTATATAGTGGAGTTAAATTATGAAGTAGCATAAAAGAGAAAAACACTCATTCGAAGTCAAAATTGCCGCGCAATGTTTCTAAACTGCAATTCTTTACTGATGAAGTGATTTTTAATAACAAGTGACCAAATAGCTTTAAAATAAATGATTGAAAAGAACAATATTCCCTTCTGAAAGGTGGTAGAGGAGAAGAAATCCCTAGTGTTACATAAAGGATCTTAAATTGACATGTTACCAGTACTTTGTTTTTTTTCCATTGTTGTGTACAGAATATGAATAAAGCGCTAACTCTCTGACTCCTTGCTTTAAAAAAAAATCAAATGCACAATATAAGAGACAGACTCAAAACCGTTACACCCCCTCCAGTGTGTAGATAGTGCGTGTTGACAGACCTCAGATGGATGTGACAGTCCAACCACAGTGCGCTGCTGCTGTTGTCGTAACATGGATATATAACCACTCTCGTCCTTACATCGGGCTGCCTAAATGGACAAAAATGCCAAGGCAGCAAAAAATGGCGAACGAAAAAACCCAGGGAGCTTCATTAGCGGAGCCTACCCAGCATGCTTTGCGGTGACAAATGATTGACTTGGAACAATATCTAAGGCGATCAGGATAAAGTACCAGCCATTTCAAGGCTCAGCAAAATTCAAATTCTAATTAGACCTTGCACCACATTCCAAATAAAAATGGGTCCCTAGGTGGTTTACCCTATCAGGTGTCTCTCCCAGACCACTGAAACAAAACGAATAAAGAAAATGATTAAAGCGATAACAAAGGCATAAAATTCAAATTATAGCAGCATCACATCTGGGATCTGTATGTCACTAGTCACCACACTGCCATTCCTGCTCTCCCTCTCTTTTTCTCCCAACTCTCACTAACACATGCACACACGCACGCACACACACACACACACACACACACACACACACACACGCACATGCATGCACACACACACACACACACACACACACACACACAGCATTCCTTTCTTTCTGCATGAGGGCAATCAAAGAATAGAAAAAAAGGATGGAGAGAGTGAGAGACAGAGAGGGAGAGAGAGAGAGTGACAAAGCAGGGAAATTAAAAGGTAGAGAGCGAGAACGCAAATAGGCTCTCAGCTTTAAGGTTATTAATGACTCCTCAAAAATGTGCGACTTTTCCAATCTCTCTGAGAAGCGCTTGAAGGAGCCTGCAGATGAAGCTGACCTTCACAATGTTCTTTGGTCTTTAGTTAAGAAATTCACTCACCATTATGGCATCATTAGGGAAACAAGGATAAAATTACTCCATGGTTAATGACCTATAGGATCCCCACCAAAATTTGTTTCAGATCTAATAAAACTGAGCTTAACACAGTCCAATGAATTATGAGGACTGCTAACGCGGGGCTTTAAAATGTGGGGGGGAAATAGATTTTCTGAAAGCTAGGAGGACTGGACTTTTCAAATCAGATAGTAGAATGGAATTTTCTGGGCAATAAATTCTACCATGTCTCAATTTCATTCATTCATTCATTTTTTTTCACAGACATTTTTCAGGCTATGATGGAATCTGTGAGTGGGATGGCTCTCTAAAAATTCATTGCCAATTGCCGTCTCCTCCCTCTATCCCCTTTAGGTAAAGATAGATTGATGGATGAATGGCTAAATGGGCAAATAAGTGGAAGGAAAGTATATCTGAAGGAAAACTCAAGTATGATGGAAATGAAATGATTAGATACATATATATACTGAGACTTAAAACATACCAGGAGGCACGACAAAGAAGACATGATAATATCTCGAAAAAGTGTACCAAAATCTGCAATCTACGCTGATCATTTTATGTGTTTACATTTTCTCTACTAGCTTGCCGCTAAATTTAGTGTATGCCAAGCTGGTCATTAGCATAATGCAGGGGCAGTTAAAAGGACACACACAAAAACTCAGTGAACAGTACAATATAAAGCTGCGGGCGACTGTGCCTCTGCAACACACATGCATCAAAGCGCACGCCCTGATACACCTTTGCAACTTTGCATGTAACATGATGAATTTTCTTTTTTTTTTTCTAAAGCCATTTTCAAAAAGCAGCATTGGTTTAGCATGGTTTGGTTGCAGCCCCAGAGAGGGGGGTTTGTGAGCTAATGGCATTTGCTCTCTTTAAACTTTAATCTTTCCTATTAATTCCCTGCAACTGGAGAATGTGCGAGAGTTAATGTTCCATGAACGTGTTTCTCACTCTGCAATCTCTTCAAGCTAATTACCTTCAGGTGCTAAATGGGGGGAAATTGCAATCCATTTGGATGGGGAGAAAAAATTCCACCTCCTCTTTTTAGCCTATGTAACACAGTGGGCGCAGTTTAAAAAAAAAGAAAAGAAAATCAAACATAAGTATAGCCAGGTCTAGAATACATTTAATAAATAAAATGGACACTCGGTTTGCAGGGCCCTGATTCGCACGCGGTATCCAAGGTAGCTTTGGGGAGAGTAGATTGCTTCCTGTAGTTACCCGCCTGACTGCTTAGTTTACAGGGTCACTTGGAGGTCGGCAGGTGCAGCAGTAGTGGACAAAAAACCACCCGAGCAGATGTTTGATTGACATGGATCGCACACAGATTGGCAATGAAAGTTTTCCTGATGTGAACGGAGAGGCTCACCGAACGGCCATTTTGAAGGGTGAACACCAAGGAGATATAGTATGGGGAAGAAGTCGGAATACAAATTAAAAGCAGATTAAGTCGACGTGACAGATTCATGGCGGGCTCGTACGGAACATTAAATCCTCGAAGGAGTGACACGGTATACATCAATGACAGGGACTCAAGTTGCGAGTATACAAATGGTTCCCGAGTCAATCGCTAATCAGTAACGCAGGCATGGACAGGCTCATTGCAGACAAATAGCTTTGATAAGTTTTTTACCTTCTGAGGGCGCCAGGCGTGTGTGTGTGTGTGTGTGTGTGTGTGTGTGTGTGTGTGTGTGTGTGTGTGTGTGTGTGTGTGTGTGTGTGTGTGTGTGTGTGTGTGTGTGTGTGTGTGTGTGTGTGTGTGTGTGTGTGTGTGTGTGTGTGTGTGTGTGTGTGTGTGTGTGTGTGTGTGTGTGTGTGTGTGTGTGTGTGTGTGTGTGTGTGCGTGTGCGTGTGTGTGTGTAGGAGGGTTATTAAGGGAGGAGGAAGTAGAGAGAGAGAGAGATAGGGTTTTAGGGAGAGTGAACCAGTGGGGGTTCTTCACTCTCTTGGGAGGAGTGTGGAGGGTCACTTTGTCCCCCCCGTTTGATCTTTGTCTTCAGATGACACGGCAGGAAATTAAAGATGAAAGGAGGTTGGGACTACTGTCTAATAAACACAGTCTACACACACACACACACAGACAGAATGCCCTCATTTTGCTGCCCTACATATCCGGTCTGAAGAATATGTCTGTGGGTGATCCACACACATAGACCCTGGATTAGCCCAAGGCCTTTTGTACACAGTGTCCCTGAAAAAAGGAAGGCTCATCACACTGTGTCAACTTTAAAGAAGCGTTACATCAACACAACTGTATTTGCTTTTGTAACCGTTGCAACTTTCAAATTTAAAGCGACAATTTGAACACGTATTGTTTTTCTAACTCATTGCCGATGTATTTTCGGAATAATTCACTGTAAAACATGTTTGTATTGCCGTAATTTACAGTGGCTTTGTTTAAGTCATCACTGAATGTATTTTGTTAACACTTAAAAAGACATCTAAGAAATAAGTCAGATTCTGATACATCTAAACGCTTCCAATCCCATGAACAAAAGGGAGGTGGTGTAATGTCGTACAATAGAAAAAAAAACACGTAACACAGCTTTTTTTCCCGAGCCATATTTCTTGCTGGTGATAATAACTGAATTACTAGTGGGGAGTACTACAAACAGTCCATATCTTAGACAAACACTCGCAGTGACGGCCCTGCAGCTCCCACCGTGCTGAGGAATCTCCTACCAACAGCACTCCCTCTCATTTATCTCAGTGGGCTGAGAGCGCAGGGTAAAAAGAGCACGGGCATGGAGAGGCTGAGGAAAACATCAAACAGCAAAGAAAAAGAGCTTCCCTAGATAACTACAGCTCTGTGTTTTTTAGCGCCCTTATATGAAAAAAACGCCTCCATGCTGGTAACAAAAACCCAAGAAGGCAAGATAGCCCCCACTCGATTAGCACTCGGCGTGGCCTTTTGCCCAGATCATTTCATGCAGATTGCTCCAAGGCATAAAGTAAACCTCACAATGGCCGCTGATGTTTTCTTGTGTTATTTTTTTATTTTTCCGAACACATTTTTTTTCGTCTTCTATCGTCTCCTAAAATGCCAAAGCTATTGGATTAAATCATTAGAGGTGTTATGGTCGCGGAATGGCTCGAGCGAGTGTAGCATCCCTGTGTATAGTACTCAAAGGTTATTTTCTTCATGAACACTTGAGGGTCCACTGATCCCTTGTAAGTGTCTGTTGGAAAATGCATTGACATTTTACGTGAATGGAAAAAGCCTCCTCAATAGACTCTCTTTCATTGCTCTTCAGGTTTCAGGTCATTATACCGGCAATAGGGAGACCACTCAACCTAGCTTGGTATTACCTTCTGAGGAAAAGCCTTATGCTACTTCACTCACTACATTCACAAATTTGGTTTGGAAGAGAGGGATATAAACCTTCGACCTGGAGGCAGATTTTGGACAAGCTGAGTGTTTGTCCACTGTAAGCATCATTGATTATTATTAGTATTGTTATTGGAACCCATTTGTCAGTATTAACATTGTAACTTTGCCACTAGATTGACATTGAATATAATAAAGCATGATAGAAATTTCTTCGGCCTAAATTATCACAGGTGCTTTTGCTGTCTCTTCCCTACACTGAATGTAGCCTTAAGCATCAGTGTGTAGAAAGAAATACAAATACATAAATACAAAGGGTATACAAACACATATACCTGAGTACATGCAGCCGTAGTACTCTAATATTTGTAGAGAAAAATATCACTTGCACTGAAGTATTTCTTACTGCACGGCTATTACAACACAGTATGTTTTACATGTGTTGTTGTGTCCATGCCATGTAGATACATTTGCCAAGGGCTTAAAAAAAAAGTTAAGACAAAGTTTATCTAATCGCGCAGGAGTCCCATATCGTCATGGGCACCAATCTCCATAGACGAGTCCATTCAATGCAAATGCTGCACCTGCCATGACTTGTAAAAGCGTTTGCAATTTCAGTGAAAACAGGGTTCACATCATTTGGAAAGGTAGACTTGCCATTTCACGCACCAGTATCCCAGCAATCCGTAAAGACCAGGAGACATTCCTCCACAGGATTAGAATTTTACGATCACCAGAAAAAACGACTTCACCCCCAAAAAGCCCTCCGCTCCCTATCTTCTTTTTTTTTCTTTCTTTTTTTTTTTTACTTTGTCCACCAAATAGTGTTGTTGGTGTTGATGTTGCAGAAGCTTACTGAGTATATGTTAATTCTGAAATATATATTTTCTATGTATCCTACTCTGAGCTTTGAATTGAATTCACAATTTTTAAACCTTTAAAAGGATATTATCAGCCATATTAATAAAAAATACAACACATCTTACAGAAAATTGTGAATGAATAACTGCAAATTAAAATAAGCAAACTATAATTCAGCCCAATAGCACTGAAGAGAGCCACAATACTGAGATGGTCAGAGAATATATGGATAACAGTTGTGGGCCCAGGCTTCCTAGTCCGGTCAGGCTGAGTCGGTTCGCACTGATAACGTAGGTAATGGTGTTTCTGGAAGAGTGAGGCCAGATGAAATACACCACATGGACAGATACCACAGGCACACTGGCCCCTTCTGTTGGAGAATTTCATTTTTTCCGGCAGGAAGCCATGAATGCTGAGGCTGAATCCAAATCCGGTTTTCCGCACTTTATCAGCGTGTGGCCCACCAAGTGGTGAGATGGCGGGGGAAGTGGAGGGGCTGAACAGGGGGGGTTGATCCACTCAGCCGAGACCCTCCACTTTAATCCAATTTACAGCCTCCCCCAGCAAAAGATAATTACAACCCTTAAACCAGCTAGGAGAGGGGCAGAAAGAAAAGGCCTCACTCACCCAAACTGTGCCTCTGGCCCCTAAAGTCTCCACCTAGAGAAAGAGAAAAAGGGGGGGTCCTCTGTTAGCAGGACTCAAGCAACGGCATTGTGACAAACTAAGAGTGTGTGTAGCTAATGAGGCAAAGTGATTTTTTCCACAGCAAATAGGTGCCCGCTGGGCAGCGGTAGAAGGCACCCCAGGACTGCTTTGCTCGCTAGTGTTAACCACAGATGTAGGGGAGGTGTATTTTAGGTTGGTATGTTCTCTGTTTAATACATTTTCTTCAATAACACCTATTTTTAAAGCTCTCTGAAGTGTGTGTCATCATTTTGTGTTCAGACTTCAAAGATAGTGCGTAACTTTGTCATATAAATGAATGTCGGTTATATTAAAGCCATTACCAAACGAGTTGACACAAAGTTGATTAAGTCTATCAGCTCCAAGCTTTTTTTTGTATTTCTCAGTATGGTAGCGTTTACAAACTGAAACTGAAAAATCCCAAGAAACACCTAAGAAATGTTTCAGTTGTTGATTCTACTGCTAAAAAAATAAAATAAAAAATGGACGTACAGCAGAAGGTATAAAATCCATGTGTGATCAACAAAGGCTTACCTCATGCAGACGCACCAATATTTAAGAAGTAATGAATCTAAGGTGTTATTGTGTTTTATTTAAAAAGATGGTTATTATTTTATTGTTGCAGTTCACAATACATACAGCATGCTTTTAAAGGAAGTAGATTTCAGATGCTGTTAAATCGAAGTTTAGAATGGCTGCAATTTTTTTTCTTTTCAGACCATCTTTGTCAGAGGTCTTTGAAGTGCGAACGAAGGAATGGGGTTAAACTTTTGCCAAAGAATGTGAAGAAATAATAATGAAGGGGGCTCACAGGGGAGCGGAAACGCTGGCCAGTCCTAATTAATAGAAGGAGAGACACTCCCAAAGTCTCCCATTCACCAGCTCACAATGGAGTTCTCCACCAAGCAGAACCTGGAATGGAATATGGGAGGAGTGAATGGAGACAGGGTAAAAAAAAAATAAGAAAAAAAAAAGTAAGAGAGAGAGAGAGACTTCTTTCTCCTTGCAGCCGTCTGTCTTATTGTATTTCTATTTTACAGCATTAGACCCATGGGCCTATGGTCCTATAGTTCCACGTTCCATTCAGTCAAATTGTGTTCAGAGAAATCCCACTGGTCAGTTTTGTGTAAATATGGGCCCTGGCAGTGTGTATGAAAGGGTGGCACATTTCCAGAACTTATCCAATGCATGCAGACCTCTCCTCCTCCTGCGCTCTTTCAAATATTCTTCCATCCATCCCTCCCTCCCTCACTCCCCCCCTTTACTCTCTCCCCTCGCACCATCTCTGTGTGTGTGTGTGTGTGTGTGTGTGTGTGTGTGTGTGTGTGTGTGTGTGTGTGTGTGTGTGTGTGTGTGTGTGTGTGTGTGTGTGTGTGTGTGTGTGTGTGTGTGTGTGTGTGTGTGTGTGTGTGTGTGTGTGTGTGTGTGTGTGTGTCTTTCAGGTGCTCGAACAACGCACAGTGGCTGGGGAAGGCTTATTTTGCCACAAGTCAAGTCTTTTAGAGGAGGGGTTTTGTGAGGGGCAACAGGAGAAGTGTGGACCCACCTGCCACTGATTATCCTCCCAGTTAGAGGGTTTAGTCTTGACCCCTGAACTTCAGAGCTGCCCCACACCACTAATCTGTTAATTAACCGAGAAATACCCTGGAAAAACTTTGAACGGCCATTGTGTGTGCGTGTGCATGTGTGCACGTAAGTGTGTAAAGGGAAGAGACAACAGGGGCCAGTGAGAGAGGGAGAGAGAGAGAGGGACAGAGAAAGAGAGAGAGAGAGAATGAGAGGGAGAGAGAGTAGTGCTTAACGGGAGCATGTGGTTACTCTGTACATAGCTGGCACATTCTCCCGCTGCTGTGTTTCTGCATAAGTAGGACACTTCAGCGCTAGTTTAACATGGTCAGAACACCCGCCTTTGTTGTGAGCGTTCACGGCCTTCTGATAGAGGAGGCCACTATCTCTATATGCACTAGCTTTTGACCCTAAATGCAATATACCCAAAGGAGAGAGTCAATTTTTTTTTGGTCTGGTTTGATTGATCAAATTACAGCACAATCGAAATAACGGCTTTGATGTTTGTTTCATGTATTCATTGGAGCAACGTCACAATGTCCTGAGCGGATTTGTCAGTGGATGTTTGATTCACAGTTATGTTCACATTGTATTGCATTTGGTCGCACTTTGCTTTTCATCAATATTTAAAATTTTCCACGTCAGCCAAGCATAAGAAAATTTTTGAGATATTAAGAATTTTTTCCCCAGAATTTCCAGTGTTTAACCTCATATTTTGTGTAGTGTAAATACATTTTTACTTTATTCTTTCATTATTAATTATTGAACACATTGCTAACCTTGTTAAACATGCTTTGACAATAGACTTATTTGAATACCACTTGATTAAACTATTTATGGCGATCATGTTGCAATGAGCAAAGATCATAAAACGCTGGTACCCAACCCGTGGTTCAGGATCCCCCTAGGGGTCACAATCAGAGGGGTCACAGATTTACACTGCACATTTTTTTTCTTATTTTCGGTAAATATTCTCTTTTTGATTTTCAATAGTGAAATGCTGGTCGGCTATTAGACGTTCAAAATTATATTTGGGTTTGGACTGACAAAGTGGAACTTTATTTTCCTATTAAGAATAACAAGCTGTGGGAACAATGTCCTTATTTTATGATGAGTTCCTCTGAATGCATTATTCAGTTCTTTGAAATGTAATGTTATGCTACAGTCATATGAAAAAGTTTGGGAACCCCTCTCAGCCGGCATTATAATTGACTCTGCTTTCACAAAAAAAAGATAAAAGTGGTATGTCTTTAATTTACCAGGAACAGCTAAGTACTGGGATGTTTTCCAAACAAAGATTTTTTGAAAAGCAGTATTTGGTTGTATGAAATAAAATAAAATGTGAAAAACTGGCTGTGCAAAAATATGGGTACCCTTGTGGTTTTGTTGATTTTAATGCCTTTAACAGCATGTAAAACTGATGACTTTAAACACACAGTTGGTTGGATTATGTTGTTAAGCCTTGAACCTCATATAATTGTCTGTTTAATCATGAGAAAATGTATTTTAGGTGCCTAAATGCAAGTTGCACTTCTCTTTGACTCTCTGCTGAAGTGAAACAGAATGGGATCATCAAAACAGCTCCCAAAAGATCTGAAAAACAAAGATTGTTCATTGTCATGGTTTAGGGGAAGGCTACAAGAAGCTTTCCCAAAGGTTTCAATTGTCAATTTCGACTGTAGGGAACGTTGTCAGGAAATGGAAGGACACAGGCATAGTGGCAGTTAAACCCAGGCATGGCAGACCAAGAAAAGTACAAGAGCGGCATAGGTGGAGGATTGTGAGAATGGTTGCACACAACCCACAGATCACCTCCAAAGACCTGCAAGAACATCTGGCTGCAGATTGTGTATCTGTACATCGTTCAACAATTCAGCGCAATTTGCACCAAAACATCTGCTTTTTATAAAGACCAAATGACTTAATTTTTGTCTCATCAGTCCAAAGCATTTTCTTCCAATATGAAGCTGGCTTGTCTAAATGAGCTTTTGCATACTCCATGCAACTGTATCTGTGGCGTGGGCGCAGAAAGGGCTTCCTTCTCATCACCCGGCCATACAGATGTTTTGGTGCAAATTGCACTGAATTGTAGAACCATGTACAGATACACAATCTGCAGCCAGATATTCTTGCAGGTCTTTGGAGGTGATCTGTGGGTTGTCTGCAACCATTCTCACAATCCGCCGCATATGCCGCTCTTGTACTTTTCTTGGTCTGCTAGACCTGGGTTTAACTGCAACTGTGCCTGTGTCCTTCCATTCCCTGACAACGTTCCTTACAGTAGAAATTGACAATTGAAACCTTTGGGAAAGCTTCTTGTAGCCTTCCCCTAAACCATGACAATGAATAATCTTTGTTTTTAAGATCTTTTGGGAGCTGTTTTGATGATCCCATTCTGTCTCACTTCAGCAGAGAGTCAAAGAGAAGTGCAACTTGCATTTAGGCACCTAAAATACATTTTCTCATGATTAAACAGACAATTCTATGAGGTTCAAGGCTTAACAACATAATCCAACCAACTTTGCGTTTAAAGTCATCAGTTGTACATGCTGTTACAGGCATTAAAATCAACAAAACCACAAGGGTACCCATATTTTTGCACAGCCAGTTTTTCACATTTTAGTTTATTTCATACAACCAAATACTGCTTTTCAAAAAATCTTTGTTTGGAAAACATCCCAGTACTTAGCTGTTCCTGGTAAATTAAAGACATACCACTTTTATCTTTTTTTTGTGAAAGCAGAGTCAATTATAATGCCGGCTGAGAGGGGTTCCCAAACTTTTTCATATGATTGTATATCTAAAAATGTGTTGTCTGACAAATGCATTGCCAAAAAGTGTAAAAAAGTATTTAAATCAATTTATATATCATCTTTGTTTCATAGATGTATCAGAAATTGAGCTACCTGATGCATTTCTCATTCTCCACTATAATGACCCGTTGACACTAATGTAATAAACTATATTTGATGAGACACACCTGGTACAGTCCTGTGAGCTGTAAACAAACAAAAAATCTCTGAGGTTGCTTTGACTGGCGAGGCCGCTGATAAGTGGGGCAACAAAGTCAATTAGTTCTGTGTTTATTAGTATGTGACAGGTGCTGGGTCATGCAGATTAACTCACAACCCTTGGAGGGATGGGACAACAATAATGGTGAAACATGTCCGTCCGACCAGAAAGTAAAGGTAGCAAAAGGAGCATAGCAAGAGAGCCTGCTCAATTAATTATGTGGATTAATGAAGTTCTGCTTGATTAAATGTTGATGCCATTAAAAACGCCTATTTTTTCTCCCCAATCTGACATAATGGACACTCTTACATAAATAATGGAATCCTTCATGGTTACGGAAACACAACACATTATATGTTATAAACCACTCCCTCTCCTAAGACACTCAGTCGATTAATTAAGGCTATTGCCCTCGATTATCCTAGTCTTAAGGTTTCATGCACGTCTGACCTCTAACCTTCAACCTTCTTCTGACTGGATGGATATTGATTGAAGGGGAATGGTTTATTTTTCAGCCATACTGGAACAATCTTATACCTTTTTAAAAAGACTTGCTGACAAAGTGTCCTTTCATTGACCCTGCAGGGAGCTGTTGTAAAGCTATTGTTCTAGTACACTTCAGGTTCAATGACCAGTTAAAAACATCAAGTTGCACCCAGTTAGACAACTATTACATTAAATAATTGTCCAAATGTAGCGACCGGATCGATACAGCGCCACTGTTCCCTGAAAGCTACTGATGCAAAAAGTTACCTCTCCTGTAATGCACACACAGTAACACCTTGTTTATTTGTGTACTTGCAATGTAACAAATGAATCATGTCCACGGTGGTGCAGTATAGTGGGTTCATGTGATTTGATATAGTTGACAGAAATGTTTGTCAAGAATTGTGTTTATTTCACTTTTTCCTATTTTTATTTTCCAGTTGTGACAAATTAAGCATGTGATGTTTGCAAATACAATTACAACTGGTGTTTGAATAGATAAAGCAATGCATCAACAAAATGCACCGATCGATTGGTTCACTCCGTCCTGACCCGAAGCCGCTCGCCGGTCACTGGAGCAAAGCGATGCAGGCATAATGAGCTATAGTGTGGTCAGACTATGGTCAGCCTCAGGATGTCATCTTCATGGCAACACTTTAATACAATTACTGTAATAAACAGCCGTGGCCTCGGGCGCGCTTAAGGTCTGGGTATGTTTGGAAGTTATTGCTGTTGGTTAGTGAGTGGTGGATCAAAATGTATAGTCAAAAATAAAACTAGCTCTCGTTTTTAAATAATTTAGCATTACAGGAGAATCATTTGTGATAAACTTACATTTAGTGTTTGTATTTACTTTGTTCCTATGCATTTTTTCTTGTGCTTAATTTCCTTCCCAAATATTTCTAATTATTTAGATATGGACATGGTGAAACTTTCTCTTTCCATTATCTTGGTCATCACCTAGGGGCCCAACTGTAAACAGCATTAAGCCTTCGTTAATATTTAAACAACCAAAGTCATGACACAAACTGCACACTAGAATCTGCCCTCCAAATATCAGTTTTGGGTAAATGATTAACTAAAGGTCACGTTTCTCTTGGCTCCTTTTTCTTTCCTATGTTTTCAAGACGAAATTCAACAAGGAGACTCAACATTTGAGTTCTTCTGCATCTTCTCCCCAAGAGCGGACGGATTCATGCGAACAATCCTCCCCCCCCCCCCCCCCCCCAACCCTTTGGCAGAATACGGAAAACAACAAGTGATGTGTCAACATATCAAATAACCGGTTTGTGAAATGCCGTGGCTGCGTTCAACGGCCTTGTTTTTGGTGCTTGCTGAACAAGGCTGCGTGGGATTGCTCTCCCTCACCCTGTGGTCTGTCCTCTAGGGTGCTGAGGAATCTGAGTCACTCACTGCACATCAGGCTTTTTCCCCCCGGGGGCCCGCCGTGCTGGCTGAGGCAGGTTAACAAACTGTAAAAGGCTTCAACTGAGCAGCACACACAAACTGTTTTCTCTCCAACAAAAGGGATTGGGCTCCAACAAATGTCATAAGCCTATAATGAGATAGCTGATCTCTGTAGTAAAGAAGAAAAGAAAAGAAAAAATGCTTCCCCTCTCCCGTCAGTGGCTATTAGAGTCAGTGAGAGTTAAAAAGGAGGGAAGCTTTTCCCCCTGGTTTTTTCTTTTAGAAGCCCCTCGGAGGGGCCGGCCAACATGACAATGCCTGGTCAATTAATTGGTGAAAAAGTGAAAATCCAATTAATGTGTATCAAGCTGGCAGTTTTGCATGATGATGGCTCATTAGGAGAGCAAGCTGAGGGTGGTGGAGTAGATGGGTGGAGGGGCTTAAACCCCACTCATTAAAGCTCTGTCTTTCTCAGTGGGGTTTTAGGGACTGGCTTATTTATGCAACAGGTTCTAAACAAAACCTCAATGTAACGCTCATTTAGTGGATTTGAGACTGATGAATTCCTAAATGGCGTGGGTGGGGATCCTTTGGTTCTCGGGGAGAAACTCTACAAACGGCTACTGTATTTATTTAACAAACTTTTGTAGAAAGTAATTGAGTTGAATAGATCTACTTTTTCACATAAAACATTTTATCCTGTGTTTTGTATATATATATTTTTTATTTTTAAATGTTTATTAGTTTGTTTGTATTGACCTGAATTTAAGAGCCCAACCGTGCACCAAATACTTTACATCTACTGCATCTTATCTAACGTTGTTTTTAAATCTAACATATAAATATATGTATATCTTCTCATAGATCTCCAGCGTTAACAATACACAAGATAGTCTGTTAACACACATGAACTAACCGTTCATATAACCGTGGCCCAAAGCTTGTCAGTACCTCTCCTGCATTAGTTTTATTAGTACATATTAGTTGAAACAAATCAAGTCAAGCTTAAAAATAAAACACTGTCCACCGTCAACTGGAATACTGAATGGAAATTGTAACATCTTAAAAATACACATCAAAACAAATCATTGTTTCATTAAAAATGGTAACATTCACACACAAAGGATGCTATCAAAACAGTTAAAAAGGGGGATAATGGTGCTCTCTTGGCCTTTTCCAGATCTCAACCTATATACTGACAAAAATAAATAATGTGCACCCATACTCCTGCTGCAGCACGCCCGTGTTTGTCTAGCCCTTTCGCCTTCTATGTGTAAGATTAATACTGTTGCCACACTCTCATAGAATAATGTCACTTTAATCTTGTTTGGGGCGAAAATTCGAAAAAGTGGAGTGTGTCTACTTGTTTCCTGAGATTACTTCATCTTTCTTTCGGCAGCGGTGTGTGACTCTGCCGCCTGCTGTCCCCTGGCATTGGATGTCCCATTACCCTTCACACGACGCAACTTTCTGCTGTTTGCACAACACTGGCCACAGGACCCAACAGGAGGCCACTATACTATTGATGTTTTCAGCTTTCTCTTTACCACTGCCAAACATGTTTCTAGTTGTGCGAAGCCTTATAGATAGTGGACTATTACCGCCACTGGCTTAGACCATTGTGAACCTTTGAGATGCTTTTAAATGTGTCACTCAACAGAGAATATCACTGCATCATGTGCTACTCCTGCGGTACTACATATTTTTTTATATATGTATTTTCTTAACCATTAATCTACTGCTTTCTCAGATGACGGAAAAGCACATTTTATGGAACATCATAATCATCGCTACCAATTTTAAAACGTATCCAGAATTATTATTTTTTCAGGTAGTCCGTGAAAATTTCCGTTTCATATCCTACTACAAAGTTTTCCCCTTTTAGATTATGAGCCCATTTGGTATGCGGTAATTTGTATGTTTGTATACTCTCCTTCAATAATTCACAATAAGTGTTCCCACACTTATGCCTTTCCACTGTGTTGACCCCAGCATCTCTGAATGAATGAGCTGCAGTGCGTCAGCTATAAATCTCTAATGAGGCTTGATGTAAACGCCACAATACAAACCGCATAAATTCCCACCCGCACAACATTGGCACCTTTTGCATACACAAACACACACACACACACACACACACACACACACACACACACACACACACGCATGTACACACATAAAAGACACACAAACATAGCCTCTGGTCCAATGGCTTCTAGTCAAGACATGTTTACAGTAATTATTCTTGTTTATTGTCTTTTTTCCGCTATGTTTTCTGTCCGCTCTTTAAAACTTGTAAATAATTAATTTGACTTTATTATTTATTAGTATAATTGTATGTTTATTATTCATGCCAGTGAATATGGATTGCAATTTATGTGTGCGAATGGCCAGTGCTGCTGCTATTTCCAGGGCTTCTATATGGCGGAGGTATAGACAGACACACTTTGTATGGCAAAGCGTTTGTGCTGTTTGGAGGAAGCAGTGTGTTTTCCCCTCACTTCCTAATAATCTATTCTGCTCAGCCAGCTGCATACATTGACAAATGTTTCCAGCATTAGGTATTTACCCGGTGAAAGGTAATAGATGCAAGGGCTTTAAAAATGCCTGCTGGAAGACACAGCAAGCACACTGGCTGGAGAAAAAAAATATCACAATAGGACACATTTGTCTCTTCTTTTTCACAAGCAGGGACACTGTCTCTTTGCAATAGCCAGTTTCTATTAAAAAACAAGAAGTTTTACGAACGAAAACAGGGGACATTTCATGAGATTCATTCCTCTTTTTTACAGAATGTTATCATTTGTATTTATGATGATTCATTATAGTACAAATATTCACTTTATTGTGTCTTATGACAGTAGTTGACATAGGGCTTTGGGTAGGAGGAGGTTGACTTTGTGTGGCTTCAATCTTCTCTGCTGTTCTGAAATTCTGCAATTCACACCTCACTTACAGTAAAACGTGTTTAACATACAGGCTAATTCACTGCCACTCGTACAGCTAAACACACCCACGTTAAATCCCAGGATTCAGTTACTCACTTCATTCTAATCTGTTGATTGTATTTTGGTTAGGTTGTTCCAAATTTTGTGCGTATTTTAATTTTTTCACATCTCTTTCTTTGTGATTTATATTGGTACAGGTTGTTCTTGAAAGGCTAATGAAAGCTGTGACGGTGCATTAATGAGGCTGCTTGTTTCGACTGAACTCCACTTCCTTTGGTTTACCTCACTCACTCTGTTCTTCTACCAAGCCACAATCTCCTCTCCCACTCCTGTAGACCGACTGTGTCATGCTGCTAACATTACACCCCACTCCCTTTACTCTCTTATCTCACACTTCTCTGAATTTTTTTTTTACTGTTTTACTGGCTCTTACTAATGCCAAATTCTTTAAGATGAAGCAATGTTGCTGATAGGATTAGCAACATCAGAAAAAAAATCTGGCGCTGAGTGCCACAATGAAAGTAAAACTCTGTCAGCGTTTGAGAAAAACAAGGTTTTCTTCATCTGTGTGTTTGTGCAAATGTACAATTGATTTTATGTACAGTTGTTCCAGTGACAATCTATTTCTACCTACGATAATAGAGGGCCTTTGATGAATCTCTCTAAAGAAATACATAAAAAATATTTGATCTTTGACTAGAATTTAGTTATATTCTATATTCTCACGTTTTTTGGTGGAAAAATTGCAGATAATGTTTCAGTCCAAACTCTTGAACTGTCTTTTTTTCAACATATAAAAATAAACACATACATTCATAAAATCATAAAATCATAACCTTCAAAGAACTTTGGTTCTGAAAAAGATTGTATTTGTTTCAATTTCACAATAATCAGTAAATAAACGTAAATGTCTGAATAGGAATATTGTCTCAGTATATTACACATCCACTGTTGGCAAGGGGATCTAAATGAACACAAAACACCATCACAAAAACAGTAAAGAATCAAAGAATCTGTTGGTGTTGCTGCACGCTCGCACTCAGCCCGCATGGGATTAATGGATAACTCCAGTGAGAGACGCCTCTGTTCTTAGGCAAGACAAAATGACCACAGGCAGCTAAAGAATTTGGCGGTCAGTAACTGTGGCTGTTTCCCATACATATATTATTATAGCAATAGCGGCGGTGGTGATTGAATTTCTGACCTTTTGTTGAAATGGGAAAGGGGATGGGGGGAGGCGCATTTCAATTTTTGTTGTGTCATTCATGTCTTAAAATAACTACAGGGATGAAAGATCGTGGCTTGATTCAATTACAGTGCTGTGTAAAGGCTAAAGATGACTGTATTCAACATGGAACCTCACTTGTACGTATCTGAGATAAATATAGGGTGCTGAGAATGGATCGAAAATAGGTTAAGGGAGCGTTCTCTGGATTGCTCTTTGGAGCCCATTTTGGAGCCTGGAAAGCTTATAATACAGCTCAACTCATTTTACGGCTTTACAAATTATACAATAGCTATTCTTTCAGAAACAAATAAATATAACATATGGCTCGATTAACAAAATAAAAGCACAATCACACAATGGATTTTTGGTTAGCAGATATATAACTTTGATTTTTAAATACATTCTTCAAGATGACAAACCTGATACTGGACTCTCCATACCACACAATCCATCCGGCCCCTCGAGAAACTAGAAGCCGGCCAAACTACAAAAAAAAAATGTTTTGCTGGTAGAACCTGGTCGGCTCTGCCAATCAATAGCAAAAGTTTGCATTAAAACCTGCTGACAGCTATGGGAGAGAGTTCCCACTTTCATCTACAGCGCTTGTCTGGCCCTTCCAGCTAACCTCACCCTCACCCTCTCTCCCCTTTTTCTCAGACCTGCTCTCTTTATTAATCTCTGTCGCGTCCCACAAACCAGACCCCGAAGAACTGCCCCGGCCAAAATGTTCACTTATCACTTAACTTTTGGCTCATTTCATTTCATTTCATTTTAATTTTCATTTTCATTTCTACCTTTCTCTTTTTTTTGTATTAAATCAAAGAACACTTCACTTGATAGCCTTGAAGCGAGGGCCCTCCACTGCTGTGCAGGGAGCCCACCCAGCAGCTCTGTCTCACCATATCAACCTGTTTGCTGAAAGAAGGAAAGCGAGCTCCCCTGAATGAAGAGTGTGTATGTGGAGGTGTGTATGACGGAGGAGAGAAGGAGGATTTGTTTCTCCTTCAAAACTTACCTTCTTGTTGTTCTTCCTGTGAAAACGTACCAGTTAATCAACCCCCCCCCCCAAAAAAAAAAAGATAGGCAAAATATTTCAAACAGTATAAGACAGCCATACTTTGATTTTTAGTAAGTGTGTCTGTTGAACTTTGTTCTATTGTTCCTTTCTGCTGTTTTCTTGGTCTTGGAAACGAAAGTCCCACTTGCCAGTCGTTGCTCAAAGATGACCGGCTTTTGGTAAATGCAGGCCTCTGCTGCCCCTTAGGGGCGGAAAGGAACATTTCAATTTGAAAAGTCTCCTCAGCAATGGATGGAAGGCTTTAGGTTATGAATAACATCTAATTGTATGAGTAGTTACAACAAATATTTTAAATTCTTTATTATTTTATTGAGGCACCATTTTGGATTATTTTCCTTTCTAGTGAAAGTTGTTGTGTAGGTTCTGAGCTCTCCTGGTAGCTCCCAGTCTGATCTTTGGTGTGCGTGCTCCATCTAATCCCATTAGTGCAGCTGATCCTGGGCCTCAGTATCTGTTGTGTCTCTATCAAACCTGCTTCATGCTTTGTCTGCTCAACTCCAATCTGTTTGCTTAGCAGCTGAAGTAAACAATGTTGCTGCTTACAGGTCTTACGTAAAAATAAATAAAAATACCCAAGCTAAATCTCCCTGGGCTCTTTAGCCTATACACCTCCTTTCACAGTTCATTTTGAATGTTAGTCAAAAACAAGCTGAACACCTGTTTCATCAAACTCTTGAGGGAATATTTAAGCATTACTTGTACAACTACAAAGGTTAATATGAAATATTGTCACTTTAGTTTGATTATGTGTAGGCAATACTGCCCCCTGGGCATGAGAAAGAGGTCTTATATTTCCTCCTTCTAGTCAATATAGCATTACATTCATTTGAATTACCTTGAAATTAGATGTAAATAGTATTTCAATTGTAAAATAATAAAAATACCTCATTAATAAATTAAATCAATAATGTGACGTCATGTAACTCAATAATCAATAAATCAATAATGTAACTTCAATAATGTACGTCATAATTACAGATATAACAATTTCTATTAAAAAGTTTAAAAAGGCCAATTTACAAATTACTCACACACCGATTTACAGAATGATGCAACATTTAAAATGAAATTAGATGAACATTTATTTAAGGATGGATCCATTGTGAAAGTAGATTAGGACATTTCTGTGGAGTCAATCGTGTTTAAAGGTGAAAACCCTCAGTAAAGGTCAGAGCTGGAATCATAACAGTGGACAAACTCTGTAAAGGATGCTCTTTCTAGTTTTCTGACAAACTAGAGAGACTGGTTCCTGCTGTAGTTGCTAGACTGGATTGACCCCATAGACTTACATGTATAGTTCAATACTCATTTTGGTAACAACCCGACTTTGAGGGCAATAGAGTTGACTTCCAGATCTTGAGTCAAGCTATTCATTGTAACTGCTATTCATATGTCAATTAACTGAACATTTAAAGTGGACATGAGCGTGGATGCACCCTATTCCCTTCCTGTTCCTGGCCCAAGCTGTATTCAGTATCTAGAGGCTATAGAGGTCTGATAGGGTCCAGGGGATGGTCCCATTTGTACCGCTGTCTATTGATGATCTAATAAGGATTATCTCTTCCAACACAATCTAAGGCTAATTTAAACACAGAAAACCCAAAAACCACAGTTCTGTTATCTCCTGGGAAAAAGGTGACCCGTACAATTAAAATGAGTGGTGGGCAACTGGAGGAGTGGGAGTTCAGGTATCACAGGGAATAATTAATGAGAGAGGTTAAAAGTCATTAACCTCCAATTAGGTTCTGTGGTTACAGCAATGTGAGTGACACCGTGGATTCAAAAAAAGGCTTAAATAAGTTTCTCCACTAGGAAGATGTTTTTCATTTGGACAAAGTATTACTGCATTAAAGGTGGAGTCAACCATTCTGGAGAACGTGTTGTCAAAATCACTTTTTGTCCAAATCAGTGAATATTTCCTCACAATCCGCTACCTGTTCGTAGCCTGGGCTTTGTAAATTGGTATGGAAACAAAGGAGGCCCATTCCAACTAGCAACATAACTGTTGACACCCAAATAAATTCAGCACACCCTCTGAGTGAGGAGATATTACTGATTTTGTGATTTTAACAATAATCGTTCTCCAAAATCGCTGACTCCTCCTTTAACAAAGTAAATGTATTACCAACGTATTAAATTGATGATAAAAAACAAGCATCTTATTTATATTTTCTTTTTTTCTGAATTGTATTCTCCCATTTGTCTTCCCATCTTGTGTAACGGGATAACATGGCAGTGTTCCTCTTCTCAGGAGGATCTGGAAACCAAAAGAGGAAGTCTGTGCAATGTCATTATAGCCTAAAGGTGTTAAGCTTCTTTTTGTGAGTTTTTAGTACATGCACTTAACCTTCAATCCCCGAGTCACAGCCCCCTTTGGGCGTATTACCCTTAGAAATATGTCTCCTCTTTTCTCTGGTCTGTGAGGTTCCCCTGAAAACTTGTCAACGAGACAATGTGTATAGGAAGTGAGAGATAAAGTTGCGGGGCTCTCCTTCTGTGCAGTGTTTATTTGCTGTGTCAAGGATTGAGAGATTACACTGTTTCAACGCGGTAAAGGCAGGAATCTGGTCAAGCATTCCCTCGGGCTAAAAACATCACTTAAAGAGGCAGAGGAGGATTACTGACACCTGCATTAAGGACAGAAATCCTGACTTGGGCCCATTTGCTGTGAGTAGGGGGGTGGGGGGGGGGGGGGGGGTCGTCATCAATCATTTGTGTGGAGAGGCTGTTTTCAAACTGTAGGGGCTTTATTTTGGGCCGAGGAGACTAGAAACTTTGCCAGTACAGTATTAAATGTTTTTTTCTCTTTTGTGAACACCTGTGGTGGAATCCCATCTGTTATCTAAACACTAAAGTCAGTATGAGACTCCAACTTTCTCAGGACTTAGGTATACATTCATTTGTATTAAGCATTTAACTTATCTATTGTATTGTCATTTTTTGCATCCATTTTTTTACAATGCAAACTAAAATTTATATACTCACCTTACCGTCAAATAGGATAATAAAGAACTAACTAACCAACTAACTCTCAAAAAATAAAATAATCACAAAGAAAAATCATCAAAACCTCACATTTAAGACAATGTAACTATACAATATGTTTGCATAAAAAACATGTTTTAACCTATTATCAAAAAAGTTGACAATAGATTAAAAAGAAAGAAATTAAGGTTTTATTTTACGTGAGACAATACAAGGAACCACAAAGTGATACCATACATAAACAGACACACATAAAGAAATAAAATAAAATAAGAAGAGTAAGGTTGAATGAAACTAGCAGTTGCAGTGCAAAATTAAATATTTCATGTGCTTCTTCTTCAGTCACTTTTCAAACTCATACCCCCAATACATTTTACTCTAGACCATTCTTCTTTCAGGTATAATTTTAATGGGGACAGATTTTTTTTTTTTATTGAATAACTGATCAATATACAATAAGTTTTAGCTGTACTTTTTTATATTGCTTTAATACCATTTATTTAACATAATTTTTTGTAATATAATATATTTAACAAGCTCTGCAGATGCTTTGTGTGTAACGTGTATCTGATGTCAGATAAATGTAATTTGCCTCTGAGATGCAGTGGAATAGAAGTAGAAACAAGTGGCATGAAAATAAAAAATTTAAGAAAAATTTGTACCTCAAATGTTGTACTTAAGTACAATATTTTAACACAGTGTACACTACATATTGGAATATATTTGATCCATACATATATTATTATTAGGCATCTCCTGTCACATTTGTATTGTATATAGCGCCGCCCACTCAAGAGGCAGCGGTAGGGAAGGTAACACTAACCCTCAGGCTGTCAACAGTGTGATTGATCACCAGCAGATAAACATCAGATCAGCCAGAGAACAGGACAGACATTGATCCCCAGAGGAAGAGAGGCCGTGTCACACGCCGGCATATACACAAACCTCAGTGAAACATCTGTCAAAATACCACAATGACAGAGAACTGTACCTCAGTGACTAACATGGGAACCCACAGACAGGCTGTCAGATGATTTGGATGCTGGTAGATGGCCAGAGATTGCCATTCTTTTTCCATTATTTAATTATAAGGAAACATTTTAATAGTAGACATAAACTGATCCATAAAAGTTTTACTGATCAGTGTAAAAAGTATAAAGGGGGAGAATTAAAGGTGCACAAGTAACTTTGGGTGTGTCAGAGAAGCGAACATTTACTAAGGTATATTCTCATAAACGGATTAACACACTTTCTTCCAATAAAAATTGGATCCCTGGAAAACTGTTTGAAGTTAGAAAGCTACCTGAAAAGTTACTGTTTCACTGTTGTTGTTGTTGTTCACAACAAGGGGGCCCGCATCTAACCTGAAACTGCATAGTGCACCTTTAAAGAAAGAGACAAATAGACAATTTTTATCATATTTCATGTAGCGGAAATGAACGCTTGCCCTAAGGCACTCCAAACAACAGAAGAGGCCGAAGTATCCTTTGTCGTTCTTTTTAGCCGCCACAAAAAAATCCCTTGTGGCAGTTTGGAAACAAACAGAACAGAAAAACCAAATAAGAAATGTGTGTTTTTACAAAAGGTCAATCCAAACTATGTAACTAGTCACATGAAGCCCCTCTCACCTGGCTGGGCCCTGGAAATGTTTTTCCTGTCATTAGCTACAAGACCTCATGCGATGCCATACTTAAGAACGGAAGAAAGAGAGCAAAAGAAAATGAATGAGAAGTGAATGGTCAGTCTGACAAAAGGGGGCCAGCCTTGCGTCGACAGGAAGAAAAGCATTAGCGCCCTTTATGTGCACGGCAGCGGATTTCCGTGTGCTACACTGTCAGTGTATTTTTGCCCTTAATTAAAACAGTCACAAGTTTCATTGAGCGGTGAATCAAAGGGTGGCCACACCATAAAGCAAACTCAACTCTGTAACCCTGACTGTGTGTGTGTGTGTGTGTGTGTGTGTGTGTGTGTGTGTGTGTGTGTGTGTGTGTGTGTGTGTGTGTGTGTGTGTGTGTGTGTGTGTGTGTGTGTGTGTGTGTGTGTGTGTGTGTGTGTGTGTGTGTGTGTGTGTGTGTGTGTGTGTGTGTGTGAGCGTGAGCGTGAGATAGTGTGTGGAGATTGGGAGTCAGACTTTAGTGCACACAGGGACTGGGATGGTGGGGATTTAAGCCGTGCCCATTCCCATGGTCAGTCACTCAGAGTTGGTCATTACTGTCCTGTCTGCCGTTGAAAACACAGCGATTAAGCTTTTAATTTGGGGGGAGGGGAGACATTAACCATTTATGAACTTCCTTTGTCTCATGGCTTATTTTCAGTATGTCACTGAAATAATATTCATTACATCAAGCATCGATCAATTTTGAGATTTTTGGGTAGGCCTATGTATCTCCCATAACATGTCTTCTTTCATAGTTTAAAAAAAAGGTCCAAAGTGTACATTTAGGTGTTTATTTTACTAAACCTCTTCTGTTTGTGTCTGTATTCCTATACAACCATCTTTAACAAGCACTATTCTGAAGAATTTCTTCATATGTTGTTAATTGTCTGATTTATGATACATATTGCTCTAAAAAGAAACATGCCGATAATGCATATTTTAGACCTGTAGCCTATCATAAAATTAAAAAAATGCTCTATCCAAAATCTGTTCTGACTTTAATATGTTGTAAAAAATAAAATGAAGATGTAACTCTGCCTTTATCCAACATCTAGATTTTATATTTTTAAAGAGGTGCAAATGTACATCTGTAGTTAGATATTGCCAAATTTGCATACTTATTAAAACATTTCCCAAAACATTGTCACACGAAAAAAATATTGTTTAATGTAAGTAATCCACTGGCAAAGTTTCATGGTGATATCCTTAAGTTAAAATGTGTAGGCCTATCCTATTCACCTGCAGTGTCTCGCCTTAAACCAATCCCGCTCTTTTATTTTACCAAAACAAATAGTCATGTTGATCCACCCCACGGTGAACCAGAGCAGGCTTCTCCGATGACAAAAACCCCATCGTCTCTCAGCCGAATAACACAGGCCGGACAATAGCAGACTGGACTGAGGCAAGGGGAAAATGCTTGCTCCACTTTGGCCCGTGTATGGGATCTCCTCTGTGCTGCTTTGTCATACTCTGCCTCTGGATCAGGAGAGCACCCGATCCCTAACGGCCTATTGACCCAACACTTTCCACATCGTTTCATTCCCTTGGTGGTGGAAGGGCCAGACCTGCACCTACCACCAATACCCCCTCATCAATTATAAATTCTCCAATGTTTAGATAATTAAAAATGCAACATAATTTTTTTGACTCCCACCATAAGACAAGCCCTCCGTGTCTTTGTTAGGGCGGGTTGGGATTCCCCTCTCGTGTTCTCTCCAAGGGGACAGTTTCAAACAGAACGGAGGCCATGAATTATGCAGGGTGGATACATAATGGTAAAAAAAATTGCTACGCATAGCTCATGCAACTTGAGAAGGTTGGGCCAGCCGACTGATTGACAGTGGGGTGCAGAGGGGAGGACATAGTATAAGGTAACAGTGATGTCTATAGAGTCTTCTGTGGGGGGCTGGCTGTGTGCTGATCTGGATGGGGTACACCCATCACTCAGGACGGAGGTGCACTCAAGAGCACTGGTATTATGAGAGGAAAGAGTGACGTCATGCTATTGATTTTTATTCCACTACAGTGACAACTGAGGTTCGGACAAATTAAAAGATCATTGGGTAGGGTACCACAAGAGACTTTATAAAATTGAGACACTGCAGGTGAATAGGATTTTAAGGGAATAATTTTGAGATAATGACGGTTAAAGATGGTTGTATAGGAGAAATGAACAGACGCAATCAGACCAGGTTTAATCAAATAAACACCTAAATGTACATTTTGGACCTTTTATTTAGTATGAAAGAAGACATGTCATGGATGCCATATAGCAAAAAGTTTCTAAATTGACCAGTGCTTGGTGAAAGCTGTGTCTTGCCTTAAGTAAAACAGAATTATTTCTAAAATCATGTCTAGAAAAGACTGCAAGAGTTGGATACAAGCCACCATTTTGGATGTAGCTTGATACATTTTTAATGAAGACAGTGGTGGCAGCAGTGACGGGATTGTATTGTCTGGCAAAGCTGACATTCCCAGAGTGAGTTTTAATCCCCGACTCTGGCACCTCAGATAGACCTGGAAGACACACACTGTTACCTTTTGTTTTATGTCAGTCTAACATAACCTGGCCGCCTGTGTGAAGTTCACTGGGAGATTAGGGAGTGAATAGACGGGTTTAGTGAATGTCACAATATCATACAATATCAATTTCTGTTGAGGAAGCTGCCGCTATCAGTTTTGTGCTATTGGTAGCATGTTTTCTGCAGTATTTTACATGTTGGATTACAACACTGATTCAAACAACATTCAAATTCTGGTTGATAGAAGTTGAATAAAAAATAAATATTAAATATGCAGCAACTGTATAGGCACCGAACAATGTGTGGTCGACACAAAAAAAAACATGGCATAATTCATGATACAGCCAAATTATACTGAATGTCTCATATCACTACAGGATAAGTTGGTATGATTTACTTTTTACTGAAGTTTAATTGAAGTTAACTTAAATTATTTTATTGTTACTTAAAACATGTGCTCCAGCATGTTTATATGAATATAACATAGTTTAATACAATGGTATAAAATAATATAATTTATCTTTTTAATCAATACGTAGGACTACTGTAATGTATATACTTCCACACTGGATACCCATATTTCAGTCAACAATATTTTTGTCAACAAGCGTTCTCCAGAATTCGCCACCTGTAAGTCATTTATTGAGTGAGTGCAACTAATTATCCAATAATTTTTTATTACAAGGATGACAGTTTTGTTTTCATCCATCTGAAGCAAAGAAAGGATCGATTGTTATAGTGATCTGCCTCCCTTCACAGACCTAGTGCCATAAATTCATGCAAAATGTCTAAGACACCAAAAAATACAGAGCATTCAATGTTGCAGCTGAAATGGAATACAAAATAAAATAAAAATAAAGACATTTCCATGACATTTACTCTGGATATTGAAGTCCTGTGTGATGGCACCAGCATAAAAGTGATGCGTGAACACAAAAAAATGGGGGTAGTTTGTGGTGAGCGTTCCTGCCGTTTGTTGTCACTCCACTCTCTGTCACAATGATGGAGTGTCTGTCTGACAGGTGCCGTGATTTCCCTGACCCCATTGTATTCAAACAACACAGGCTCCTCACACAGGAAGAGCACAGGAAACAATGGTACAGGTGAGTCGGGAAGAATTTCCCCTCAAGGGCTGCCCACCTGACTATTTTTGTGAGAACCAATTTGATTTTATAACTTAGGAGTAAGGACAATTTTGGAATGTGGGGACATTTTCGCCTGTTGTCACTTTAAGACAGGCTGTTACTGTAAAGGTTTGGGGTTATAGTCAATTAGTTTTGAGGGTTAAGGTAAGGGGCTACGGAAGGCATTATGTCAATGAGTGTCCTCACAAGTATAGCCGTACATGCGTGTGTGTGTGTGTGGGTGGTGTGTGTGTGTGTGTGTGTGTGCATGTGCGTGCACGTGCATGCGTGTGTGTTGTTGACTCAAACTATCAAAATAACAGCTGCTTTTCACAGCTTTTAATATTGCTGTACCAACATTTAGTCTTTCCCCACTAGAGGGTGTCCACCCCTCTGGTCAGAATCGTTTTTTGGAGAGCAGAAAACCAGTGTTGTTATGTGCTCGTTGGGGTAAAATCGTACCTTGTCCTCCACACACCCTTCCTCCCCATATTAAAAACACAAGATGTTAAACATTAAGATGTTTTCAGATGCTCTTTTGCTCATATTGTTCCATGAACATTTTAATTGGTCTTTATCTGTAGTGCAGGTGTTGTGTTGTACGATAATCTTAGGGGATCTCTCTATTCTGTCCAAGATGAGTAAGTAAGGGGACATGTGTGTTGAGTCCAGCCCTGCCTGCCATTATTTGCGGATTAGTGCTGGCCTGCACCCTCTTTGATGTGGACATCTTTCACACTTCCGTTCCGTTGAGCTCTAGGGATGCGGTGCTTGGAACGTTGATTCTAACAATGGATTGAAGGCATAAGCAGGAGTCGTTTTCTGCTTTGTCTTGAGCTGCAGGAAAACTTCCTGTAATGAGGAAGATAAAATATCGGCACAATTACCGCTGCACATGTGAGCAATCACCTGAGAAAGGGCCCATACACATGCAAATGCACATATGCCCACATGGATATAGAACATACATATATGCATTTGCCCGTGATGCAAATGCAAATTTACTGTACACACACACACACACACACACAACTAGTCATGTTTTATCACTTCCGAAGAAAATACATAGACTTACATTCATTTCTAGGAGACTTACCATAACCAGTAACCCTAACCTTAACCTAAACCTTAGTCTAACCACCAAGTCTTCACACTAAATCTTACTTATATACGTAATGGGGACTTCTATTTCTTACTCCAAAAGTCCCCACAATGTCACTGTAAAAAATGTCCTCACAACCTGAGTAATACACGCCAACAAACAACCAGACACACACACACACAAACACACACACACACACACACACAGACAGACAAGAGATAAGTGACATCCCGTGGGGTCTACTGCCCTCTAGAGGACACACAGAAAATAACTGCATCATATTTTTTCACTGTCATATTCTGTCTTTTAGTAAACGGTAATCATCCAGAAATCATCACCTGAGGTCACTATTACAACAGCAGTATGTTTAAAAAGCAAGGTTTTCCTTCTTATCTTAGCTCATCTCATCTTACGGTTTTAGTTTTAAACCATGTTTTTTTCTTCTTTTAGAACAAATTCCTTTTTGGGGTGTTCACAGAGCAGCCTATCTTTGCATGGCGGGCGTAAGGCGTAGTGGAGCCACCGTACAGAGACAAACACAAGGCTTCTTTCAGGCACAGCAGCCTAAGGCACATGAGGGCACTCAGTGTTCCACCCCAACCACAGGATTTATTTACCTTCCAACGAGGGGCAGCCAGTAAGAGGAGATGGAGTGTGCTAAGGGAAAGGTAGGGGTAGGGGTGCTGTGTGTGTGTGTGTGTTTGTGTGTGTGTGTGTGTGTGTATGTGTGTGTGTGTGTGTGTGTGTGTGTGTGTGTGTGTGTGTGTGTGTGTGTGTGTGTGTGTGTGTGTGTGTGTGTGTGTGTGTGTGTGTGTGTGTGTGTGTGTGTGTGTGTGTGTGTGTGTGTGTGTGTGTGTGTGTGTGTGTGTGTGTGTGTGTGTGTGTGTGTGTGTGTGTGTGTGTGCGCATGTGTGTACTTGAGGGGAGCTGGACTGAAGTAGCATAGTGAATTTGTGACACTGGATAGCTTAAGATAGAAAGTGAAAGTCATGATCCCCTCCCCCCCTAAAAAAAGTCACAAAGCAGACACACACACACATACACATACACACGCACACGAACGAACACAAAAATAAACATTCCATTTCAGACACCGATCAAGAATCCTGCTTGTGTTTATCTTTCCAAAAACAGTCCTTAACTGTCCAAATCACTACTGGGATAAGACCGACCTCGGTCTTATCCCAGTAGTGATTTGGACAGTGGGATGTTAAAGAGAGGAGGAACATGGATCAGAGCCAAAAATAGGTCAATAAGTGCAGGGTTTCCTGTTTCTTTTAGCCCTCTCCCTTCCCTTACCTCCACTCACACAGCACAAGTAGAGTCATTCAATCCGTGTGTGCATAAAAGGATACTTTGTGCATCTGTTGGTACAGTAGTTTAACAGCATGACAGTCTAAAACCAGTGTCACCATTCAAACAAGCCGTGCCAAAATTCTACCTTAAACTGAGTCAGAAAGTGAGTCATCTACAAGGGTTACAGGCAGGTTACTGTGCCTTGATTTAATTGTACGTCCGTCATACAGAACAAATCTATTTACAAAAATCAAGAAAAAACTAATGGCAGGATTCATGAGAATTTGGAAAAAACTAAGTCATGAGCCACAGGCGACCATAACACCCACTATAACTGTAGTTCCATTGTGGTGAACAGCTGCACTTCAGCTGTCTTTCATTATCACAGTTGCATGGTGTGTAAAAGGTTTGACTGGAATTTCAATTACAAGAATGTAAAACGTTGTAATTTTCAGAAAACAATGTTTCAGGGGCACCCCGGTGGCTCGCCAGTTGAGCACTTAAGCTACCAGTAAGGCAACAATCCTTGTCTTGCTTCACCTATCCTGAAACACTCAAATGACATACATTATGCCAAATGTGGGAGGTTTGTGCCCATACAGTATGTGTACAATCCCATGTCCATGTTTGTTAATGTTTTTGCTTTTTCTCATAGCTTGTGTGGCATGTTATTTTGAGAGCTCAATTTCTTGGACCCCACTTAGGAAAAGTGATTAAAACCCACACGTGATGCTGAGTAGCAGCCAGGTTATCAACTGCCTAGTCGTGAACACTGATTTTAATGCTCTGAATGTGTAGGCTATAGGTCTACTTCATATCATATCAGCAGTTCTTGGGTTAATAACAGTTTACCCAATGGAAGCTTACTAAATTAATCCGTCAAACAAACTGAGTTTAGCTTTTAGGAAATTATTTTCACAAAAATATGTTTATCCAGCGGGCCAAACAAACATGTTTTTGTTCAAAGAGTTGCTGTGTCAAAATATATTTAAAAATTCTTTAAAAAAATATTTGTCAAGTCAAACTTGTGCTCTTTTCAGTAGCTGCCTGTTTTCCTCTTTTATTTTGTTGTGATAAGTATTGTGACAAAAGTGTGTACCCAGTCTTAGTTCATAGTGGACATGTTCATACTTGTGCATGTGGCTGGTAAAAACACACAAAGTGGTCTCCAAACAACATCTTAAGGAAAATGTGAGGACTGGGCCAGAATGGGCTCTTCAGTGGTTTATCACTTAGACATTTACTTTTTTTGCAGTATAGTAACATCTGCCCTGTTGCTGTGGGAATATTCGGCATCAGGGAAAGGATCTGGGGAACATTCAGCTAGCTAGACCAACAGCTGGGAACTCTAAAGTAGCTTTCTCTCAGCTCGGCCGTGAAACAGACAGAAAGAATGCAGACTTGAATGGGCTCCCTGTTTTCTGCCTTATAGCAATTCCCACTCACCCTTTTTGGGGGTGCCTGGCAACAGCAGCCATTGGGGATGTAGTGCTCCACTGGGAGAGTGCAACTGTGTAAACAATGCCGCTTTCAATCCTCATTTTAACCACGTCGTCCTCAGCCTCAAAGCATTCCAAGGCGTTGATAAGACATTGATAAGAAAGGAGAAATATGTGTGGTGGAAGAGGAATGCCAAAGTGTTGCCTGTGTGTGTGCTGTTTGCTGTGGAGTATGTTTTTTACTGAAAAAGAGATAAAAAAAAAACACAAATAAATTATTATACTTCTAATGTCTTGGTATAGTGACCTTTACACTCAGATTTGGTCATCACTATGGTCAGTTTTCAATTAAAAAAGTTAACAAATGTATGTTAAACATGAAATACAAATGCACACACATTGTTCATAACATGATGAGAATACCATAAACACAGTTTTTGGGCCAAACAAACAAACAAACACTGTTGTGTTTGGCAAAAACTCCAGTTCCACTGCTGGACAGTTAATGGGATTTTCATACAGAGGAAGCTTGAGGAATCAACATTACCGGTGTCTTACAGCACTCTGTAACATGAGAGAAGAAAAAATGTTGAGCAACGGATCCTTGAACCGCTGAGAAATCATTTTACTCTTGGCAGAGGCTGAATTTGCACATTAAAGAAAACGCTGAAAGCTACATGGCTCCAAATTACTATTGTACTGCAAAATAATAATTTTAATTATCATTTCAATAGGAGAAACTCACAAATGTACATCTGGGTGATACATTTCAAGTTGCTAAAGCACAATCTGTGCTTGACCCTTGTGAGGGTGAAAAGGATCACCTTCATCGTAAACACTGACAGCGAGTCGTTGAGGAAACTCATTACTTTCACAACCTGTTAAACCCACTGCCTAAAGGCCAGGACACACCAGTCCGACTACCCGAAAATGGAGACTGCCAATTCAGGGAGCTCCAGTCTTCCCGTCGCGGCCGAAAAAGCAAAGAACACACCAAACCGACTGCTGACTTTCCGTACGCTCTGCGCTTGCGCGGGACGTAATGTCTCCATAACAGCAAGCGGCGCTAATCTGTATTGTGGCCCAAAAAAATACGGAAGCCAGAAATGATGGGACGGCTCTCTTGACCATAAACATAGATAGAAATACGTATTTATATTTATGGACCATAAAGAGCACCATTTTTAGCAGAGAGTGTCGAGCATGGTGTCGAGCAGTCAACAAGGGTTGATGCATGTGAGTACTCGCTGAACGAAACAAACAAACACATTAAAACAATGGCTAACTGTTGTTAGCTGTTTGTGCTACCCGCCTCACTTCCGGGCTTCACTGATTCGCTAGCCCTCCACAAATCAAATTGCTCCAACTGAAAGACTGCCCGCCGCCGATTGAACATAAGAAGCCCGACGACATCTACGACGACCGATTTCACGGCACACACCAAACAGATTCGTGTCCCCGCTCCCTCCCGACTCTACGACGGCGATTATCGGGCCGGTGTGTCCTGGCCTTAAACCAGTCAGTTCCATAAACTTTCCTCTGAAAAGACTGTGAAGCTCTGTAGTGTGCTTCTTCAGAGAACGTAGTCAGCTTGAGTTCATCTCAGTTGAAATGGTTACCCAAGGTTACAAAACCTCAACAAAGCATCAAAACATCCAAAGAGATATTGTAGTTGTAGGTAACATGGAACTCAATGTGAGGAGATGGACTGTGTATTACAAGTGGAGTCAGCGATTCTGGAGAATGCTTGTTGTCACCGATTTTGACAACAAACATTCTCCAGAGATACCTGGATTTAAAACTGGAATGTATGTTTCTCTGTTCAAAATTGTGCAATAAACATAAAATTGAGAATAAAAAAAATTAAAAAAATACATTCCTCAAGCCGCTCCTGCAGCATGGATGGCTTGACACAAGCACTGCATTTCTTTAAGCGACATGAACAGACTGAGTATGGATGGACAGCGGAAAGTTTCTGTTGACCACCAGAGCAGTAGACTTCTGACTGCAGTCAGATTTAGGACAGAAAAAATAAAGACTGGAGCCTGGACTCATGACTTGCAAGGAAAATTGAATTGCCTCAGGTTTTGAACTTGTAAAAGTGTGCCCTAAATAGACACACTGCATTATAACTGGACCTATACATTGGAAGGACTCGGTCTCAGCTATGCAAAAGTATATAATATGTAAAATATGCACTATTAACAGAACATTAGAAGAAAACTGTTGGAATACAATGGTATTTAAATAGTCAGCTTTCAGAGACCTTAAAGATTTTAAATTAACTTGCAATTAATAGATGAAGAATTGTGACTACACTTCTACTGAATGAACTGAGGTTTGAATTGAGATCTAAATAACAGCTCTGCTACTGATGATGATTCCACAATGAAAACATTTTATTATTTTAAGTTGACAATAGCATACGTTCTCTATTAAGGCTGAAGCTAAAACATTTATCTTTATGACTGAGGAATAACTGCAAAAGTGTAATTGCTGTTGAATGATTCATCTGAATCAGTCGAATACATATACTCACTACACCCATTCTTTCAGCTGCACTTGGTATTTCACAATATTACGTTTGGCTTGAATACTTCAGTAGTAGTGAGTCTGGGAAACTCAAAGCCAGCCAGTTGTAATGTATTCCTATTCATGTTTTAAACACCGACTTAGTATATGAACCCTCTAGAATATATATGTACCTCCAATGCATATCCCTTTCCATGAGCAGTTTCGGCCGTGCTTTAGCCAAGCAGAGCACAATGGCGCCATTGAACTAGAGTCACAGTGGATACCTTTATATACCATCAAGAGTGACAGTTAATGCAACAGCACCTGGGTTTCACTTAAAGGGACAGGCCACATTAATACACATATGCCACATATGCACTTCTAATATATATATTAGTTGTCATCGAAACCATCAACATGTACATTTCTCACAACTAATAGCTTCAAAGGGTGAATACTTTGAATTTCGCAGATAATTTATATATTCATAAATGTATTCTCCATTGAGCTGGAAAGTGAATAAAGCAGTAAATGCTATGGCTACTGGCTTTTGGAAAAAAAAACAGCACTTGTATGTGGAAGACACATGTAGGTATCTGAAGAAAATCTTTAGCACTACATTTCTCATTTCATGTAACCTCATTGATATTCTATATCCGTCTTAATTGTTCCTTTGTCCGTCTTTTTTCATTGTATTTTGCAGTGACTCCTGAGTTACTGTACATTAAAAGAGAATAGCTTTTAATGGCATTTGGTTAACTTAAATATGATCATTCTATATTTTCACACACAAGCTTTTGGGAAACAAAGAATGTTGCTCCTCTTGAAAATGTAATCCTTCATTCACTTCACCTGAGTGGAATATGTAAAGCCCTGTAAAAGCACGTCAGGTCTAGTCTAAAGTGATTTTGTCAGTTTTCTGTTGATTCTTGTGCAGACTTCAAAACAGGTTGAACTAGTCAGTTATCATGCACAAGCGTCACAAATCTTGCGAACAGAAACGTCCTCTCTTCCAGACACACAAACAAAACACAAACCACATCCAATTTCACTTTCACTGTAGTTTATCCCTTAAAATCTAGACAAGATCAACTATCAAATTTGACATAATAATCTCTCTTAAATCGGTATTGACATCTTATACTTGAGCGCAACATAAAGCTTGAACACCAGGCTTCTGAGTGAATACTATATGCAAATAAATACTTCTCTTTATCAAGTGTCTCTTTATTGTTTCCATAGGGCACGTCATTGGTGAGTATAAATATTGTTTTATGGCCCAAGTCTCACTGTCACCAGTAAAACTTTTGGTGTCGTTTATGGCATCCTTGCTTGCTAGTTTTGGTCTGCGCAATAATGGCTTTCTCCAGGCCCCCCTTTCCACTTTAGTAAAATTTCTTCTCCTCAAGCAAACTGATGGACTTATTGACCAGTGTCTTTTCATCATCCACCAATCTGTAACCAAACAGCTTCATGGTGGGTCCACACACTCTCTGCACCACCTGGGCCAGTGTAAAAGGAATGTTAAATCTCCATTTCTCTGCCTGCTCCGATGAGTTCTTCTGGGTGGAGTAGATCCCGCTGGCTTCCTGCGTGGTCTGGGTGTTCCTCAGAATCCACTCCCTAGCTTGTGGACTAAATGGTATCCCCGTGAATCTATACATCTCCTCAGCTTTTTGCATAGGGTAGCGGGCAATGTCCTCGTAACGCACCAACATGTAGCGGCTCCTCAGCCAGCGCGGTTGGCTCAGTCCCACCTCTGCAGAGGTCCTTATATGGTCGCAGTTTCCTTTGAGCTTCTTGACCTCCTCGTCATCTTCAGGCACCTGGCCGTCCCGCGCCCAGGCCTTCCACGTCTGGTACTTAGTGGAGAAGGCCACCATGCGCGAGGCTAAGATGGCCCGTGGATCTCTGACCAGCTGGATCACTCTCACATCCAGGCGAGGATCCTCTAACAGAGGCTGCAATGCGTCCAGCTGGCGGACACGGACAGTCTTAATGGCGTGGTGTTGTTTGGAAAAGCAGGATTCAGATGCTAGGGTCAGGTTCAACGGCCCACATCGGCGGGTTCTACAGTGATACCTAAGACAAAAGTTGTAGGCATTAATGATACCTATATAAAAATAGCATTGTTTTAACTGATGGTCTTCTTTGCAGTAACAGGCTGATGATCAGAGGAAAAAAACTACTGTTTCATTAACTTAATTTAACATTTTAAAATAGGTTTTTTAGTGCTAAAGAAAATGCTGCCAGAACTTGCAGCCCCTCCATCTTTGCAACTCTACCACAGTTCAATCATCCAAGCTTGATTTGTAACAGTGAGTAACATTGATAATGTGTACAATACCTCTCAAAAACATCTTTGACGACAGGACTGCAGACAGGTTCGTCACAGAGCGATAAACTGGACTCCCTGCGGAACAGAGCTGGGGTGACGTGGTCCTGAGGTGGGGGTGAGATGAACTTCTCAAGAGGAGAGAAATCACACAGGAAGAGCGCCTGGAGAACGTCCCGGTAGATTCCCGCCAGCACCGTGCCGTTGTTTGCCTCCCCGGCCATGGTCAGCATGCGTTCCACGTGCCACAACGGCTCAAACAGGTAGAACATGTTGTCCCCGTGCTGGTTGAAAAACTCCCCCACAAACGAGGAACCTGTCCTTGTGGTGGCCAAGAGTAATATGTGCTTACGACCACCGTTGAAACTGCGTGTGCCTAAATCCTCTACATCCTCCTCCTCCTCTTCCTCCTCAGAGAGACTTGAGTAATTCCCTTTCGCACCTGAGAGCAACTTTTTGAGCATCGCCAGGGAGCCATTTTGTGTGGTGTTGCTGTAGTCCAGTGGTGTCTGGGGGGTCTGCTGTGGAGTCTGCCTCTGAATCAGCTTATCAGACACCCTTAAGAGACACATAGGATTGATTAAGTAAAATTAACAACAGACGGAGCAGCATAATACATATAGGTCTGCGTTTAGTATAATTCATGAATGGATAGGCATTTATTACCAGTTGACATTGAGCTACTGTGTGTTTTTTACCAGCTCAGAGGATCACAGCCGTGGCCTAAATTCAACTAAAGTAGTCATTTGATATTAAGTATATGGGCTTATCAAATTTGTAATCGAGAGTACGGTGAGGAGATTGGTAGCACTTGTGTGTCTGTGTTATATCAAAAGATACAGCGAACAGTTGGTCATCTTATCTTAGCATAAAGACTGGAAACAGTTGGCAGAAGTTTGACTCACTCTGTCCAAAGAAAAAAAGGATCCACTCCTCCCGATTAAGAAATAGTCTGAATCAAAACTGCGTAAAAAATGTCTACATTTTGGTCTTTTGTTGGATTAAACAGGAGAGATTCATGTGGGGTTGTTATTCAGTGAGGTTTAGAGGTGCTAGCGGTATGATTTGTTTAACCTTTGGACATAGTCAGACTAAACGTTTCACCCAGAGATTTCCGCAACAATTTTCCAAGAAGGTACGACTCCACCCAAAGGATTTTTTTGTATTTGACCTTTATTTAACCAAGTTAGGTTAGGAATAAAGTTCTTATGACCTACTGCATTACACCTCAAGCAAAGTCAAGTTACAGAAGACTCTTTATTCTCTTACCTTGACAGGATGTTGCTTTCCTTTTCAATGATGACCAGGGCCACGATACAGATGAAGACAATTGCATATTTGGTCTTCATTCTTGAGTCCTGGCTTTGTAACTGGTCTAGAGTCTAGTGTGTGTGTCGGTCATCTCTTGTCATGCAGAGGCCAAAGCTTCATTCTGTAACAAGAAAGGCTCATCATTAAATACAGTGTGAGAAAAAACTGATTATGTTATTCCTGGTTTAAAATGACTGTGAACGTATATCCCAATCCTGGTGTAAACTGTGTGTGACAGTGTTTAGTTTTAGGGGTGGGGGGTTGGGCAGGGGAGTTCGGAATGAAGAAGAAGACAGATGAGATAGAGGGGGTTAATGTAAAAAGGGCTGCTTGCAATGCCGGCAAACACAGCGCAACACTTCCACATGGCACTGAGTCACGAGTCACGGCCCGTACTCTGTAATTTCATCAACACCCCTATCATTTAAACATGAGGCCACTTTCAAAACTCAGGAAGTGAGTGTTGCTGTTTTGCACCTTTTTTACAGGTAAATACTTAAGTGTCATTTCTTGGACTTGAATATTTTCCCACATGACGTCACCACTACGCACAGGTTTCGACATGTTGAACTTGAGAACATTTTTTGATGCAATTGTTCATAGTAGATCCGTGTTTATATCAGCATGTCGATAGAGCATGGGGCAAGTCGGAGCATGGTTAAATTAAAAAAAGCAAATCCTTAGTCATTGACAATTGGAGTATCGTTCCCATCCTTTGGGGGCATTGCGTTACCCTGCCATGTTGGTGATAGACCCTTTGAACAAATGAACTATCTTGACATTAGATTTGTAAATTTTGTAATAGTGAATAAACTGTCTATGGATTCGCTTATTACCCCATGTTACTGAAACAGACATTTAGACTATGCACCCCCCCTTACACATACACACATACAGTACACACACACACACACACACACACACACACACACACACTCATAGGTCCATTTGGACCTGTCAAGAGAGTGAATCATTTCTACAAAGCATATCATTAAGGGGAAAAGACAGTTTCCAAGCCGATGTGGAGTGATTGTGTGCTCTGTAAGTAAATATCACCCAATTATCTGAGCTTAATACGCCATAGCCGTCAAACTGTCAGGATGTAGCATTTGAGCTGAGCACTTTGCATATTCAAGAGTCACTGGAGCGTTGGGCAAATCTGACTATCTGCTCAAGCAGAAACACACATCACTCTGTTTATCATCTCACTACAAATTACATTAATGGTTGCCTTCAAAGCCTCCGAGTAGCATAGAGACCAAGGAGGCTTACTTCCCATTGAAAGCTTTGCTGTTCATCCAGGGGTAAATAATTAACTGTTATAGGAAACATATAGAAAAACTATTTAATTTGTCATTTTTTAATGTGTAATTTCCATGTGGTTTATTAATTTTTGGACTTTGTACCATTTGCCATTTGGAAATTAAGAAAACCAACCCCTTTCTGGTGTGAGTGGGGGTGTGTGTGTGTAATGCTATAGCAGTCACTTAGGGGGAGGGGGCTTTCAATTCAGAAGCCCTTCCAACATACCCACCATTGAACAAGAATGAATACAGTCTATGACCACTTCTGCATACAATTAATCTGTGATTACCCTATATGAGGGTTGGGATGATTTTAAAAATTCAAAAATAAACATGGGAGAATGGTTAAATGAACCTCTCACATCTGTATTGGAGTTGCTTATTGATAACAGCGGATCTGAAGGTAGATAGGCTACCACAGCCACCATACTTGCACCGTCATCATTTGAACCTGTGCATATGAGTAAAGACATCGCTCATGCATCGTTTAACAGAATTGGAAATAGCGGTAGACTTTATCAGTATCTATCCTATCCATGTATATGGCGTTTTTACGCGCGTGGCAGCAGCATGTTTACAAGCTCCCCGAGGCGCCGGTGCCTCTGCAATGTTGTGCTTGCTGTTTTTCTATTTAGAAGGTTTTGAGTCATTTCCTTTCAGGATACATGCGATGTGGAGATGTGCAGGTAGCGGATGGTACGAACCTTTAGCTGATCTCCGTCCGCAATCGAGCAAAAACGTCCCAGATCTCGTGAGAAACCGCATCGTCCCTTCGTAGCATCTTGCTGCTGCATTGTCTCGGACAAGGACACAACACTGCTTCATTGTGTCCTCGGACGCGGGCTACTCTCCTCCTCTCCTGCCAGATGAATGAGAGGCAGCGCGGAGGCACGAGCGGCGTGCGGAATCGACCGCATTGGAACCGCGACAAGCGAGAACACTATTGTTTTTTTTGTTTTTTTTTATTATTTCAATATTGGGGTTACCAAAAAAAAAACGCTCTGCAAGAGAGGTAATTAAAGAATTTCCCGACAAACGCTGGACACAAGCACTAATTGGCCCGAAAAGTATTTTTCTCTACAAATATCATCACTTCAAAACTTTTCCTCCAACTTTCCCCATGTGCTGGAGTCCACAGCACGAGCGAGCTGAGTGCAGTCTACCGACCACGCTCCTTCTCCCTCCTCCCTCTCTCCCTGCGTGGGACATCCTGTGCAGGGCAGGCTGGCGAGGTCACGTGATCTCCCCAAACACTCAGCAATTATGTATAAAGATCTCCCTGTGTGAGGTAGTAGAGCCTGCAGAATATTGAGTCCAGGCCACTTTTCTTTTAGAGGAGGATGTGAATGCTGCAAGTGAAAGTAGTGTCAAATTTAAAACAGCCAATGGGCTATCCTATTAATCTAGTGTCATTGTCTATGTAATTAGATAGATAAGATAATGTGTATTTATCACAGGGAAACTGAAGCACACAAAGTCCCAACATCTGCTTCACCAAGAAATCTTTAGAGCAACGCAGTTTAGCATATATCGGCTACTGTACAAATGTCGTTCTTTATAAAAAAATCCTTTAAAAAAGGCTAGCTTTTTGGGGAAAACATAAATAATCACAACATACAATGAGATAATTTGGGCTTTCCAAACAGTGAAAAGAAGAGATTTTCTTTAAACTGGAAACAATGCACCTACTGATCTAGAATCGTCCTCAAAATCCTTCGGCTTCCAGTTTTTAACATTCAATGTAACTGTATCATTCATTGTGACTCCTCCTGTGACTTACATTATATACCAATACTGGTAGGGCATGATAACTTAATAATAATAATTATACATTTTATTTATATAGCACTTTTCTCTCACTCAGAGCGCGTAACTTAAGGCACTTATACATTGTAATCCTGTTTTTGGCTGCTTGTCACAATGTATCATTTATTCAATTCATATATTCTGTTGAATGTGTCTGAGATAACATGTGTTTTTCTGTGAGCTGACACAGAACAAGATTAAATAACAAATGTTGAATCTGCGGTCACACAGGAAGTGTCAGTCAGACGTGCATTCTCTGTACAATAAGGGTTAGGGTTATGAACATTTCCCCATTGTAATAAAGGATTATCTTTTCTTATCTTATAACCTTGTCATGCAGTCTATTTTAATTTTCATTGATTGGCATTCATCTTTTTGTCATGAAACAATGTATCTGTTACATCATGCTGTGTACCCTGTCCCACAGCTGTGAAAGATGTCTGGTGTTCTCTGAACTTTATTAAATATTACAAAAGACAAGCTTGTTTACACAGTATGAACAATTTATTTATTCTTTTCCCCATCGGAATACAATGTCCACCCACAGCAATAATTCCATAAAAATTCATAATGTTTAAAATGGTTTAAAATGCATGATTTAGTAATAGTTAAAAAAAAAATGAAAAAATAGTCGGATACTGATGAAAGCTACACAGTTTTTGACCATGCGTTCGACAAGCAAGATGTTCTTATGTTTTTTTAAGGAAACATTTTATGACAAAGAACATATTTGTCTTGTCTCTTCGCTCAAGTTGCAACTACTGTTAGTTGACTCCAACATGTGATATAGTTACGATAAAGAATTGGACTGAGTTCCACTACCACATCTAGTGTTGGGTCAAGCAGCAGTCCCTTTATATTCAACCCATTGACTCCCAAATTAAAATATTCACATTTAAACAACAACTATTCCACCAAAAAATGCACTATGTCTCTGCTTTACTCTTCTTGAAGATTCTTGAGGTTATATATTACTATACACATTTACAGTCCACCAGCAGTCGTTCACCACTTGGGGGCAGCAGTGTAAATGAAAGCAGATTACTGAAACAGCGTTTCAGATTTCAGGCTGTGAGCCCAGGAGCAGCACTGGCTTAGTTTAGGAACCATGGGCCAACATGATGTGCATCAGTATCAAATTCAAATCACCTATGGGGCACCCTTAGCTCAGTTGGTAGGGCGTCTCCCCCATGGGCCTCGGCCAGCAGCGGACCTGGGTTTGATTCCAGCCCGCGGTCGTTCTCTGCATGTCACTCCCCTCTCTGCCCCATTTCAACTCTGTCTCTACACTATCAATAAAGCATAAAAATGCCAAAAAAATATGTTTAAAAGAAATATATATATCAAATCACCTACAAGAAATATTCATTGTTTTTACAAATGTAATTGTTATTTTTTCACGTAAAAGATATATGCTGCCACACGGCCGGCCATAAGGGGCAGAAAGTAGTAATGCTTTCTAGGGCCCAGCCACTTGGGGGGCCATGGTCTTTGGAAGTCAACAAGAACCTAACTAAGATAAACTTTATTTTTAACCGAAATATTCACTTTAACCCTTAAACAGGCAACAGTGGAAAATGAGTTTCTAAAAATATTTTCATGTTATCACTCATCTCTTCAAGACCAAAGAAAAATATTTCCACATCAAATTTTTTTATACTTTGTATATTTTGGGTTTTACGAGTTGTATCTCCCAGGATACGTTGCCCTATTAAGGTATAAAAAAAGCCGAAATGGTAAAAATATAAATTTTTAATTTGATGAACAGAAATGATAAATTGTTGTTTATCTTGTCCATTTAAATTACAAATACTACTTTTTAAGTACATTTTATTCAGTTTTACCAATCTAGTTTCATCAAATTGGATCAGCCACATCCAGATGGGCAGGCTTGAGACGGTCCATAGTGACCCGCTCTAGCTTATCCCCCATGTCCACCACAAAGTTCTTGGTCCCCGCCTCCAGGACACAGAAGGGCCCATCATAGGGGAGTCTTCAGGGGGACCTGAGTGAAGGGGCTGGAGTTTCCCAGGGCAAAAGTCCAATGTGACGCGCCCATCCACAGAACCGCAGCGTCCTGAAGGAACTTTCCTGGGACCACCAGTGGCTGTCTGTAAACCAATTCAGCAGATGAAAACTGCATGTCCTCCTTAGGGGCAGAGAGCCAAACAGGCCAACAACCACAGGAGGCAGTCAACCCAGTTGCGACCCTTTAGCCATGCAGCTCGGATGTGAACTGTGGGCCTCTGTACAAGGTGAGGTCAGCCGGCATACCAAAACGGGCCACCTATGACCTGAGGAACGCCCAGTCCACCTCAGCGAATGCAGAGGAATGGCTTCTGGCTACCTGGTGGTGCTATCCACCATGGTGAGGAGGTCAGTGAACCTACGGGAGGAAGGCAGGGGGCCCACCAGGTCCTTTTGACCTGGTCGAAATGCCTCTCGGGGACCAGAATCGGCGCCAAGGGGGCTTTGGTATCATGTGTACCTTGAACACGCTGACAGGCCAAACTGAAGCTAGCCCAGGTCTTTACATCACTCCTGAGGCGGGGCCAGACAAATGTAACACCCACCAGCTTAGTATACGGCTTGTGGTCCACGAAGGCAGTGAAATGGAGGCCGTCCAACAGGAATGTAGGGACTTTATGGTGCCGTGTGCATGAACCTGGCACGGTGTCCTACTTGTGTACCAGTTTAATGGCTCCCTTTGTGGAAAGCAGTGCCCAAGGAAAGCAATGGGTGACAGGCCAAACTGTAACTAAGCAGGATTGATTATTAGTCACTGCACCCTGATCCTTTCAAACAGCTGCCACAGGTGCGTCAGAGGCTCCTCTGAAGCCGATGCAGGCATGATGCTACACTGTGCGCCTACAACGACCAGCAGCCACCAGCTGGAAATTATATATTTAATTAACAGCAGCTTACTTTCCCTGCCAGTGGCTTTGGCCATCCCTGGGCAGTTAAGTTTGTGTTTTGTGCCTGGAAGGCACTCCCCTCCCCCAACGGTTAGGGATAGGGCCTTCCAGGCAGCACTGCCCTAAGTATACATAAATATAGAAAGATCATTTTAAAAGTGAAATACAGTAATAATGTTGTAATGGGCACAACTGTTCATGATGATATATGGTTCTGCAGTCATTATCAACATGCTTTCAAGTTTTAAATAAAATTCAGAATAATGAACATTGACCACATTTCTACCCCCTAAGCAGGCAACGTATCTCTGGGGATACATACATTTCAAATTCTGCTAAAAAACCCACAAACACAAATGGATTTTTTTTTTCTTCATCAGCATGTTAAGACAAATGTCCTAATTCAATCTATGAATTTAGATTGTTATTTTAACAAAAATAAGTATGACTAATATATGATTACTTACACCCTGGGAAGCTGGCGCTTCACCACTGGCGTCCATGTTGATTTCTGATCAGGCTGACTAAACAATGAAAGATAACTTGAACCAAATCATGTCACCTAGATGCTAATAACAGACAAGTCTTTTGATAAATGCTAACTAGATTAGTGAAAACCTTCCAGCAAGCCCCCTACATGATGTTAAAGAGTATGTATCTCCCAGTGCACGTTGCCTGTTTTAGGGTTAACCAATTACAACTTGCACGACTATAACTAAAAAACAAACATTTAATTTATTGTTACTTGAGTACAATGTCAATATCTGCTCACCATCAGCTACCTGTCCACTGTGTGTGCGAGCCGAAAAAAAGTCTGGTGTTTACACACAGCTGGCGCTCCCCTAACAGCGTTCAGAGTGGATACAATATTAAAATAAATACTTCTTCTATATCAAGTGGCTTTTCATGGTTACAATAGGGCCCATCTTTGGTAGGGATGTCACGATACAGTTAGCCCATACTTCATATGTGGCTCACCTAGGTTATGGTTTTAGTACACAAGGATAAAATTCCTATTTTCAAACTCCTGCTTCTCAGCCCCACTCGCCGTGTTCCAGTGTTTGTGATATCTGACTCCGTTGCAGTTAACAGTGCTGGTTACTCCAACTTGTTCAGCTAATAGTAATTAGTTATCTAAGTACTGGCGGGGAGGCGCATTCACGGGCATGCTGCGTTCATGTGCTACTGTATTGCTCCGACACAATTCATGGAAACTAGTTAGTCTACAGTAAGTTTTGTTGCAAAACCGAAAAATCCACAATTGTCAAGTGAGAATTGAACCGTGGAAGGCGTACTGTACGGTTACATTTCATATTGAGATCTGTTGCATCCCCAGTCATTAGTGAGTATGAGTATCGTTGTATGGCCCAAATCTCACTGTCACTAGTCAAACATGTGTTGTTGTTTATGTCATCCCTGTTTGTTAGTTTTGATCTGTGCAATAATGGCCTCTCCAGGTTCTGAATCATTGTTTTTCCGCCATCTTTTTACAGATTCACAGGAACATTTTGGATTAGAGAAATTCTTTCTCCTCGAGCAAACTGATGGACTTATCGATCAGTGTTATTTCATCATCCACCAATCTGTAACCAAACAGCTTCATGGTGGGTCCGCACACGTTCTGCACTACCTGGGCCACTTTAAAAGGAAGCTTCGATCTCCATTTTTCTGCCTGCTGTGCTGAGTTCTTCATGGTGCTGTAGATCCCGTTGTATGTATGGTTGGTAAGCGCGCTCCTCAGAATCGACTTGATGATTTGTCGACTGAATGGTATCCCGGCAAACCTGTACATCTCCTCTGCTTTCTGCAAGGGGTCGCGGGCAATGTCCTCATAACGCACCAACATGTAGCGGCTCCTTAGCCAGCGCGGTTGGCTCAGTCCCAGCTCTGCAGCCATCCTCATACGGTCGCAGTTTTCTATGAACTCGTTCAACCCCTTTTCATTTTTAGGCCCCAGGGCAAAGGCAACCATTCGGGATGCAAAGATGGCCCGTGGATCTCTGACCAGCTGGATCACTCTCACATCCAGGCGAGGATCCTCTAACAGAGGCTGCAATGTGTCCAGCTGGCGGACACGGACAGTCTTAATGGCGTGGTATTGTTTGGAAAGGCAGGATTCAGATGCCAGGGTAAGGTTCAACGGCCCACATCGACGGTTTACACATGGAAACCTAGGACAAGAGTGGTACATTTATTGTAAGAAAACATCTGTTATTTCATGTGTATAGGGTTCCTTAAAGTAGCTACGAGGAACTTCTAAATAGTTTTGTAACAGTTCCCTCTGGTGACAGAGCAAACGAGACCATCAGTGCAAAGAATTATATTTTTACATAGTTTTTCTATATGACTTTTTCTGGCTACGCTCACCCAGGAAGAACAGCTGGTGTTGTAAAAACAATCCCGCTTTTGTACAATGGAGCTGCTAAAATGTATACAAACTGAATGTTCCTCGTAGCCACTTAAAAGCGACTACAATAAACTTTTTGTTGATTCTTACTGAACCTGTATAATGCAGTGGTGTTTTAATGACTTCAGTGCCTGCTGTCCTTAAGATCTTTGCGAGCACGTGCCGGTGGCTGATTTAGTACCATTCGTGAAACACAGTATATTCCGGTCAGCCTGCCATAAATTGTTTAGTCTGAGAATTAATACAAAAAATTAGCAAACGCCTGGTTATTTGAAATGCGACCAAAGGTAGAAGACACCTGTTCAGAATCAGCCATGACTTCAGGGCATATCCGTCATTTAATTGGTCAACAATTATCTCGATTATTTGAGTGTTTGGTCTTTTAAATGTCTATCCCGATCTCCTACTTCCCATGATTGTCTGCAAATATTTCGCTCAACATTACAAGCTAAATACAAATTAACCTGCCTTATAGAACTTGTAGAACTAGAACTGAATTGCAAATAAATTGTTAGATGATTTCAGTAACAAGAGTAGTGGTGTGGGGTTGATGACCAGGGCCACGATACAAGTTGGCTCATGAACACACCTCGACAGCAGCGAATCAGCTCCACCCTGACCAATCCCCACTGACTAAATAAGCTCATCTAATTAATGGGATTTGGTTAGGGTGGAACTGATTTGCTGCTGTGGAGGTGCATTCAAGAATTATAATACATGACACACTAACAATCACACAGCGTCTGCCCAGCTTTAGTCGTCCCAAACTAACGCTGAACACCTGAAGGCTTGTACAACCCCACACCACCACATATGGTGCGATGTTTTGTTCCCAAATGCAACTCGTATTGAGCACAGCGGTTTGAATGGGAACAACTCAGCAACGAGCCTGCTCACCGGTATCGCAGAGGTCGTAAGTAGTAATTACAAAGAAATTCAATGTACCAAATTGACATAATAAAAACTTTTCGTATTGTTACATTATCCAAAATACTTTTCTGTTTTTATGTTATAATTGAGGATATCGTCTTTAAAATAAATAAATACATTTAGATTGTTTATATTAGAGTTTAGTTAGATCCGATAGGACAGATGCCGTCCTGGCAAATCAGCAGCAAAGGGCCGCTGTCGCGAAGACGTTTTGTCAATGGTGGCCATGTTTCTTCAGCTATCTCGCTAAAACTTTATACACATGTGTATATCGGTCCCCTAAGGCTATGTACACAATTTGGTGGTGATAGATTGGAAATCCATAAAGTAAATGTGACTGTGTTTCAGTTTATGCAAATTAGGGAAGAAAACAAAAATCATGGCCAACCCCTATATTCCAAGAGGCTTTATTGTGGAGCAATCTTTTAGGGACATGTGTATCATATGGTTTTGATAAGGTGAAATTTGAGAGAGATTTGGTTAAAATCCTGTTTTTCAGTTCATGCTAATTAGTGAAAAATATTTCCTGGCGGACTTATATGGCCGCAGAGGCTTTTTTGTGGAGCACCCTCAACTGTACCTGTGTGAGAAATGTCAAGTCAATCGGACATACAGTGTGAGGGGCGTGGCTTCTCAAACTTTTTTCAGTCGGGGCTTCCACAAGGCGCCACCTTGTGGAAAATCAAGAAGCTGAATAATAAGACACCCCGCGGAGTGGGAACGAGTGTTCTGTGAATTATTTTGCATTTCTAAGTGTAACGGTGTGGGAGGAGATAGGGCTAGAAAAAGGGAAGGAAGAAGAAGAAGAAGAAGAAGAAGAAGAAAAAGTATGGTGAATAACAATAAGTTACAGGCTCTCAATACTTGAGGGCCTATACTTAATACCTATTTTTATAAAGCTCTTTTCAAAAAAAGTTACTAAGCGCTTTACATTCCCTTTAAAATACAATGAGCAAACAGTCTAAAATAATCAACCATTGTCAAGCTTGATTGGTAACTGGTTAGTATCTGGAGAATTTACCATACCTCTCAGAAACACCTTTGACGACAGGACTGCAGACAGGTTCGTCACAGAGCGATAAACTGGACTGCCTGCGGAACAGAGCTGGGGTGACATGGTCCTGAGGTGGGGGTAAGATGAACTTCTCAAGAGGAGAGAAATCACACAGGAAGAGCCCCTGGAGAATGTCCAGGTAGATTCCTGCCAGCACCGTCGCGTTTGCGTCCTTTGCCACGAAACCCACATGATACAAAGGCTCATACAGGTAAAACATGTTCTCCCCGAGCTGGTTGAAAAATTCCCCCACGAACGAGGAACCTGCCCTTGTGACGGTGAAGAGTAGTACGTGCTTACGGCCACCGCTGCTGTTATGCATGCCCAAATCCTCTCCTTCTTGCTCCTCTGAGAGACTTTCTCTCCGACCCATGGTGGAAAAAGTACTAAGGATGAAAAAAGACGAGCAACATAAATTATAATATAATATAATATAATTCTCATGACCTACTGCATTACACCTTAAGCAAAGTCAGGTTACACATGGCTCATTATTCTTTTACCTTGACAGGATGTTGCTTTCCATTTCAATGATGACCAGGGCCACGATACAGATGAAGACAATTGCATTTATGGTCTGCATTCTTGAGTCCTGGCTTTATTACTGAACTTCTAGAGTCTGGTGTGTCTGTTGGTCATGTCTTGTCATGTAGAGGCTAAAGATTCATTCTGTAACAAGAGAGGCTCATCAGTAAGTACAGTGTGAGAGAAACAGATTATGCGATACAGATGTTTTTCCAGAATGACTCAAAATAAATATTCTTATCCTGGTGTTTTGTGACAGTGTTTAGTTTAGTTGGTGCTCCGCTTCCGAGGAACTTTAAGTTAGTGTTGTTGAACCCACTTGAACCCATAAAAGCAGTACTGTCTTAAGATATACCCAGAGGCATTTAGAACAACTATATAAAAATATAATTGTTTTGCTCTGATGGTCTCATTTGCTGTTACACGTCATTTATGATCATCAGAGAAGAGATTGTTTCAGAAATATTTAAAAGTTCCTCGTAGCACCTTTAATAAGCAGATCTTTGTTTATCAGCATTGAGTACAGGGCAAATAAGAAGCTTTCAAGTATATTGTGGGGGTATTGCATTGAAAAAATAGACTATGTTTGACTAAATTTGATTTTAAATGACTCAGTCCAACACATTTCGTATTTTCCTCTATGGACTTTTCACCCATATTTAGTAAATATCACCCAATGTTCTGAGCTTAATACGCCATAGCGATCATACTGTCAGGGTGTAGCGCTTGAGCTGAGCACTTTGTTTATTCAATCTGACTATCTGCTCAAGCAGAAACACACATCTGCATTAGACAAACATATATATCAGTTTCCTCAACGCAAATATCTGAACCCATTTTAAGTTATTTTTGAATGTACAATTTCAACGTGATTTATTAATTTTGGGACTTTAACATCATTTGCTAGTCGGACTTAAAGAAAATTAACTTCTTGAGATGTTAAGACGGTAGATGGTACAAACCTTAAGCTGATCTCTCTCCGCAATCAGGCATCATAGCATCTTGCTGCTGCATTGTGGGCTCCTCTTCTCTGCCAGGTGAATGAGAGGCAGTGCAGAGGAAACATAGGGTGAGATCAGCTAAAATGGGCCAGTTAAGGGTTGTTGTGGGCAGGGCAATGCCTCTCCCAAGGCTGTTGAGAAAAACACCCATTAAAGGGTAACTAAACCCCCCCTAGTTTGGGCTGAACTGCAGGTGTGGGCGACTGTGGCTCAGGTGGTTAAGCTGGTTGGCCAAAGATCCTAGGGTTGGCGGTTCGATCCCAGCCCGGCCACTTGTGTCATGGTCGTTGTGTCCCTGGGCAAGACACTTCACCCACCTTGCCTCGTGTGAATGTGTATGACTGCTGTATGTTTGAGGTGATGGTCGGAGGGGCCGATGGCGCTGAATGGCAGCCTCGCTTCTGTCAGTCTGCCCCAGGGCAGCTGTGGCTACTATGGTATACCGGTATGACTGTGTGTGAACGAATTGTCTGGAACCCTGTAAAGCGCTTTGAGTATCATGAAAGGCGCTATATAAATCCAAGCAATTATTATTATTAATTATTATTATTATCCTCCCTGAAATTCTAAAAGTACATTAACTTGGGCGGTAATGGGAGGGTGCTTAGACAGTAAAGACACACCCAGACAGCCCAGTCTTCTAATCTCTCCCTCACACTTGCCAGTGTCAGATTTTTACAAGCAACTTTGGGCTTCATAAAGCGCAGTCACTTATTTGGGCTGCTGCCCATGCTTTAAATAATTTTATATTGTATATTATTGGCATGCTTTTAATTTGATATTGAATTGTTGCCTAATGTTTGCATGGTAAACTTATGCTGTGTGATGATATAATAGTGATTTTTCTTTTACTTTATTAGAGGTTTAGAGAGAAATGTTGCAAGTTCCATTTTTGGAATGGTTAAATTCATAATAACTGATCAGTTAGTGGCCTGGCACATCAAATCTGCCAGTAAATGATAAGGTTGATTAATCAATAAAAAACATGAACATCTACAAATAATGATGTGAAATACCTGTCCTGATGGCCTCCATCAGATATAATTATGATATTTGGCTAAATAAACATATTGTTTTATGAAAACACATTTTTTTTGTCTGTGGCTTAACTTACCTTAATGTGTTAGGGCAGATGAAGCATGTTTGTGAAGTTAAATGTTACTTTAAATATGTTTCATTATTCTTTTACCACCAACAGACATGTTATTAAACTATATTATGCAGTTTAACTAATTAACTATCTGGTTTATTCAGGCTTCAGCATTATCAAATACTATATTGTGTTAAATATCGATCAATATGGAAAAAAAATTGTGATAATATTTTTGGCCATATCGGCCAGCCCCACAATAGATGCTGTGCGGACTCTGGAATGGAGACAATAGCTGCATTCGGAATCGCTTATTCCTTTTTCTATTCTACATACTACAGTGGACCACATCATGAAAACAGGTGGATACCTTTCTTATTAATCTTATTAATAGGACAGGACATACTGTAATTTTGTAGCATATTGTCCCTGAGGCAAAACAGGTTTTAATTCATCCCTGTCACATGATGACTTGTTCACATGCCCAGTCAAGTACAATATTCCATGAGCTGTATCATGCCACACTGAACATACTGATCAAGATGCCACGTGATCCCTAACCCTAACCCCAGCAAATGAAGACCTAACAAGTTCTTAAAGCAAAGAAAGATAAAAGGCACAAAGAAAGTTGGTAAAAAAAATAAAATAATGGAATGAACAGATTTTATTTGAAAGCTCCAGAACATTTTTGAAATTATTTTAGTGAAGTTGCTTTTTTTTGCATTTCACTTAAGATCGATCAAATATGTATGGGCCTCTAGTTTGGTATACCTTCCAGCTGGACTAATCAAATTTAGTTCATTTATTTAATTTTACTTGCGAGCTTAGCAAGGGGTCAAACATGCACAGCATACATGGTTGACACACATGGTTGTGATGCATGGTTGACACAAATGGTTGACAGAATATCAGAAACTTTATAGGAGCAAGATGTGTGTGCGTAAACATTGGTGGGTGTGTAAAACCCCATGACATGATCTCACAGGATGTAATTAACAACAATAGACAGAGGCAAAACTCTAGAGCCCCCCCTTCCTATTCCCCTTAATTGATCATATAGTTTTCTATAGTGCAGCTGCTTGATCATTAGCGTTGGGTAAAAAGATCATTAGCATTGGGTAAAAAGTTCACTCAGACAAAGCCCAAAGTGTTCCTGATGGGACATCTTCTTGTCTATTAAGGGACTTTCCCAATGTTGTACACCATGGCGTCAAATTGATATCTCATGATGATGACTTCACAGCCGGTAGTATTCAAAGTACACAGTGAGGTGAGCTGAATGTTTAAGCATTAAAATGTTATACAAACATAGGCAAACAAATTTAATTAACAGTGTGTGTGTTTGTGTTTGTGTGTTTGTCCGTGCTTGAGTGAATATGTGTGTGTGTGTGTGTGTGTGTGTGTGTGTGTGTGTGTGTGTGTGTGTGTGTGTGTGTGTGTGTGTGTGTGCGTGCGTGCGTGCGTGCGTGCGTGCGTGCGTGCGTGCGTGCGTGCGTGCGTGCGTGCGTGCGTGCGTGCGTGCGTGCGTGCGTGCGTGCGTGCGTGCGTGCGTGCGTGCGTGCGTGCGTGCGTGCGTGCGTGCGTGCGTGCGTGCGTGCGTGCGTGCGTGCGTGCGTGTAACTGGTTCAATCATTATCACATCATATGAACCCTTTGTGTGCCATATGGTGACAACATTGGGTTTTGACAAATCGTTGTACAGTTTTGACTTGATTATTTTAGCTGAGGTCCTCTGCTACTTATGTGCGAGCTCTTGAATTGTTAAAAGTATTTGGATCATAAAAACAGGTGGATACCTTTTGCAGCGCTGCAACATTCTTATTCATCTTATTACTGTAATAGGACAGGACATGCTGTAACTCTGTAGGCTATTGTCCGTGAGGCAAAACAGCTTTTGAATCATCCCTTTGTCATAAGAAGACATGTTCACATCACACGGCCATCACACACGCCCAGGTACAATATAGGGCGACCGTGGCTCAGGCGGTAGAGCGGGTTGGCCAATGATCCAAGGGTTGGCGGTTTGATCCCCGCTCTGCCACCTGTGTCATGATTGATGTGTCCTTGGGCTCCATCCACCTTGCCTGGTGTGAATGTGTTTGACTGCAGTATGTTTGCCCCAAACAAGCGCAGCGAGACCTATGAGCAAGACCCAGCTGAAGGCCTCTCCGAATAGTCCAATCTCCTAACCTATAGCCTCCTTTCCTATACCTTAACCCCTAAACGTCATCGGGAGAGATGAAAGGTGCTTCCTATCGAACATAGGAAAAGACAGCACTGTTTCAAATGAATTCGACTCCACTTTTCCTAACCGACGTCATTGCGCGACGGCGAGTAGTGCTGACGTGAGTCTCTATCGTGAAACTACACTATTTTCCGAAAATGGACTACAACAAGCACTCGTTTGATCCATGGGTTCTTTTCAAATTGATTTTAATCAGGTTGTCGCCAACAGAGTGGCGACAACCTGTCCCAATGTGCTGGAGTCCACAGCACGAGCGAGCTGAGTGCAGTCTACCGACCACGCTCCCTCTCCCTCCTCCCTCTCTCCCTCTCTCCCTCTCTCCCTCTCTCCCTGCGTGGGACATCCTGTGCAGGCTGGCGAGGTCACGTGATCTCCCCAAACACTCAGCAATTATGTATAAAGATCTCCCTGTGTGAGGTAGTAGAGCCTGCAGAATATTGAGTCCAGGCCACTTTTCTTTTAGAGGAGGATGTGAATGCTGCAAGTGAAAGTAGTGTCAAATTTAAAACAGCCAATGGGCTATCCTATTAATCTAGTGTCATTGTCTATGTAATTAGATAGTTAAGATAATGTGTATTTATCACAGGGAAACTGAAGCACACAAAGTCCCAACATCTGCTTCACCAAGAAATCTTTAGAGCAACGCAGTTTAGCATATATCGGCTACTGTACAAATGTCGTTCTTTATAAAAAAATCCTTTAAAAAAGGCTAGCTTTTTGGGGAAAACATAAATAATCACAACATACAATGAGATAATTTAGGCTTTCCAAACAGTGAAAAGAAGAGATTTTCTTTAAACTGGAAATAAATGCACCTACTGATCTAGAATCGTCCTCAAAATCCTTCGGCTTCCAGTTTTTAACATTCAATGTAACTGTATCATTCATTGTGACTCCTCCTGTGACTTACATTATATACCAATACTGGTAGGGCATGATAACTTAATAATAATAATTATACATTTTATTTATATAGCACTTTTCTCTCACTCAGAGCGCGTAACTTAAGGCACTTATACATTGTAATCCTGTTTTTGGCTGCTTGTCACAATGTATCATTTATTCAATTCATATATTCTGTTGAATGTGTCTGAGATAACATGTGTTTTTCTGTAAGCTGACACAGAACAAGATTAAATAACAAATGTTGAATCTGCGGTCACACAGGAAGTGTCAGTCAGACGTGCAGTGCATTCTCTGTACAATAAGGGTTAGGGTTATGAACATTTCCCCATTGTAATAAAGGATTATCTTTTCTTATCTTATAACCTTGTCATGCAGTCTATTTTAATTTTCATTGATTGGCATTCATCTTTTTGTCATGAAACAATGTATCTGTTACATCATGCTGTGTACCCTGTCCCACAGCTGTGAAAGATGTCTGGTGTTCTCTGAACTTTATTAAATATTACAAAAGACAAGCTTGTTTACACAGTATGAACAATTTATTTATTCTTTTCCCCATCAGAATACAATGTCCACCCACAGCAATAATTCCATAAAAATTCATAATGTTTAAAATGGTTTAAAATGCATGATTTAGTAATAGTTAAAAAAAAATGAAAAAATAGTCGGATACTGATGAAAGCTACACAGTTTTTGACCATGCGTTCGACAAGCAAGATGTTCTTATGTTTTTTTAAGGAAACATTTTATGACAAAGAACATATTTGTCTTGTCTCTTCGCTCAAGTTGCAACTACTGTTAGTTGACTCCAACATGTGATATAGTTACGATAAAGAATTGGACTGAGTTCCACTACCACATCTAGTGTTGGGTCAAGCAGCAGTCCCTTTATATTCAACCCATTGACTCCCAAATTAAAATATTCACATTTAAACAACAACTATTCTGCCAAAAAATGCACTATGTCTCTGCTTTACTCTTCTTGAAGATTCTTGAGGTTATATTACTATACACATTTACAGTCCACCAGCAGTCGTTCACCACTTGGGGGCAGCAGTGTAAATGAAAGCAGATTACTGAAACAGCGTTTCAGATTTCAGGCTGAGCCCAGGAGCAGCACTGGCTTAGTTTAGGAACCATGGGCCAACATGATGTGCATCAGTATCAAATTCAAATCACCTATGGGGCACCCTTAGCTCAGTTGGTAGGGCGTCTCCCCCATGGGCCTCGGCCAGCAGCGGACCCGGGTTTGATTCCAGCCCGCGGTCGTTCTCTGCATGTCACTCCCCTCTCTGCCCCATTTCAACTCTGTCTCTACACTATCAATAAAGCATAAAAATGCCAAAAAAATATGTTTAAAAGAAATATATATATCAAATCACCTACAAGAAATATTCATTGTTTTTACAAATGTAATTGTTATTTTTTCACGTAAAAGATATATGCTGCCACACGGCCGGCCATAAGGGGCAGAAAGTAGTAATGCTTTCTAGGGCCCAGCCACTTGGGGGGCCATGGTCTTTGGAAGTCAACAAGAACCTAACTAAGATAAACTTTATTTTTAACCGAAATATTCACTTTAACCAATTACAACTTGCACGACTATAACTAAAAAACAAACATTTAATTTATTGTTACTTGAGTAAAATGTCAATATCTGCTCACCATCAGCTACCTGTCCACTGTGTGTGCGAGCCGAAAAAAAGTCTGGTGTTTACACACAGCTGGCGCTCCCCTAACAGCGTTCAGAGTGGATACAATATTAAAATAAATACTTCTTCTATATCAAGTGGCTTTTCATGGTTACAATAGGGCCCATCTTTGGTAGGGATGCCACGATACAGTTAGCCCATACTTCATATGTGGCTCACCTAGGTTATGGTTTTAGTACACAAGGATAAAATTCCTATTTTCAAACTCCTGCTTCTCAGCCCCACTCGCCGTGTTCCAGTGTTTGTGATATCTGACTCTGTTGCAGTTAACAGTGCTGGTTACTCCAACTTGTTCAGCTAATAGTAATTAGTTATCTAAGTACTGGCGGGGAGGCGCATTCACGGGCATGCTGCGTTCATGTGCTACTGTATTGCTCCGACACAATTCATGGAAACTAGTTAGTCTACATTAAGTTTTGTTGCAAAACCGAAAAATCCACAATTGTCAAGTGAGAATTGAACCGTGGAAGGCGTACTGTACGGTTACATTTCATATTGAGATCTGTTGCATCCCCAGTCATTAGTGAGTATGAGTATCGTTGTATGGCCCAAATCTCACTGTCACTAGTCAAACATGTGTTGTTGTTTATGTCATCCCTGTTTGTTAGTTTTGATCTGTGCAATAATGGCCTCTCCAGGTTCTGAATCATTGTTTTTCCGCCGTCTTTTTACAGATTCACAGGAACATTTTGGATTAGAGAAATTCTTTCTCCTCGAGCAAACTGATGGACTTATCGATCAGTGTTATTTCATCATCCACCAATCTGTAACCTAACAGCTTCATGGTGGGTCCGCACACGTTCTGCACTATCTGGGCCACTTTAAAAGGAAGCTTCGATCTCCATTTTTCTGCCTGCTGTGCTGAGTTCTTCTCGGTGCTGTAGATCCCGTTGTATGTATGGTTGGTAAGCGCGCTCCTCAGAATCAGCTTGATGATTTGTCGACTGAATGGTATACCAGCGAACCTGTACATCTCCTCTGCTTTCTGCAAGGGGTCGCGGGCAATGTCCTCATAACGCACCAACATGTAGCGGCTCCTTAGCCAGCGCGGTTGGCTCAGTCCCAGCTCTGCAGCCATCCTCATACGGTCGCAGTTTTCTATGAACTCGTTCAACCCCTTTTCATTTTTAGGCCCCAGGGCAAAGGCAACCATTCGGGATGCAAAGATGGCCCGTGGATCTCTGACCAGCTGGATCACTCTCACATCCAGGCGAGGATCCTCTAACAGAGGCTGCAATGCGTCCAGCTGGCGGACACGGACAGTCTTAATGGCGTGGTATTGTTTGGAAAGGCAGGATTCAGATGCCATGGTCAGGTTCAACGGCCCACATTGACGGTTTACACATGGAAACCTAGGACAAGATTAGTACATATGTTGTAAGAAAACATCTGTTATTTCATGTGTATAGGATTCCTTAAAGTAGCTACGAGGAACTTCTAAATAGTTTTGTAACAGTTCCCTCAGGTGACAGAGCAAACGAGACCATCAGTGCAAAGAATTATATTTTTATATAGTTTTTCTTTATGCCTTTTTCTGGCTATGCTCACCCAGGAAGAACAGCTGGTGTTGTAAAAACAATCCAATTTTGTCCAAAGGAGCTGCTAAAATGTATACAAACTGAATGTTCCTCTTAGCCACTTAAAAGCGACAATAAGAAACTTTTTGTTGATTCTTACTGAACCTGTGTAATGCAGTGGTGTTTTAATGACTTCAGTGCCTGCTGTCCTTAAGATCTTTGCGAGCACGTGCCGGTGGCTGATTTAGTACCATTCGTGAAACACAGTATATTCCGGTCAGCCTGCCATAAATTGTTTAGTCTGAGAATTAATACAAAAAATTAGCAAACGCCTGGTTGTTTGAAATACGACCAAAGAAGACACCTGTTCAGAATCAGCCATGACTTCAGGGCATATCCGTCATTTAATTGGTCAACAATGATCTCGATTATTTTATTGTTTGGTCTTTTGAATGTCCATCCCGATCTCCTACTTCCCATGATTGTCTGCAAATATTTCGCTCAACATTACGAGGTAAATACAAATTAACCTGCCTTATAGAACTTTTAGAACTAGAACTGAATTGCAAATACGTTGTTAGATGATTTCAGTAAGTGTAGTGGTGTGGGGTTGAACAAGCCCTCAGGTGTTCAGCCTTGCACTCAAGTTGGCTCATGAACACACCTCGACAGCAGCTCCACCCTGACCAAACTAATTAATGGGTGCAATGTTTTGTTCCCAAATGCAACTCGTATTGAGCACAGCGGTTTGAATGGGAACAACTCAGCAACGAGCCTGCTCACCGGTATCGCAGGGGTCGTAAGTAGTAATTACAAAGAAATTCAATGTACCAAATTGACATAATAAAAACTGATAGCCATAATATAAACCTTTCGTATTGTTACATTATCCAAAATACTTTTCGATTTTTATGTTGAAAAGAATTGAGGATAGCGTCTTTAAAAAAATTGGTAACACTTTACAATAAGGTACACAAAATTGTAGTAGCTACTACATACCTACTACATAGATATGTGTTACCTACTACATAGGGTTTTTTTTTTGTGTTACCTACTACATAGGGGTTTTTTTTGTGCTACCTAACACATAGGTTTTTTTTTTGTGCTACCTATGTGTTAGGTAGCACAAAAAAAACTATGTGTTAGGTAGCACAAAAAAAAAACCTAACACATAGGGTTTTTTTTGTGTTACCTACTATATAGGGTTTTTTTTTGTGTTACCTACTACATAGGGTTTTTTTTTGTGCTACCTAACACATAGGTTTTTTTTTTGTGCTACCTAACACATAGGTTTTTTTTTTGTGCTACCTATGTGTTAGGTAGCACAAAAAAAACTATGTGTTAGGTAGCACAAAAAAAAAACCTAACACATAGGGTTTTTTTTGTGTTACCTACTATATAGGGTTTTTTTTTGTGTGTTACCTACTACATAGGTTTTTTTTTGTGCTACCCAACACATAGGGTTTTTTTTGTGCTACCTATGTGTTAGGTAGCACACAAAAAAAAACCTAACACAGGGTTTTTTTTTTGTGTTACCTACTACATAGGTTTTTTTTTGTGCTACCTAACACATAGGTAGCACAAAAAAAACCTATGTGTTAGGTAGCACAAAAGAAAACCTATGTAGTAGGTAACACAAAAAAAAAAACCCTGTGTTAGGTTTTTTTGTGCTACCTAACACATAGGTAGCACAAAAAAAACCTATGTAGTAGGTAGGTAGCACAAAACAAACCCCTATGTGTTAGGTAGCACAAAAAAAAAACTATGTGTTAGGTAGCACAAAAAAAAACCTAACACATAGGGTTTTTTTGTGTTACCTACTATATAGGGTTTTTTTTTGTGTTACCTCCTACATAGGTTTTTTTTTGTGCTACCTATGTGTTAGGTAGCACAAAAAAAAAACCTAACAGGGGTTTTTTTTTTGTGTTACCTACTACATAGGTTTTTTTTTGTGCTACCTAACACATAGGGGTTTTTTTTTGTGCTACCTAACACATAGGTAGCACAAAAAAAAACCTATGTGTTAGGTAGCACAAAAAAAACCTATGTGTTAGGTAGCACACAAAAAAAAACTATGTGTTAGGTAGCACAAAAAAAAACCTATGTAGTAGGTAGCACAAAAAAAACCCTATGTGTTAGGTAGCACACAAAAAAAACTATGTGTTAGGTAGCACAAAAAAAAACCTAACACATAGGGTTTTTTTTTGTGTTACCTACTATATAGGGTTTTTTTTTGTGTTACCTACTACATAGGTTTTTTGTGTGCTACCTAACACATAGGTAGCACAAAAATAAAAAAACCCTGTGTTAGGTTTTTTTTGTGCTACCTAACACATAGGGTTTTTTTTTGTGTTACCTACTACATAGGTTTTTTTTTGTGCTACCTAACACATAGGTAGCACAAAAATAAAAAAAACCCTATGTGTTAGGTTTTTTTTTGTGCTACCTATGTGTTAGGTAGCACAAAAAAAACCTATGTAGTAGGTAACACAAAAAAAAAACCTATGTGTTAGGTAGCACAAAAAAAAAACCCTATGTAGTAGGTAACACAAAAAAAAACCTATGTAGTAGGTAACACATATCTATGTAGTAGGTATGTAGTAGCTACTACAATGTTGTGTACCTTATTGTAAAGTGTTACCAAAAAATTAAAAAAATCCCCTCCATCTCTGCAACTGTAGAATAATAATAACCAGAAAATCCCAAGGAGTTTCTAAAAGTACAGGCCTTCCGGCGCCAACCGCCAGCCTCATATCGACGGCTCTCCCCCATCGGCCTGACTCGAAACACTTGGCCGAACCGCTGCCGCGCTCTTTCCGAAGACTTGTCCCAAGTTAGATCCGATAGGACTGATGCCGTCCTGGCAAATCAGCAGCAAAGGGCCGCTGTCGCGAAGACGTTTTGTCAATGGTGGCCATGTTTCTTGAGCTATCTCGCTAAAACTTTATACACATGTGTATGTCGGTCCCCAAAGGCTATGTACACAATTTGGCGATGATAGGTTGGAAATCCATAAAGTAAATGTGACTGTGTTTCAGTTTATGCAAATTAGGGAAGAAAACAAAAATCATGGCCAACCCCTATGTTCCAAGAGGCTTTATTGTGGAGCAATCTTTTAGGGACATGTGTATCATATATGTAGCCTGGTCCAACCAGAACATCGTACTTCATTTCATTTGTACAGAAGGTCTGGAACTGCTGTAATTGGCAAACGTTCACTCACTTGGAGGCGGGTGTCTGTTGAAGTTTAAAACTATTGGATCTGCCCAGTGTCACTCTGGATTAGCCAACCAATCGCATAACGTTTGGTCATCACGTGTGTCATGAGCCGGCTTCTGACGGTGCGTTCAAGTTGTACAGGGAACTCGGAAATTTCCGACTTCACTACATTTTGTAGTCTATGGATCTACCGGTACTTGGCAACGGTAACTTGTTAGAGCCTAACGTTTAGTTATTTGGACGAGAAAGGTTGTCGGCGTCCATACTTTCGCGAGCAGATGCACTGGAACACAGACAGGTCGGAACTCGGAACTACCAAGTCGGAAATCTCCTTCTTCCGAGTATAAAGGAACGCAGCATTCAACTGAAACTGGAGGGCGACTTCGACATCATCGTTCTCAGCCACTCGTTTTGTTTGCTGATTGGACAGGCAGAAATCTGCCTGAGCAGAATCCCACTAATACGCCCCGTGCCCAGACTGACTACTGAAGGGAAAATGAAATTTGGCCGGAAGTAGGTAGGCGGGTGGAGCCAGGCTATCATATATGGTGTCGATAAGGTGAAATTTGAGAGAAATTTGGTTAAAATCCTGTCTTTCAGTTCATGCTAATTAGCGAAAAATATTTCCTGGTGGACTTATATGGTCCCAGAGGCTTTTTTTGTAGAGCACCCTCAAGTGTACCTGTGTGAGAAATTTCAAGTCAATCGGACATACAGTGTGAGGGGCGTGGCTTCTCAAACTTTTTTCAGTCGGGGCTTCCACAAGGCGCCACCTTGTGGAAAATCAAAAAGCTGAATAATAAGACACCCCGCGGAGTGGGAACGAGTGTTCTGTGAATTCTTTTGCATTTCTAAGTGTAACAGTGTGGGAGGAGATAGGGCTAGAAAAAGGGAAGGAAGAAGAAAAAGTATGGTGAATTACAATAAGTTACAGGCTCTCAATACTTGAGGGCCTGCACTTAATAATAATACCTATTTTTATAAAGCTCTTTTCAAAAAAAGTTACTAAGCGCTTTACATTCCCTTTAAAATACAATGAGCAAACAGTCTAAAATAATCAACCATTGTCAAGCTTGATTGGTAACTGGTTAGTATCTGGAGAATTTACCATACCTCTGAGAAACACCTTTGACGACAGGACTGCAGACAGGTTCATCACAGAGCGATACACTGACCTCCCTGCGGAACAGATCTGGGGTAACGTGGTCCTGAGGTGGGGGTAAGATGAACTTCTCAAGAGGAGAGAAATCACACAGGAACAGCCCTTGGAGAATGTCCAGGTAGATTCCTGCCAGCACCGTCGCGTTTGCGTCCTTTGCCACGAAACCCACATGAAACAAAGGCTCATACAGGTAAAACATGTTCTCCCCGAGCTGGTTGAAAAATTCCCCCACGAACGAGGAACCTGTCCTTGTGACGGTGAAGAGTAGTACGTGCTTACGGCCACCGCTGCTGTTATGCGTGCCCAAATCCTCTCCTTCTTGCTCCTCAGAGAGACTTTCTCTCCGACCCATGGTGGAAAAAGTACTAAGGATGAAAAAAGACGAGCAATATAAATTATAATATAATATAATTCTCATGACCTACTGCATTACACCTTAAGCAAAGTCAGGTTACACATGGCTCATTATTCTCTTACCTTGACAGGATGTTGCTTTCCATTTCAATGATGATCAGGCCCACGATACAGATGAAGACAAATGCATTTATGGTCTTCATTCTTGAGTCCTGGCTTTATTACTGAACTTCTAGAGTCTGGTGTGTCTGTTGGTCATGTCTTGTCATGCAGAGGCTAAAGATAAATTCTGTAACAAGAGAGGCTAATCAGTAAGTACAGTGTGAGAAAAATACAGTGCAATACAGATGTTTTTCCTGTTTATTACTTGTGACGGCCACAGGGTGTGCCTTGAGGTGTGGTTGCTGCTGGTGTGCTGTGTTTTGCAGGGAGCTGGTGGGCGGAGCAACACCATCGTTAATGGGATGCAGCTCACCTGAGCAGGCTTGATGAGGAGCCTATAAAGCAGCCCTGCGAGATTGACTCTGCCCTTGCCTGACCTGCAGCCTGCTTTTTTGTTTGATTTATATTGATTGTACACATTATTCTTTATTACATTCCTTATGTTTATATAAGACTGTGTGGCCTCCCCTTTATTGTTGCCAACCATTGAGCCAGGTTGTAACATACTCTAAATAAATATTCTTATCCTGGTGTTGTGTGACAGATCCTGGTGTTGTGTGACAGTGTTTAGTTTAGTTGGTGCTCCGCTTCCGAGGAACTTTCAGTTAGTGTTGTTGAACCCACTTGAACCCATAAAAGCAGTACTGTCTTAAGATATACCCAGAGGCATTTAGAACAACTATATAAAAATATAATTGTTTTGCTCTGATGGTCTCATTTGCTGTTACACGCCATTTATGATCAGAGAAGAGATTGTTTCAGAAATATTTAAAAGTTCCTCGTAGCACCTTTAATAAGCAGATCTTTGTTTAACAGCATTGAGTACATGGCAAATAAGAAGCTTTCAAGTACCTTGTGGGGGTATTGCATTGAAAAAATAGACTATGTTTGACTAAATTTGATTTTAAATGACTCAGTCCAACACATTTCGTATTTTCCTCTATGGACTTTTCACCCATATTTAGTAAATATCACCCAATGTTCTGAGCTTAATACGCCATAGCGATCAAACACACATCTGCATTAGACAAACTAATATTTCAGTTTCCTCAACGTGCAAATATCTGAAACCATTTTAAGTTATTTTTGAATGTACAATTTCAACGTGATTTATTAATTTTGGGACTTTAACACCATTTGCTAGTCGGACTTTAAGAAAATGAACCCCTTGAGATGTTAAGACGGCAGATGGTACAAACCTTAAGCTGATCTCTCTCCGCAATCAGGCATCATAGCATCTTGCTGCTGCATTGTGGGCTCCTCTTCTCTGCCAGGTGAATGAGAGGCAGTGCGGAGGAAACATAGGGTGAGATCAGCTAAAATGGGCCAGTTAAGGGTTGAGCCTATCAACTCTTTGGAATTGTTGTGGGCAGGGCAATGCCTCTCCCAAGGCTGCTGAGAAAAACCCCCATTAAAGGGTAACTAAACCCCCCCTAGTTTGGGCTGAACTGCACCTCCCTGAAATTCTAATTCCAATTAATTTGGGCGGTGATGGGAGGGTGCTTAGACAGTAAAGACACACCCGGACAGCCCAGTCTTCTAATCTCTCCCTCACACTTGCCATTGTCAGATTTTTACAAGCAACTTTGGGCTTCATAAAGCGCAGTCACTTATTTGGGCTGCTGCCCATGCTTTAAATCATTTTATATTGTATATTATTGGCATGCTTTTAATTTGATATTGAATTGTTGCCTAATGTTTGCATGGTAAACTTATGCTGTGTGATGATATAATAGTGATTTTTCTTTTACTGTATTAGAGGTTTAGAGAGAAATGTTGCAAGTTCCATTTTTGGAATGGTTAAATTCATAATAACTGATCAGTTAGTGGCCTGGCACATCAAATCTGCCAGTAAATGATAAGGTTGATTAATCAATAACAAACATGAATATCTACAAATAATGATGTGAAATACCTGTCCTGATGGCCTCCATCAGATATAATTATGATATTTGGCTAAATAAACATTTTGTTTTATGAAAACGCATTTTTTTTGTCTGTGGCTTAACTTACCTTAATGTGTTAGGACAGATGAAGCATGTTTGTGAAGTTAAATGTTACTTTAAATATGTTTCATTGTTCTTTTACCACCAACAGACATGTTATTAAACTATATTATGCAGTTTAACTAATTAACTATCTGGTTTATTCAGGCTTCAGCATTATCAAATACTATATTGTGTTAAATATTGATCAATATGGAAAAAAAATTGTGGTAATATTTTTGGCCATATCGGCCAGCCCCACAATAGATGCTGTGCGGACTCTGGAATGGAGACAATAGCTGCATTCGGAATCGCTTATTCCTTTTTCTATTCTACATACTACAGTGGACCACATCATAAAAACAGGTGGATACCTTTCTTATTAATCTTATTGATAGGACAGGACATACTGTAATTTTGCAGCATATTGCACCTCTGTGCTTATCAACGTGTTCTATTTGTCTGTGGCGTTATCATGTGCTTATTATGCCAAGGTGGTTTTTGTACTAATCACACACTTTGCACCCATAAGGAGCAGAGTGTGAGAGTAGCATTTTTTTTAACCTGTCTTTCCCTGATGTTCTCTTTATCCTTTCCTACTTTAAGGGGTGCAGCGAACGCTAGACGACTCTTCAGTGTATCCCCCCTGTCTCCCATGTTTGGTTACTGTCACTCTATGTCTCTTGGCGGGGTATAACTGTAAACAGATTATCGTTGTTCTGAAACATGTACAATGACAAAATAAATCATCTTGAATCTTGAATTGTCCCTCAGGCAAAACAGGTTTTAATCCATCCCTGTCACATGATGACATGTTCACATGCCCAGCCAAGTACAATATTCCATGAGCTGTATCATGCCACACTGAACATACTGATCAAGATGCCACGTGATCCCTAACCCTAACCCCAGCAAATGAAGACCTAACAAGTTCTTAAAGCAAAGAAAGATAAAAGGCACAAAGAAAGTTGGTAAAAAAAATAAAATAATGGAATGAACAGATTTTATTTGAAAGCTCCAGAACATTTTTGAAATTATTTTAGTGAAGTTGCTTTTTTTTTGCATTTCACTTAAGATCGATCAAATATGTATGGGCCTCTAGTTTGGTATACCTTCCAGCTGGACTAATCAAATTTAGTTCATTTATTTAATTTTACTTGCGAGCTTAGCAAGGGGTCAAACATGCACAGCATACATGGTTGACACACATGGTTGTGATGCATGGTTGACACAAATGGTTGACAGAATATCAGAAACTTTATAGGAGCAAGATGTGTGTGCGTAAACATTGGTGGGTGTGTAAAACCCCATGACATGATCTCACAGGATGTAATTAACAACAATAGACAGAGGCAAAACTCTAGAGCCCCCCCTTCCTATTCCCCTTAATTGATCATATAGTTCTATAATAGTGCAGCTGCTTGATCATTAGCGTTGGGTAAAAAGATCATTAGCATTGGGTAAAAAGTTCACTCAGAAAGCCCAAAGTGTTCCTGATGGGACATCTTCTTGTCTAGTAAGGGACTATCCCAATGTTGTACACCATGGCGTCATCCTACATGTCCTCAAATTGATATCTCATGATGATGACTTCACAGCCGGTAGTATTCAAAGTTCACAGTGAAGTGAGCTGAATGTTTAAGCATTAAAATGGTATACAAACATAGGGAAACACATTTCGTTAACAGTGTGTGTGTGTTTGTGTTTGTGTATTTGTCCGTGCTTGAGTGTGTGTGTGTGTGTGTGTGTGTGTGTGTGTGTGTGTGTGTGTGTGTGTGTGTAACTGGTTCAATCATTATCACATCACATGAACCCTTTGTGTGCCATATGGTGACAACATTGGGTTTTGACAAATCGTTGTACAGTTTTGACTTGATTATTTTAGCTGAGGTCCTCTGCTACTTATGTGCGAGCTCTTGAATTGTTAAAAGTATTTGGATCATAAAAACAGGTGGATACCTTTTGCAGCGCTGCAACATTCTTATTCATTGTATTACTGTAATAGGACAGGACATGCTGTAACTCTGTCGGCTATGTACAGGTTTTGAATCATCCCTTTGTCATAAGAAGACAAAGGGATGATTCACACACGCCCAGGTACACTATAGGGCGCCTGTGGCTCAGGCGGTAGAGCGGGTTGGCCAATGGTCCAAGGGTTGGCGGTTTGATCCCCGCTCTGCCACCTGTGTCATGATTGTTGTGTCCTTGGGCTCCATCCACCTTGCCTGGTGTGAATATGTTTGAGGTGGTGGTTGGAGGGGCCGACAACCCTTCCGTCAGTCTGCCCCAGACTATCGTAGTTTACCACCACCAGTATGACTGTGTGTGTGTGTGAATGAATGGAACCTGGAAAAGCGCTATATAGTCCAATCTATTATTATTATATAAATGTATACACTACATCTTGAGTTCAGTTAAGTTGCTGTATTTTTGCTTTTTCTAAAAAAAATGTCAGTGTTTTCCGTATATTTACAGTGTTTTTACCAACTCGAGGAGAGGAGAGCAGAATGAACAACGCCTAAATGTTGCAACTCAACTTTGCCTACTTTGTAGTTTGGAGGGAATAGGTTGGTTTGCTTATTTATTTGGAGAAAACACTTTTTCAGTTTTGTGTGAAGATTTTTGTTGATTTTGAAGTCGTATTTATTTCAATACCAAATGTGAACAAGTTAATAATGCAACTTTTGAAACCATGTCCCCCTCCCTGGTACAGTCAGGTAGTTTTACGTAAGCCAATACTAGAAAACATGCACAATGTGGCACAGATTCCTTGTTCATGTGATAAACCTAATGGATACTAAGGGCCTATTCTCAACTGCAGTGTTTAGTTCGGCCGGAACAAACTCAGGTGCACTTCCGCCCTCGGTGCGCGTCTTTCAGGAAGGTGGTGACTATAGAACCCTCGGGGACAGACCAGAGGCCTCTTCGAATAGTCTTTTTTGCATAGGAAATTTCCTTTCCTATCAAGATGAACCGGAAGTACTCTGTGGATAGGTGATTCGAATTGTCAAAATGCTTAGGAAAGGAGCCTCGATTCACCCTTTAACCCTCCTTTAGCATAGGTTACTCCGGACCAACCTATGCGAAAGGAAAGAAGATAGTGGTATCCCATAATCCTTTACGGCAGCAATATTTAAAGCAACAAGCCACCGACGGAGTTTACCGACTCTACACAAATACGAACGAGAGGTAAAACAGAAGAGAGGAGAAGAGAAGAGAGGAAGATTTAACTCGGCTAAAACAAAATACCCCCCCCCCCCCCATAAAGATAATAGCGAACTCATAAAAGACCAACATCATAATAGTTATTTTCGTAGCACATAATTTACACCATAAGAAAATAAAATGACAACTTCACATTTAATGAAGACTAGGCTACTGGGGGCAGTTAATTTCAACATCAACATAAGTTTAGACTCTTTTTATTCCACATGTGAATTGGGATTCAAGTGGCCTTAAATATTCCCCTTGGCCAAGTCCGATCTGAGTGATTGTCACTCTGTTGGCGACAACCTCATTAAAATCAATTTTTCCGGAGTAACCTATGCTAAAGGAGGGTTAAAGGATGAATCGAGGCTCCTTTCTTATGCCTTTCCTAAGCATTTGGAGAATTCGAATCACCTATCCGCAGAGTACTTCCGGTTCATCTCGATAGGAAAGGAAATTTCCTATGCAAAAAAGACTATTCGGAGAGGCCCGAGGTCTCAATGTGCTTCCAAACGAACTCTGGTGCAGTTCGTTTGTGGTGTGAATTTGCCCGACCTCTATCCGACCCAATGCAGAAAGCAATGTGTATTTTCTTCCTTATCTTTTTTAATAAATCGCCATCAGCTTCACATTATGGTAAAGAGTTGTTGTTTCCATTGTTAGGAAAATGAGTCGTGGTTTGACCGGGAGCCCCGAGCCAATATAGGTCTATTGCATTTGATAGAGAGGACTCGTAAACATGCTGATGTGTTCAGCGATCAGATGAAGGAGAGGGGAGTGTCTGCGCTTTGCATGAAGTGCACGTTTTTATTTTGCTTACCATGTTAACGGTGTAGACCGTTAATAATATCCCCGTGTCAGCCGCGCTAACCTGATGCCGAACTTGAGCCAATTCTTCTTGTGAGACGCGCGTCCAACAGCAACAATACAGGGAAAAGTATATGTTTCACATCGTAGGATACAAGCTACACAACTTGGCATTGACATATATAGTTTAACCATATGAAACAACAATCATTTTATGTTTTTATTTATTTATTTATAGATGTATTTATTTATTAAGATTTAACCGCATATAGGCCTACTGTAGATCAGGCAGTATTTGGTCTGGACCTGGACCAAAGCAAGCAAGTGAACTAACGGACTTCACCAGTGTGAATACACCCATAAAAAGACCAATGTCTCTGTGTGAACTGATTGTGTCACCACTTGGGGGCAGCAGTGTAAATGGAAGCAGATTACTGGATCAGCTTTTCAGGTTTTATACTGGGAGCCTGGTAGCAGCACTAGCTTAGTTTAGGAACGCATGGGCCAACATGATGTGCATCAGTATCTCATCAAATCACCTACAAAAAAATATTTGTTATTTTTACAAGTTGTATAGTTATTTTCTAATGTGACACCGTTTTAATGTAAAAGATATTACGGACGCTGCCAAGGGAATTGTTTTCCAATTGTCACGCAATACATTATTGTATTGTTTGCAGGCACACATCCCAGTGAGTATTTGTTAAAATCACGGTTAGATCCATAGAACAGACTAGCATAAAATATTAAAAAGGTAATTTTTAATGTGAATACATGTTGGGGACGCTGCCAAGGGAATTTTGTATTTTTTACATTTTAATTAATTAAATTATCTATTCTTAGATTTGGTTTTGGGAATACATTTTATTTATTAATATATTCATTATATAATTATTTTATACATGATGTTTTTATTTGATGAAGATGCATCATGCAATTCACAGTGGTTCCAGTGACACCCACTGCTGCCCAAGGCCTCAAGTTTTTGTTACAATCTCGGTAAGATCCATAAAACAAGACTAGCATGAAATCTTTTTACAACCTTTATGGATTACTCTCTAGTGGACATGATTATTTCCACAGAAGTATTGTGTGGTATCGTTTAGGATTTTGCACTATTCATGACTCCTGTGTATTCACTCTGATGGCACTCTGTGAGGTTTATAAAAATGAAAAGACTGTTAACCTACAGCATACTCTATATGGAGAGATTAAAGGAGTGACCTAGTTTGAGAGTGGACCAGGACTAAAAGCGAACCTCTGCCCTTGGCAAACCACACTAGAGATTATTAATAATAATCCAAAATGGCAAAGCTGAATTGGGTATCTTGACAACAGGTGCTCTAACACACAGAGTGATCCTGTAGTGACCCAAGTACTGTGGGCTAAAAATGATTCAAAGTTTCATTTTTCTATTTTTGACCTGGTGTTGAATGTCATTTTTCTCTACACTGGAATGTCTTTTTGATTTATATTTTTAAGAAGCGTTGTGGGAAAAGGATTCAGATCAATTCAACTTCATTTCAGACACACATAAACATATCACCATGATGCCTTTCAAACAAAGCTAATCTTCTGTTTTAACACTCCCCCCAAAAAACTTTGAACATAGAATTTGTCTAATACTTTCTATGCAAATTGCTGGTGAAAATATTTGTTATTTTTCAAGAAATTCATATTCATATTAAATCAATCGATCGATTGATATAATGATATTTTTTATATATATATTTGACAAGATTTTTTTTTACTATTTTGCTATCTTTAATCCAAATATGGTTGATGTCTTAATGATAAACTGTTATTTGATAGGTTACATGAACTCTCACGTTTCAGGGACAAACACAGGACCGGAGTCAAACTAATTCTCCTTGCAGCTCTCTCTGTCAACATTGCTTCTTGATAAATAGCCAAAAATGTGCTCTCAGTCCCATAATGTAATCATCCTCAGAAACATTAGGGTTTGCTGTGCATGACATGGGATTTTCTTGTAAGAAGCCCATGTCACTTGAAAATAAATCATTTGTAAATGCTTAGAAAATATATTAATTTAATATACAATAAAAATAGCTAACCATTTAGAGTACAAACTTGTTTTGTATTTTAGATCACTTATATTTTAATCTGTATAAATGGTAAATGGTAAATGGACTTGACTTATATAGCGCCTTCTAGCCGATTTTCTCAGCCCCAAAGCGCTTTACATATCTTACCACATTCACCCATTCATACACACACTCATACACCGATGGCAGTATATCTAAAATGTACTAACCCATACAGTATATTCAAGGCTTTTTATTCCCACCCATTTATAAGGGCATTATTTACTTTTCCTTCCGTTGATAGAAGCGATAAAAGGTGAACAGGATTATAAAAATAAGCAAAATAAAAGTAAAACATTTTTTTTAAATCAAAGTAAAATCATCAAAATTATAAAGAATGAAATTGATTGTGCAGGTCCAAAGCAGAGCGTGTATTCAAAGTAATGGCACATTTTCTGCTGTTCAAGAGAAGTGTGTTCCATATACTTACACCAGAGTAGCCTATAGCTAAAAGCAGGATTGTCATGGTTGGATTTATTTCTAGGAACAATCACTGGCTGACCTGAGAGATTGATCTGGTTGAGAATGTTGCTTAAAGTACCAATGAGGAACTTTTAAATAGTTCTGAAAGGGTCTAATTTTTCCTCGAAGATCATAGATTGCATGTGACAGCAAACGAGACCATCAGCGGCAAATAATGCTATATTTATATAGTTTTTCTTAATGCCTTTGTCCGGCTATGCTCATCCAGGAACAGGGCCGCCGCTCCCTATACGCAGGGTACGCAGAGCGCTTAGGGCACCAAGTACCTGGGGGGCCCCCCCAAAAAAAATTTTTTTTAATAATTATTTTAATTTATTTATTTATTTTATTACAAAGGAAAAAAAGATGATCCGGGGGCCCCCCAAAATTGAGGTTTCTTAAAAAATGTCATGATAATCATTACATTACAAAACATATATAAATTAGTTATGGGGCCTATCATGTGGCAGTACATTTTAGTTATTTTTTAAATAACATTGTTCGGGGCCACGAAGATCAGGGGCCTATATTGTGTCATTAAAAAAAATAAACGAAGACTTCAAAGAGAGAAGGATCTTCGGGATAAGGGATTATTTTAAAATTTCCCGAAGCTGACTGGATTTTTTATACTGTACTTTCTGCTTTTTGGTAATTCTGTGCTTCCAAGAATTATTCAAGAAAAAATTACTAAATAGCTCACATGGACACAGTTGATTTAGCCTTAGTTTTATTCTCAAAGTGCACCAGATTGATTAATTTTACATTAAAAGTTTCAAATTTTTCTTCCTGGGGACCCTAGAAGGTCCCCACCACATTCTCCCAAATTCAAACTCAAAAGGCACTTTCAGACAACACACAAAGGGCGTGTCTGTAAACCAAGATCTTCTTACAAAAATACATTTGTCAAGCTGAATAAGCAGCAAAGTGTACTTCAAAAAGGCTGTGACTGGTAGTGAATAGGCCCTGAAAGTTGCTTTGGAGGTGAGCTATCTCATTGCTAGGTCTATGAAGCTGCATAGTATAGACATTAATATTGCCAGTTGCTATCGAAATGGTAAAACCGATGTGCGGCGATGTTAATTTGTGCACTAATCCTGGCTACTCTGCATTTGTAACACAGTATAACAAACATGTTCAAAAAACTAATTATAGAAAATTTGGGGTTGCCAAAAATGTTTTTTTCAAAATGGGATCTTGCAGCTTAGGGCACAAAAAAAGCTTAGCAGCGGCCCTGTCCAGGAACAACAGCTGGCGTCATAAAAACACTACCGCTTCTGTCCAAAGGGGGTGCGAGAATAAAAACAAACTGAAAGTTCCTCCGAACCACTTTAAATTCCTTGGTGTGTTTAAAGTCGAGGGGAAAGATGAGTGCTCTTCTTTTTAGGCATTTTAGTATCTACTTTATTTTTCATCGTCTGCTGCTTGCTTGATAGCCTTTCATTGTGTTGGTTTACATGTATGTGCTAAATCTTTTAAGGGTTATATCCTTTTAAAAGTAGGGCGGCGGTGACGGAAGTGGCCCATCTGGTTAAGACACAACATGATTACACACATTGTATGATGATGCACATTGCATTCAGCATAGAGCTAAAGTGATAAGCATGTCCTTCATATTTCTCTATGGGGCTGGCTAATGGCTCTCTTCCCCGACAGGAACAAAGAGGTCAACATGTGCCTCTTTGATTGAAGGCACGGGATTAGAAACTAAGAAGATGACTGCCATTGAGCAGTGAGCTTTATCTGCGAATTTTTTTTCCAGTGCTCATTGCAAAGACCCAGGTTTTTTATCATATAATGCATTCACATACACATTAGTGAAAGTTAAAGTTAAAGGCGGAGTCAGCCATTCTGGAGAAGGCTTTTTGTTAAAATCACTTGTCAAAATGAATGAATACGTTCTCACAATCTGCCACATGTCTCTATTGTGTGTGCACTGAAAATAAAATCTGGTCGTGATACACAGCCTAGGCTCATGTAAACGGGCATGTTACTAGCTACGGGGGGCCCCCTTTGTTTACATGTTGTTTACATACAAGTTTACAAGGCCTAGGCTGTGTATTGACATCAGATTATTTTCAGCACACACACAGTATGGGCCGATGATGAGGAATTCACAGATTTTTTTTGGCATTTTTATGCTTTATTGATAGTGTAGAGACAGAGTTGAAATGGGGCAGAGAGGGGAGTGACATGCAGAGAACGACCGCGGGCTGGAATCGAACCCGGGTCCGCTGCTGGCCGAGGCCCATGGGGCGGACACCCTACCAACTGAGCTAAGGGCGCCCCCTGGAATTCACAGATTTAGACAAAAGGTGATTTTGGCAACAAGCGTTCTCCAGAATGGCTGACACTTTCTTTAAAACAGAAGTTATCTGCTATGATGACACATGATGACAGTTTGTCTGTTTGTGAACTCGCATAACGTTGCACTACAACTAGTCCACCATTTGACTATTGTATGGCTGTGTGTAGCCACATTATTTGTGCTAATTGTGTTTTACATTTCTGTCTGATGCCCATGTGTCCACAGACAGGCTCTGTGCATTACAAGATGAGGAGAGATTAGAGCACAGGGGGTTAATCTTTAGGCGTGCCATCTGCCGCAAGACCACGAGAATTAAAACTGAAGCTACAGCCTTAACAAAAACACATACAGAATTAACCTGACAGGTAATATTTTGTAGTGGGTGTATTGTATGGTCAGTTGTGAGAAAGTATGACCGTTATGCTGCAAAGAGGCATACAAATCATAGATTTGAACTTGGAAACGTTGCTGTCTAGACACATTAGGGTCTCCAATCTGAAAGGTCTCACTGTAGATTCCAAAAGTCAATGATCATAAATCATACACTGAGAAATGTTGGCAGGTTTTCATTCTGTGTGTGAGTATTACTCCAAGTTACTGTGTGCCAACCCTACAGTTTTCTGAAAGCACAATTTGTGTAACAGGCGCTCTACTAGTACCACTCAGATTAAGTAGACAAGTAGATTTAGTTTCAGTACGAGAATGGACTGTAAAAGGTTTATTCATGAGTGTAAATCCTCTTGCATGCAACATGTTTTAATAGTCTGCACAGGCACAGTGCAATTGTTTTGTTTCTATTATTGACATACAAACTAAAAACAAATTAGTCACATACTAAATAAAAATAATGTTAATTTTTTTATTGTCCAATACAGATCCATAACAGATCCATATATATTATTATAGATCCAGTTGATATTTTAAATATTAGATGTACTTATACATCATTTTGGATTCAGCAAGGTTATGTGTAAGAAAAGTGAAAGGATGACTGGGTCAATCGATGGACGTTGAGTTGCTGAATTATTGACAGAGATTTCAAACGTCTAACTCATAAACTTGAAGATATACTGTAGTAGTAACTAATCAGTTGTTTGGCATTAGAAAAAAGACAATCCTAGTCAAAGGACTGATGGGTGAGTATTATTATTCAACATTTGTTTTACCCCTGGGTGGTAAATAAGATTACCAGACAAGACGATTAGCCAGCTTCAGTGCCCAAAATACCAAAGTTCCCAGAAACACATTAGTTAATCGGTGAGGTTTTTGATTAAGGAGACTCATCACACAATAAACATGAATATAAAGAAATTAATTAAGAAAGAGAGAAAGATGCAACCCAATCAAAAACCAATACTTACATTAAAAAAATAGATACAAAACTTGTATCTTCTGATATAGAAAAAATTACGTCCTGCCTTGTTTGAAATTTTCATTTATTCAAATGTCAAAGTTTATTTCATCACTCCATACATTCACACGATTCATGATTTCATGATTTGTACCCTCACATCCCAACAGGAGCAATAATCTCATCAGATCATTCACTGCTGTCACTGCACATCATCCTCTGTTTAATGATGATCCTTTTATTGAGTAAATAGTGGAGTTTTTTTTTCTTGGCATCCCAATGCAACAGATGGTTGTAGAGTGCAGAACACATGGCACTGTTTACAATATGGGAAAAACACTGACTATTCTAACTGCATAGATAAGGCACCATTAAATCCATCCGCTTGTCCATGAAAGAGTTGGTCACAGCACAAGTATGCATGTAATCTAAGAGTTAATACAGAAATATCGTTCATGAAATGAGTAACACGCTTCATATTAGATATGAATCTTGATACAATGACATTGTCCAAATGGTCCCACAAGCAATATAGCCTATTACAACAGCTACGATTGTCATTATTCAAAACAGTCCATAAGGTTTTAGGCATTTGCATCCTGATTTCAATGACATGAGAGTAGTTATTGCAAATACAGAAGACAGTAGAAAATAGTAGTATTAAGTATAATTTGACATTTGTAAAGTCATTATATAGTTCAGCCGTCCTACCTTTAGAGACAAGTACCTATTTCTTCTGTGAGTGTAGGTATATAGAACTTGTCACAAAATTGCATGTACATTTATTTCTAAGTTGTTGCAAATGAAAGCTGTTAAGAATAGAAAAAACAAATGTTTTAGAAATATACCGGTCCATCATCTGCAAAAAAAGTTGCGGTGTACTGTCTCTCCTGTGGACAGAGCCATCTCCTGTGGTGACTGAAGAAACCCCGCTGGACTGAAGGGGCCCAGGAGTCACTCTTAAGATGTGTCATTGGATTATAGCCTGTGAGCAATCTGCCTTTAGCCTTCCACAGTCCACCACAAACACCTTGGGAGCTGTGTCTCATGTACAGGACTCTCGACGGAGCCGTCTTCATGGTGCGGTTTAATGCATTAATTCTTTAGGATGAAGAATGTAAAGATTTTACATCTGCCACTGCTTTTTGGGTTTGTTTATGCCTGCTTTGGTAAGTTACACTTCCTAATTATCAGCTTACGGTCACAAGCGTGTTGCTGTAATCGGATTGTTGATGTTGTTCAGATACATTTGAGTAATTGTTATATTCTATTCTGTTTTTATTTCATTTATGCTTTTGTATAACCTGGCTAGTTGCTCTTGTAGTTGTAACTAAGTTCACACTCTGTACGTCATACTAACTGTCATAGTAATTGATTTTTTTAAATTATGAATTTGGTTTCAAGGTTAATGTTAAAGTAACATAGCTTAAAGTGTTCAGACTGTAGTATTTAAAAGAAAAAGATAATAATTTCTTCCAAAAGAGATCTTTGGTCTATGTATAGAAAAGTTATCTTGGGAGGTTGACGTATTCACTTGTAATCCCTGTCAAACGTAGCCTACTGAAGAAGGCGGCCTAAGAGCTGCGTAGACAACTTGGTTTATGTTGATATTGTATTTAAGGCAATACCATGTTCCTTTGATGAACAGTGACCATTGTGGCCACTACTGACAGTTAGAAGCTAACATTTGCGAAAGAAAAGAAAAGTTATAAGGTCAGCTAACTCACTCGCTAACAGACGTATCAGAGACATAGCTTAAATTTGCTAACATTAGCAAACATTGGCCACTATAAGCTTCTGGTCATACCAGTTCACCCTTGAAAAAGAGATTCTTAATCTCAGTGGGACTTAATGGTTGACTAAAGGTTCAATGAATAAAAATAAAATATCAGACTAAGGAACACTGTTGCAGCCAAATCCCTGAATGTACAAATTATTTGTGTGTTATAATTTAGGAATTCAACATTTAAATTGCAAGATAAATATTTGGTTATGTAGTCTTTTCAAAGTATAGTCCCACATTAAGTGAGATGCAATCAAACTTTCAAGCATGTCCTGGAGTTTTTTTTTTGTCTATCTCCGTAGCACAAGCGGACTTTGCCCCTTATTTCTACGACAATGGGCCCTACAGCCAAAATGGGAACCTGGCGCTGTTCAGCCTCTCGGAGGACACTGCTGTCGGTGAGATCAACCTTATGACTGTCAGGGCATTTGGGGTGAACAGCTGATAGGCTGGTGGAACGAACAATCAACAAAATAGCATGTTTTGGTTGCCAAAACCTAGGAGTGCAGGATATTAAACGGTATTTGATAGATGACCAGATGCTGTTTGGCATATACATACACCATGCTCATCTGCTGGGGCCCCCTGTTGGTTGTGAGGTACAGTTTGCTAGCTGTGAATGTAATGCAGCTGTCCCTCTACACTCTACACCTTCCATCAGTCTAAATACTTATTATGCTGTTGCCTACAGTGTCTCAGCATACAGGAGTCTTTTCCCTAGTAGTTTTGCCTTAACAATGGGTTAGAGGTGGAGATTCTGGGGAATATTTGTCTGTCCAAAATCCAAAGTAATGCAAAATCTAGGCTCTGTAAACTTGTATGTTGCCTGCTAGGGTGGGCCCCCTTTACATACATTTTGTTTACATGCCAGTTTACAGAGCCTATGCTGTGTTTTAACACCAAAAACAAATGCAGCACACACGAAGTACAGAAAGGTAGTAGATCATGAGGGGATATTCACTGATTTTGACAAAAGGTATTTTGACAACGAGCATTCTCCAGAATCGCTGACTCTTAAGTGATCTCCTAGATTGCTTGTTAGATGGTTTATTTTGCATTTGGATCAAGTTTTATGAAGTGTTTGAAAAATTCAAAAGCTGAGGCTAATTTGACTAAATGATGAAATCTCCTTTCAGGTACACAGATCTATAGTCTCAATGGCTCAGACCCTGAAGGCCAGGAGGTGAGGTATGGCCTTTCCTTTGATCCAGGGTCCAAAGAATACTTTAGGGTCGACCCCGTATCAGGAAACATCACATTGGTAGAACAGCTGGACAGAGAGGTAACATTAAATTAGCCCTCATAGGACATAGTGTCGAAAAAATTATTCTATCATATATATGTATTCACTTTAACTTTTTAACTTCCCTCAGAAAAAAGATTCTATTGATGTTCTTGTCAGCATCACAGACGGGCAAAGCAAGGTATCAACATCTAGTTCAATGTGTGATCATGCTATTTAATACTATCCCTCAATCATCTAAAATAAACTTGGACATGTTTCGTGCCTTTAGTTATTCTTTTTTTTCTTCTGCTTTTTAGGTTGTGGAAAGAGTTACAATTTTTGTAATGGATGCAAACGATGAAAAACCTGAATTCCAAAACCTGCCATCAATCATAGATGTACTGGAGGTAAGTTAAATCGCTGTCTATCTTTTTATGAACATGTATGGCAAATATGAAAGTAAATAGGCGATTGAATTAAGTATTTGTTAGCCTTACATATTGTGACCTGAATAATTTTTCTGTGTTGCACATTTTTAGACAACTGAGTCCGGCAGCAGTATCTACAATGTCGAGGCAGTGGACAAAGACACAGGCTCGGGGGGCTCAGTCAGCTACTTCATCCAGGTACTTAAAATCATACAGTTTATCAATCATAAATTCCACTTTTGTTTTAAACGCCACCAATATGAAACAGGAGCTGAAGCTGGATGCTTCTAATGTTAATCTGCAGATACACAATGTATAAATGTACTGATAACAAGGTAAGAATCAGTTCGATTTTTCTGATGCTCATGTGTGTATTAGTGCATCATGTAGTTATGAGAATGGGGATTAAATCACAATTACATTTGTGTCAGGTTTAGGTGGCTTAGAGGGCTGCTTAGGCAGGGGGTGGCAGGGAATGTTAGTTTGCACTTTGGACTATTAGGTCCAAAGAACAGCTGGCCGGGAGTGACATCGCCAGCGAGTGAGGCCGTGCACATCTGGAATCAGCAGCTTTCACCTGCCAGCCCTGTCCTTGAGCATATGGGCTCTTTACATCCAGATGGACAAAAGAGATAGAACCTATACAAAATGTGGCCTAATTCGACTGTGAGTGTTTTAATGCAGCCATCTGACCACTCTTCATGTTATCTCACGTGAGTGGTTGTAAATGGGGTTTCGGCCAAAGGCTTTTACTTGTGTGACCTTGTGTGTGTCTCTGTGTGTGTGGGCTTTCACAATCCTGTCTTTGTACTGTTCTCAGATGCAGTATCCTCAGTCCAATGTGTTCGCCATCGACAGAGATGGCGTCCTTCGTATCAAATCTGGGGAAACGCTGGACTATGAGAAAACAAAGACACACTTTGTTACCGTCATTGCAAAGGTAATCGGTGTATAAAAAGTATGCTTTAATTTCCAAATTTAAAAGGTAGGGGAGAACGGGGTAAGTAGGCACACTTTTTACTCTAGTGAGAATTGCTCATCACCAAAACATCTGTCAATAGCCATTCCTACATTAAATTGAAGCTTAAGGTGTTGGCTAGAAATGTGTGTCTCTCTTTTTTTCCAACTTATTGTAATGAAGAAGTAATTTACCATCAAAGACACTCTGACACATTGTGACAACCAACCCCATCAAGGGGTCGGTTGTCACACACTATGGGGTTGTTTGTCACAATGTTATCTTAATGGGAAAAATCTTAAAAAGAAGGCAAGGAGGAAGAACCAAATTTGAATGTTTAATTACATTGTCAAGTTGACAAATAGGCCTACATAACTTAATGTAGCCTTGGCAGCTGGTCTAGTTTGGGATGCACTGGGTTGTTTTGATTTTGTTGCCCTTTTTTCTTTTGCTTGCTAGCTGCCTTTTCCTGCTCTATTCTTTCCTTCTCTGGGGTGTCAGTGAGGATACAGCTTGACAATTTCTTTCGTTATTGGGTTCCTTTTCTGGCTGCAGCCTTGATATAACATGTGACAACCAACCCCCCAAAAAATTTGACGACCAACCCCAACTTGAATTTCTTGCTAGCATCAAGGCCAACAACCATCTGACAACTAATTAGCTTGCTAACCACAATCTAAACTATAGTTTACCCTTCACACTTGCTGAGGGTAACAAGTGTTTTGTTATAAACCCATTGTGTAAAAGCCTAGAAGAAAAATACTGAGAAGCAAAATATTTTGAATTTGACATGAAAAACACAAAACATCCTCTCACCTGAAATGCAGCTGTCTTCCTCCAAGGAAGTCTATGTATGTGACCTCTGATCCCAATTCTGGACCTTTTTTATATCAACATTTCAGAGCTAGCGCGCTCTGGTGGCGAGATATAACGAATGTGACATCCAACCCATGTGACAATTTACCCCTACCGTGTGGAGATTTGGACCAGTAGTAGCACCAGCTATTTCGCCAAGAAATGCAGCACATGTTTATTCTGGAAATCCATAGTAGCCGCTTGCTAATTTCAATTTGCTCTGCAGCTTACTCTGGGCCGAAACCATTTGAGCTTGTTAACTATCACCAATAAAATCTTACTATCTGATATTGGCGGCTGTAACAAGATGAAGGCAGTGCTGCAATGTCGAATTTGTGATAGTAAACAACATATCCACTGCCATCTGGCTGTGGATATGTTGTTTGAAACATTTGGAATTAGCTTTTCTTTAAAAAATTAACAGAAGAAGGCACTCAAATTTTGCAAAATTACAAAACCAACATATGTATAATGAAATACAAATTACAATAGACTTTACTGTATGTCTTTTTTAAATACACATTTAAACTGTACATTACTTTTTTTCCAGGATGGTGGCGGTAATTTCAATGGAAAGGAGCAGTTTATGTCCTCCTCTGCTACCCTGACCATCAATGTCATCGATGCACAGGACACGTCGCCATCTTTTATTGGGACACCCTACTTCGGCTACGTTTATGAAATCTCAGTGCCAGTGAGTATGAACACATCCTACAGTGACATTATACCCAATCACTAAAACACATATGCGTTTTAATAACAATTATTCATAGCAATTAGCGCTTTTGGAAAGTGCTAATCATTTTAGGTTTATTATGTATGATAACACTACATCTAAAACATCACACTGAATGTTCACAGTCTAGTTAGACATGGTAGCCTGACATAGTGAATGTCATTTATTTCTGTGCTGAAAGTATGAATGATAACAAATAAAGGAGCCCAAAACCAAAGGCAGCACTATCTCCCATCATCGCATGAGCACACACTATTAATTGCTGGCATTTTTTCATTAATGCCCGCTACCTTTTTCATAGCTTTTGTCACAGCAGGTGAAAGCCACATTATCTCCTCAGTCACAAAATGTCACTGGAGAGAGATTACACATTCTGACTTTCATCCAAAAGGGGATAATTAGGACAATGACATTTAAATGTGCCTTTGAAGACTCAGTGACGATCACAAGCTGAATAGATTTGCGTGGAAAGGTTTGACTAACACCAGACGTATGGTGACTCAATTGAATTTTCTCCCTTTTTTTTTGATTAAGGTGTTTTTTGTAAATATCAGTCAGTTTTTTCACAATATGGTTCAATCAATTACTAAGTTATACCATGTTAAGAGAGACATATCGGAGTTGTTTATTGCCAGAAAAAAATCTATCTAAAGATGGGGTCAGTGATTCTGGCGAATGCTTGTTGTTCAAAATCACTTTTTGTCAAAATCACTGAACATCTCCTCACGATCCACTACCTGACAGTATTGTGTGATTGCAAAAATAAAATCTGGTGTTGTTACACAGCCTAGGCTCTGTAAACAGGTATGTAAACAAAGGGGGCCCACCATAGCTAGCAACATGGCAGTTTACAGAGCCCAGGCTTGGTATTAACAACAAACGATTTTTTCAGCTTACACAGTACGTACAGGTATTGTGAGGAGATAATTACAGATTTTGAAAAAAAAAAGATTTTGACAACATGCGTTCTCCAGAATTGCTGAAACGATGGTGAAAAACTTTGTTGAATATGAGAATACAAGAATACTGACTATCAATATTGTTTCACTGTTGATATAACTGCAAAACCTCCTTTCCCCAGGGATCCGAAATATTCACTGTTTCTGCCAAAGATGGCGATGTGGGGAACCCCAATCCAATCCATTATTCCTTTGATGAAGGTATGTATTTCACTCAAATAAGATTATAATCTTTCTGATGTAAAGTTTAAGGTCTTATAGGTCCGTCCGTTATTTGTCTCGCCAGGCGACGATGGTGTTTTTAGCATCAATAAAACAAGCGGCTGTATCACCCTGCTGACTCTACCCATTTTTCTGAAGAGAGAAATCTTTAACATTAAAGTCAAGGTAGGTTGCGGTTCATTTCTACATCTTATTTTCTACATCACTTTAAAAGTCATAGCCTACTTCCTCGCAAAGACTTGATGGTTTAAACATTTTACATTGATGTTTTCACTTTTTTGCCTGTGTCCACCTAACATTTCAAACATCAGACATCATGACATTTTAAGGACCTTTAGTTATTGTTACAGTACATCCGTAAAGAGATAAGGCAATGGACCAACGTTCAAAAAACAAGAGACATTTCATTAGATGCCTTTTTCTTCCTGATTTGGTCCTGAAAATCAAAAAGAACAACTGATCTTGAAAAAATTATAGATAGTTAGAATATCCACCAGGCTTATTCACTGGCTACACAAGTGATAAACTAATAAATATTGGCTGACCTGCATAACCTTAACCCCCTGTCTCTCCAGGCATCAGAAGTCAGTCGTGAAGGCAGACTTATGGACTATGGGCTGACTACGGTGGTGATCCGTGTGGTGGACCTGAACAACAATCCACCCACTTTCTACGGAGAGAAAGGCCCACAGAACATGTTTGAGTTGACTATGAACGAGCATCCGCCGGAGGGGGAGATACTCCGCGGGCTGAAAATCACTGTCAACGACTCTGATCAGGTGGGGAGACCATTATTTTATTCCATATTTGTGAAAAGTATGGAAATGACTCGATAAATCAGAGACAATTACTATTCTCTGTGGCGTTTTACTGAGCGCGTATCATCCTCTAGCATTGAAAAAGAGTTATTGCCTTTGTACGCTGCCGCAGAGAGAGTAATAGTGATTGTTATTATGCAATGCCACACATTTTCTGACCAAATGACATTGTTATCTAACATGAAAACGGATTTACTGTAACCAACATTCATTGTGCACCCGCATTATGTTCGCACTGATGTCGGCCTTTCTGTCACCGAAATGACTTTAAGCCTTCCACTTTCACTGGCAAACCTTTTAAAATTTAATAGATTTTAAAGCAAGCCAACACAAATTAAAAGGCACTCCCTAACTATTCCATTTGTCGGATTATGCCTGCCTCTCTGTGTGCCATGCTCCTTGCGTGAACCTTGTCCAAATGGCTGACGTTTGCTGAATGTATTCTCTGATAATACTGTTACAACATCAGGATTGCGAGCTCTCTTTGTCCAGCGATATTATGTTTCAACAAGAATGTTACAGCTGCTACCGATATCGTATTGAAAAGATACAGTACAAGGCTTTTAGACCGATTGAATACGCTGTGTACTACATGGATTATGTATGTCTGCTTGTTTGAGATAGCTTTATAACAAATGATTACTGTTTCTATAAATAGGATCACGCATGTATAACATAACAGACTCGTTTGATGATGTGTGTTGTGCTCTTACAGGGTGCAAATGCCAAATTCAATCTTAGACTGATCGGACCAGGAAGAATGCTGCGAGTGGTCCCTCAAACAGTTCTCAATGAGGCCCAGGTCACAATCTTAGTAGACGACTCTGCTGCCATGGACTACGAGAAACACCATTTTCTCACATACAAGGTTAGCCCATTGCACCACAATAGAGCAAATGCGATCAACAATATAACAAATGGGGCGCTCTGGTGGCGTGGTGGATAGAGCGCGTGTCATGTTGGTTCCGGCTTTCGTTGCAGTGGTCGCGGGTTCGAGTCCGACCCGTGGACCTTTGCTGCAGGTCATCCCCCCTCTATCTCTGTCTCCCCATTTCAACTCTGTACTATCTAATAAAGCTTGAAAATGCCCACAAAATAATCTTAAAAATATATATATATATAACAAATGCACTTCTTTAAATAAAAATAAAAATGGCACCTGGATCTGTTCTATACTGCCCTATCCACTGACTTCATTCTGATCCTTCTCTCCTCTTTAGCTACTTGCAGTTGAGATTGACACGCCGGAGAGATTCAGCGCCACAGCAGACATTGTCATTCATCTCCTGGACACCAATGACAACGCTCCCAAATTCTCCTCAGAGTACTACATCGCCCGCATTCCAGAAAACTCGCCCGGTGGCTCCAATGTGGTGTCAGTCACGGTGAGCCAGTTTTTTTTTTTTTACATCATGCACTAAAAATACATGCCATCAACACCAATGTAGTACGTCATTCGGAGCTAAAGAGGAATTTTAACCAAATGCCCAAAGAGGCCCATTAATTCCCTAAATGTAGACTATTTTGGCAATGGGGGCTGGGATCTAATGTGAAAACATGTAGATAAAAGCAAGGCGAGGTAAGCTGCCAGATGGCTATCACTTTCATTCTGTTGTGTAACACAAAATTCCACGATTTTTTTTTCTCTCGCTAATGCCTGGTAGCACATGTAGCTGCCGCACAAAATATGTGCAGAAATCAAATGGACAATTTTAAGGCCATGTTGGACAGACAGAAAGACAAAGGGATGGATGGACGTACAGATAGATAGATAGATAGATAGATAGATAGATAGATAGATAGATAGATAGATAGATAGATAGATAGATAGATAGATAGATAGATAGATAGATAGATAGATAGATAGATAGATAGATAGATAGATAGATAGATAGATAGATAGATAGATAGATAGATAGATAGATAGATAGATAGATGACAGTTCTGTGAAGGGGGATTATCTCATCCTTCGTCCTTGTTAGTTGATATCGGCCTAGCAAAAGGCTCAAAGCAACAGGGAGGCTCGCTTATAAATCCTGCCTTTGCGTGAACAGCGCACAGGCTCATTTGCTTGATCCCAGGCAATTTCAATTAGATGAACAAAACAGCCAACAAGTGACCTTGGACACACAGAGACTGTGAACAGGCAACAGGCAAGCCGTGACAGACAGACAGACAGCAGACAGACAGATAGATTAGATGACGCCCTTGATGATGTTGCTGTGACATTAAAAAATCTCTGTCTTTTTATATAGCTCATCTGTGTAACGTCATTCTAAAAAGTCCAGCACAGACTCATTCAGTTTACAGAGTCCATGTTGGCAGGCAGTTCTGTTTCCTGCTTATTCACATCAATAACGATATGCACACAAATCTAACGTTAATATTTGTTGGGTTTTTTAGAGGTATGATGTATGAAGTACGTGTATTTGTCACTAACCCAACATGAACCCAAAAAGAATGGTAGTAAATGGTGGGATATGCCTTGGCTCACTCATCCACATAACTCCTTAAAATGAATTACAGATTACCCTGGTTATTGTTTTTGTACTATAATTTGTCTTTTCCGTTTGTCTCCAGGCAACAGACCCAGACTCTGGACCTTGGGGCGAGGTGAAGTACTCCATCTACGGATCAGGGGCCGACTTGTGAGTACAACACATAACTGTATAATTCTATAATTATCGTTATATCAAGATGTAATATCGCAACCACAATACCCCAAATGCATTCAGAGACTAACATGTACTTATCAATGCTTGAGAAATATTATCTTGCCGTCAAAATAAGACGATTTAAATCAATATTTGTTTAGGGATACGATTTTTTTTTATTAGAAAGAAAAATTATCCAAAATTCCAACCAAAACATGTTTTCAAAGTGCTAGACTTAAAATATGTTTTTTTGCAAACAGTGTCTCTTTCTTAACAGAAATAGTACAGCAGACTTGTTTTTTATATTTGGATGTGCTTCTTATTATTGCACTTAAGCCCTGAAGTGCCCCAGAGGTTTTGCTGGTGTTTTCTCTCAGCTAGATTTTTATTACATTTCTAGTCCAAGTCTAACCTCAGAGAAAAAGGCTCAATAGTCACTGTTTTCTCATAGGGATAATAACACAAAGTATATCCACAGCTACCCTTCTCGTTCACGTCCTAAAGATGAACTCTATTTTTACAAAGTGTTAAGTATTGTTATTATTTATAAAAAAAGACATTTCAATTACATTTCCATGATCATATGCATGCCTTAAATGACCAAAATACCTGAATTTGGAAACCTTTAGCACAGTTAAGCTAAGAAATGTATGAATCTCTAAAGTACAGGGCCAAATAAAAAACGGACAGATGTATGTGAGGACTTTTTTGAATCTGCTCCAAAAAAACAACCTTGCTTCGTACGATGACATGATGGCAGAAATTAAGTATTTTCTGACCTCCTCTCAGTGCAGATGTTAAGCTCTGTCGTGATGAATTAGAGGAGATCTGTGATGTCACATGCTGTGCTGGAGAAGGATTTTACAAAATAGGCAGAGGAGAGAGATTTGGAACACTTTTCATCTTATTGCATACTTGTTTTGGCCTAAACCCATTTGGAAAATGCGTCATCGCAGAAAACTCTGAATGCCTCTTTGAAACTGACATTTTTTCATGAAGCAATACACGGCTACATGTGCTGCTTCTGTGTCCATGGAAATGTGGCCTTTCATATTTATCTAATAACCCTTTCTTTCCGATATCTTGAAGAATTCTTCTGCTGTGTACACAATACCTTAGTGTCCTGATCTTTGCCAGCTCACCCTCTGTCTTTGCTGTAATCCTCTAATAGGATTGGAGGAGAAAATAGACCTTTCTTTGCTCCTCACTACTTGTAGGGTAACTAAACAAGTCAGTCAGTGAAACAACCTAGTTCCTTTTAATCTGTTTGTTGACAGTACAATCTTTCACCTGGATAGAGATTTTGTGAGGTGTCGTTCAACATTTTGGGATATACACATACTGTATATGCTTTATTTGTTAGAAATGTACAAGAAAATCAACATTTTCATGTTTTATTTATTTTGAGTAGAGCCAGGAGGTGATTAGCCTACTTTAGCATAGAGAAAAAAGTAAAGAGCAATGGAATGGAATGGAATGCAAATAAACATGTTTACCAAAATGTATAATAATTGCTTTAAAGTGTCAAGTGCAGAATACATATCTGGTTTTAAAAGTTGCTTCAGTTCCTTGTAAAACTTCTATCAAACACAGTCATGATCTATCAAAAAATGGTACATTCGAATCTACTTTCGGTAACACTTTACTATCATTTTGTGTATCTTATTATAAAGTGTTACCCTACTTTCTTTTTGCTCAGCTAGAAAAAGCTAACTTTAAACACCTAAATGTCTGTCTTCAAATTGACCCGTTGGATTTCAGTTGGGGCTTTTTGGGACCTAAATAATAAAATAAATGTATCTCTTTAAGAGCGTGCAAAAAAGTGTGGCTCTGTATACAGTATCATGCATCCGTATTACATTTCCCAAATCATGTCACCATTTTCCAGGTTCCTGATCCAGACTGCCTCTGGGATCATCTACACCCAGCCGTGGGCCAGCCTGGATGCCGAGGTGAGGTCCAAGTATAACTTCTATGTGAAGGCTGAGGACGCAGAGGGGAAGTACAGCCTGGCTGAGGTCTTTGTGACTGTGTTGGACCTGAACGACCACCCGCCCGCATTCAATGACAACTTCCTCGAGACGACAATGGTGATCGGAGCACCTGTGAAAATAGAGGTATTTGTCATTTACCGTGTCAGATGAACGTAAAGCGTAACTCTTTCCCATAAATGAATGTCGGCAACGTTCAAGCCATCACCAAATGAATGAACACAGAATTGATTAAGCCTATCAGCTCCACAATACTTTCTCTGTATTTCTAAGTATGGCAGCGTTTACAAACTGGTGATGCCCGCTAAAGTGGAGGAGCCCAAGATATTTTTCAGTTGTTGATTGTACTGCTAAGATAAAACATTAATGTACAGCAGAAGGTATAAAAGGGTTTTATAATGTATGTGTTATATTTGAAGGCTTTACTCATGTAGATGGGCCAACATTGTTGTAGTAATTACTCAGAATTCCTCATGGGGGCGACATAAATTACACACTATAGCTTCAAGAATAATGTCGATTACGTGCTATTAAGTTTTTAAATAAAAACATCCACATTCACAGGCTGTGGACGATGATGCAGAAATACCCAACAACGTTATTGAATATGCCATCATGAAAGCTGAGCCCGACAACAACATCTTTGACATTGACGCCGACACGGGGGAGATCATGCTCAAGTCCTACATCAAGTCCATGGCCATCATCCACAACATCACCAAGCAGAGAGACTGCACCTGGTCCCTGGTGGTGCAGGCCCGCGACAGAGGCCAGCCCTCCTTCAGCACCACTGCAGTCATCAAGATCGACATTACTGAGGCTGTAAGTAGATTAATAGCAATATGTCACAATGATACAATATGATGAAATCTACAATTGTACTGATCTTTCTAAATGTATACACTTAAAAAACATGAAGAATATTGTGTGCGGAGTGACCATTATAGAGTGCAGAGTTACCAGTCTCAGTTCTTAAGGGATTATCTGGGCTACTGACAAAAAATGTCACCATCAATTTAGTTGTACAAGTTGTGTGTACAGTGTTATTTACAAATGATTATTGAGAAAGTCTGCTTTATTGTCCAAGGAAGCTTGGCTTATCAACGGTATTTAGAAAATAAGTATAATAAATAGAAATGAATATGTTCTACCTGCAGTGAAGGTGGAGCTAAGAAGTTATTAGTGTTTCTGCAGAATTATCAGTTGTTTGCTTAGGTAGTAATAAAATAAAATAAACCGTAGTCGTAAAAAGAATCTGAATCTCACACGAATGCAATTGTCATGTTTTCAGATCAAATCCAGATTTCATTCATACTTCCTGGGCCTAAGGAAACGTCCAGGGACTGTGTTTGGGATTTGTTTGACCGTTGTCACCTTCACCATTTCACTGACAATCTTCATTTCGACTCTTATTTACTGGAACTCTGTGAAAAAGTCCCGCATACAAGCTCAGGGCAAGATCAGAAAGATTATAAAGAGGCCTGTGCCATAAATGAAGCTTGCCTTGAGATCATCAGCAAAACTACTAGTTAAATACCCATTGGTACAAGGAATTGTTTTAGAAGTACATTTTATTTGTATTTATTTTTAGAAGATCAACAACAAGGCTGTGTGTCTGTAAAAGAGTACAGGAGCACAATATACACTATCCTCCCAGCAGTTTCCCAAGCTCTTTTCCCCTTTTGATTGATTTAGTACTCACATTTTGTATTCACAATCATGACTTAAATAAACAAAATAGTTGTTTCTATTATCCATGTTAATTCATACAGTGTATTCATTCTCAATGCTGGATGGTCTCACCTGTGGCTTTCCCAGTCAACCTCTCTGATCTTGTCTTGAAAAAATATGAAATAGAATAACAATGAACTTAATTAGTATGTATAAGTATAAGTACAGTATGTAGATTGAGCAAAACATCCACCAAACATAAAAAGGTATTATGCAGTATGATGGCAGTACACATGCAGTAAATTCAGGATTTTACAGAATAAATAAAAGTATTTTTTGCACCTCACACCACATTTTTAGCCAAATGATGAAAACATGCAGTACATCACACTACTAGTACATACATATACACGGGACAGTATTTGTGTGACCAACTATGACTTCAGTCCCATGGATGTGAATTCTCCCCCCTGTGCTCTTTTACAGACCCAACTCAGTGGGGGGCCTTTGGGATCATTTTTGATGCAGAATAGAAACAAGCCTTTGCAAATCCTAGGCATGCTCGCCGGTGCGATTAGTCTAATGGTGGTTGTCACGGTCATCATCTCCACCGCAACGTTCATGCGCAACAAAAAGTCCAACCGGATCCTGCCCAACCGTCGCGTACGGAGGAGGAACCGGGAACAGCAAGCCTGGAACTTTAAAAACCCCTTCAAGAAGGCAGAGAACCCCGCAGAGAAGTTCAGAGTGGAGGAGGAGGAGGAGGAGGAGGAAGAGCAGCAGCGTAAGCCGGAGGTCCTAGTGGTGGAGAACGTCAACTATAACAACAATGTCACCAACGTTGTGAGACAGTGGCCCACCCCTGCTCCGCCTTGCGCCCCACCACTGATGCCCCCTCCACCGCTTCCCAACTTCTCGGGGGAGAGGCACTGGGCCGTACCCACCGTGTCTGCAGCGGTGGCAGCCAAACCCAAGAGGAAGCTGTTGATGACCAGACAGAACAGCATGAACAATGCACTGGTGTCAGAGCTCAAGATGAGACTGGAGCAGAAGACATTGCTGAAACATGTATAGTCCTTGGCAAAACAATCTCCTCTCACCTCAAGCTCCATTTAGTAGCAGCCCATCCTGGAGCTTTCCTGATCTTTTCGCAGCGGATCCAGTATGTCCAGTTGTCACGAAAATATAGGTGTTCAAATTTCTCTCTATGTCTGGCACATATAGCAGAAAATGACAATAACGTTGACTTGACTTGAGAACCTAAAGGTCCTCTCATTCATGCTGTATTGAAAAATCAACAATGTTAAAAGACAGGTTTTTTTTAAATTGCAAACATGCCACAAGTGGGCAGACGATGAAGATCTTGTCATGTGATCAAAAAGCTCCAAAATTGTTGCTTAAATGGGCCTTGAGGCGAGAGCGTTTTGTCAACTGATATTTGCAAAGTCAGGAATGAACTTTTAAGAATGGATCACGTGTGTGTTCAGAGAGATTAAAATACACTGAAAACAGCTCAAACTCCTTGTGTATCGATAATCTGTATGTAACCTGTGTATCATCACTCAGATCCTGTTTTTAATTTGACAAACTTCACATCTTTTTGTTTTCTGGTTCAAGGCTCTCTGTCATTTTGTGACTGATAAATCCCACCTTTTGAACCATTTGTTGACACACTAGTGGCTTAAACGTTCCCCAACCCAGATCCCTTGTCGGGAAGTCAGATTTCAACAAGCAAGGCTGTTGACTTGGGATCCGACCAAGCTCCTTACAAGGGATTTCATGACACTTGAACAGACTAAAGAGATCAGCCGGAGGGAGAGGCACCGAAAAGATCACGTCAAGAAAGATCTCTAATCCTTCTGCGCAGGTGTAAAAGCACTATTTAGAGCCCTATTCCGCAACTGTCACGATATGTTCATTTTCTTATTCAAAGGATTATGTACCATTTGTTTACTATTGTCTATGTGCTGGTTTATCTGTTTCAACTGGTGTCTTTTCTTTTGTTAAAAAACTATTGCTGTCAAAATCATCTGTTAAGATTTTACTACCAATTAAAGAATATCATTTGTAATTTCATGAGTGGTGGATATTTAGATTAGTGCACTGAAGTAAAAGTATCAATACCATATTATAAAAGCAAGCGAGTTCTCAATAGTGCATGTAGAGTGTGGCCTGTCAGTGTTATTCATTTCATTACATTGTAAATGATAGCATTGGTAATGCATCAGCATGTAAGCAGTACTTGTACTTTACTGTATTTTTAGGTGAAGATTATTTAATAGTGCTTAAGTGGTAGTTCCCAACACTGAATTTTAATGTTTGTTGAATGTACAAAGGAATGCCTTTTGGAACTTTTTTTTAGATTTTTAACACGCTCAGTGGATGTAGTAAATGTCCTGGTGTGGCCACTCAGATTATTACATTGTAGGCTCTTTGAACTACCTAGAGAGACAGCTATTTTTCCTATTAGCATAAGGCTAACACCTGCTTAATGAGCCTGCAAACACACTCTACTTCCCCCTCCTGGAGACAGAGGAGAAGGTGCCTGCTGAAAGCCCTCGGGTGAAAGACAAAGTGAGTGTGTAAAAAGATTTAAAATCACTGTTCCAACATCCTCAAACAAGATGATATTCATCTGAACTGAATTTTCCCTGGTTTTCAGGGACATTTTTCTTTATTAGATCAACAAATCAGAGGAAAGAAAAAGGTTGATCCTGTGTTAAGCCTCTGTAAAGAAACAGAGTATAGCAGTGTATCCAAACATGGCATGGTAGTCATGAAGAATAACAGGAATATGCATATGCACAAAGTTTATGTATAAGAGTTGTAAGCAGTTGCATGCATAAGGCCTTACACCACTAGCATATTATATATTTGCTGTCATGTTTTGTAAAACCCCACCAGATGTTCTCCAAATATGTAATATATTATCCTGATTCAAGCTCTTTGGCTCTCCTCAGCTCCAATATCAATGTGAGCACTACCAATTACAAAGTTACACCGAACCACTGGCTGGGCATCATGACCAAACATGCACACTATTACAAAGTTATATAAAACACGGAAATTTGCAGATTACACTGTCTAATCCATAAAACCAACTTGTTCATCTTTGTACAATATTGCATCCGTGGTTGAAAACCAAAAGTCCATCTGTCCTGATCTAGTTTGGATTGACAAGATGTGTGTGACTGGCATTACACTTTCTGCATCCTCAGCTGGCACATTTCACATGTTATGATGACGCACAAGCAGACTCAGGAGATTATTTTATTTTTTTCATTTTTGACAAAGCAAAAAAATGCTTTTTTGTGGCTTTTTTCAGGTCAGTACATTTTTGAGGAACCAAAACAACATTTTAGGAAAATATCATAACATATGAACACAAAAACTTTTCCGTGTTGCAGGCTGGTAATGCTCTGAAATGAAATGAGGGACTATGAAGAGCAGCCCAAATGATCATGCATTATGCCATGTAAGAGGCCGCTAGGATTACTGGGCTATTTGATAGAGGATTACAGAGTTAAAAGTTGCAAAGAGCATTGATGCTTTAGAATGACAGAAAGCTATGCAGGCTACAAAACCCCCGGCATGTGTTTCAAGCAATGGAAGAACTAAAAGAACCATTGGCGATCATGTCTGTATGCTTGGCACTGAATATTGTGAAAGGCTGTGTATTTTTTACTCTGTGTTTGTGTATTTGTTTATGTTGTTTGTGTTGATATGGATCCCCCTGGGTCTGAAATAAAGAATTATATATAAAAGCTACATTAAATATTTGCCTTTTCTGAAGAAGTGCATTTCCACATTACTGCCCATGAGATTAGCAGCTATTAAAATGTAGTTTAGCATTTGAATTATATGCTGCTTGATGCAACATTAGGGTACGTAAATTGAAAAATATGATAACTTGAAATAAAGATGGAATTATTGTGTGTACTGAGCTGTAATGGGGGAAATTGAGAGTTCACAAAATTCATATTGTCTTGTGTCATAGTGGATAGGGATTACAAGAAAAAACTAGCGACAATCCCCCCTGAAAAAGCAAGAAAGCAGATGCGTCTACGCTCCAGAAAATGAGAGCTGCCAATCTCAGCCGGTTGTTTAAAACCTTATATACAGTCTATGTTTAAGACCTTGATCTTTAAGTCAACAGTAGCGGACCTTGTATATAGGAACTGATCTTCTTGCATCATCGGAGACTGCACACAGAGTTGGAGGAGGGGTCTTCTGTGATCTGATCATGAAGTGGAAGCAGGAGGGGATATTATATATTGGAGAGGATGCCAGTGTTTGGGTATTATGTCAAGTGAACAATGCCATTGGCCGAGGCATATCCGATGTGCCATCTGTTCGGGGCTGGTCGGCACAGATCATGTGTGACACATGGATGGCTGCTGTGTGTTGTGTGTTCGCAGAAATGGGAAGCAAAGGAACTGTGACGTGCATGTGCATGTGCAGTGACTGTAGGTTCACAATTTTTCAGAAGTCTGTCTTAATCCAATCGTCTGGATCCCATATGAATTAGGTTTAGCTTGCTCATTTCTCTTGTATACTACTAGCCATGAAGAAATCGCTTTCTAAGGCTTTTTATTGGAAGTACTTAATAGTACATTGTACTATTGACTGCATTTTACTTGACTTTGTTGACCTGCTGAAGCCCTGTATAAGCTTGAGATAAAGTATGGAATCGATTTTTGCCAGGGAACTAGGATGGTGGATTATTTTTCACCATGAAAAGGAGGGATGATTTCAGTGAGCAAAAGCTGTGTCAGTGTTCACATGGCCACCTGACTATTCATGTAATACAGACTTGTAGAATTGTGAACCAATCCTTTAACGTTTGTCGAGCACTTTCCAACAATCAAACATCAATTAATAAATGGTAAAACATCTTTATTACAAACCAAAGTGAATTGAATTCCAATTTTAGTGTATGTTAACGATAAGAAAAAAACTCACACACACTGTCTCGTCTTTTCGCTGATATAAATATATTCAATAGGAAGCAACTTTTTGGTCAAACGACCTTCATCAGGCAGTTTACTGTATATTACCTGGAAAACCCTGAGCCATGATGAGGGGGAATACAGTACCCCAAAACACAGGCACAAACACATACAAATGCACAATTTGTTTTCAAATTTAGAGAAAGTAATCACTTCCTGTCACCCAAATCAATTGATAAATGATGTGTCTTCTTGCACTTTTAAAGAGCATCAATAACGCAAAATATATGATTTACATATAATACTTAATAATACAAATTAAACCAATATAATATACCAATATATAATTATACATTTTTAAACCACATTTACTATATTCAATGAATACATGTGTATTGATAAGGGCGCACAATTGCTTTATTATTCCACATACTCACCGTCAGATTTAAAATGTGTTCTTCTTTACAGATACAGAAATATATAGTTACAGTAAAAATATGTCAACTTGACTGACAATGTTGAGTCAAAAAGGTACAACAAAGTAAAGTTAGTATAATGAAAAGGTGAATATATACAATATATAAATACATACAACAATATTTAAGTGCTAAGACTTAATTACACAATGATAGAGAAGCAAGTAAGAACTAACTCTGAGACTTTAAAAAAATGTAATCATATGAAGTGAATGTGGACCCTTCATTGAAATTGTTCACAGAGACTTCATATAAAGCAGCAAGTTAAATTGTGCGACATTGACATTCGAACACATCATGATAACAAGAGAAATGTGTGATGTTTCGGACAGATGCAAACTGCAGCACATTCTCTACAGTGGTGTGAATCCTTGAATTACACCCTTGACATAACGATCATCATTCACATCTTTGCAACAAACTCCTCGGCCTAAAAACAGAGGAAGAAATAAAGTTAAAACCACGGCAGACAATATGGTCATTACATCAGTATTAACCATTTAATGTCCTCGCTTTGCTTTTTTTTTTTTTTTTTTTTTTTTTGTATTTTCCAAAAATCAAGACAATCAATTGTTTTATTAAATGTTTTCTTCATATGGTTTCTGTTTTGTTGATTTTTTTTAAAGTTTAAATTGTTTTGTGTTTTTTTTTTAAATTTTTTTAAAATATAGCCCTCTTCTAGATGGTTGAGAGAACATTGAAGGGTTCAAATCAGAATCATAGAGCAGATTTTTTTTTTCTTTTTTCTATTTTACAAAAACAATCTGATACACTGCGATACATCAAAACACTGTGTCTATTTAACATGAAGTAATTTAATATAGTTCGGCTGTTAGTCTGCTTTGGTCAGCCTTGCCCTTATGTAGCTTCTCTTCTGACCTCCTCCTCACCTTCCTGTCATCACCGGAATCTCTATTGACCAGGCCCTCGTCGCTGGCCGCCTGCAGGCTGTCGAAGGTGCCCTGCCTCTCGCGCTCCATCGCCGCCGAGCTGTTCCCTCTCCGACGGTTCTTCCACGACTCCATGACACCCTCCAGACAGGCTAACTTAGTGTCCGAGGTGCAGGCGTACATGCCTATGGGCACGGCCAGCACCATGGCTAACACTATCACCACGATATGGATCAGCTTCTCCCTCTGTTCCATCTCAGTGATGTCACTCCCTGTCACAAACACGATGCACTGGCCTGCACGAGGTGTCTGGTTCTTAATGGTTACACAGATATCGTATTTGGTGGCGGGCATCAGATCAGTGACAGAGTAAGAGTGAATCCCAGGGCCTACGTAGATCATTTCTTTTTTATCAGTGTCTGCCGGGCCAAAGTGGATGGTGAACCAGGTTTCGGATGGGCGGTCCAATGCGGCATACCACTCAATGGAGATGCCTCGAACTGTCTGTTTAGCGATGCGAATGTCAATGTAGACGTTTTCATCGCCGGCTGATGCAGGAGCTTGGACGCCCGGGAGGAGAGAGGACTGTGGGCCGCCAGGAGACTGGACTCCCAGGAGAATGCTGACCGAGGAGTTCCCGATGAAGTTGACAGCAGTGCAGGTGTAGACGCCAGTGTCTGCTGCATGGACCGAGGGGATCACAAGGAGGGATCTGATGGTGTCTTCGTCCACTCTTTCCTGAGATTCTGGGAGAAGAAATGGGGAAATAATGTTTTTTTTTATATAACAGTCCTATTAAGGACATACAAGCTAAAACAATACAACATTTTTGAAGGTGGAGTCAGCTATTTTGGACAACACTTATCAAAATCACATTGTGTCAGAATCAGCGAACATCTCCTCACGCTACCTGTCTGAACTGTGTGTGCTGATAAAATAAATTCAGTATTACTACACTGCTAAGACTCTGTGAACAGGTATGTTGCTAACTGTAATGGGCCCCTTTGTTTACATACCCTTTGTTTATAGTACATACCAGTTTACAGAGCCTAATCATTGTATTAACCAAACTAGATTTCTCCCTAGGGTAACTTTGCTGTAGGTCAACATCTCCCAGTGTGAAATCATCGGTTAGTTGGCAATGCTATGGTTTCAAAGAAGCTTCCCCAACATTGATAAGTAAGAACACTATAGTGGAAGAAGCAGCAGCCTGGTAGAAATTACAGTAGTTTATGCTTGACTGGTTAGTTGCAGTCATGATCCGCAGTAAGCGCTCCACTCCGAAGGTTAAGTCTAATGACGCAGATGTTTACTTACTGACACAGTAGCCCAACATGGCTGACTTTAGGTAGTCTCTCCAGTATGCTTTAAGCCCCAGCACTCTTAATCAACACTGATGGTGCTATGCGGACTGAGAGAATCAACGGTGATTACATACAGCGGTGGTGGGCCAATATCCAGATTTAACCCTTCTCATCTTAGGGAGGGTTTACAGGGAGTCTGCGATTAAAATGTGTGTTTAAGTATCTAATTTACCACAAGATATATCACTCGAAGCCTGGGTGTGCTGATGACATGCTCTGGTCACACCACACCACACACTTACCATGAAATCCTCTGATTATCTTCAGACCATATGTCCACCACACGGCGGGGTCTGGCCTGGCCATGGCGAGACAGCGCAGGGTGAGGTTTGCTCCGTGGGGCAGGCTGATGTTGGAGGACGGGGTGGAGACCACGGGCTTCACACACGCCTGAAGCTCTACCTCGTGGAAGAACTTGCCGGCCTTAAAGTCCGGCCCGGAGCAGGTCAAGTAGGAGTTCATCAGTATGATCGGGGGCCTGAGGGACCTTATGAACTCCACAAAGCCCTTCAGGCGGCAGTCGCAGAGCCAGGCATTGTCGTGAAGAGCCAGGACCACGTTCGGCCCGAAAGCGGTGGTCGCCTCCTGCTCCTCCATGCTCTGCAGTTTTTGGTAGAGTGGCCAGTTTAGGAAGACCTCCTTGGATATGACCGTGAGCCGATTGAATGACAAGTCTAAGTAAGTCAGACCGGGCAAAAACCTCAACGCATGCTCCGGCAGGACGTCCAGCTGGTTATGCTTCAGGTCCAGGATCTTGAGCGCCGGCGCGTCCTCGAAAGCCGTCCATGGGACCGATCGTAGCTTGTTTCCCTGCAGACGGAGCTCAGTCAAGTTCCCCAAACCCTCCAGACCCTTGGAGTTGATGAGGGTGATGTCGTTAAAGTTCAACCACAAGTTCTCCAAGGCGGGTGTCTTTGAGAAGGCCCCTCTGGGTATTTCAGTGAAGTGAGATTTCTCGATTCTTATTTTGGTCATATCATCTGGAAGGTCCTCTGGTATGGCCCCAAATGCACTCTCCTCCATACAGATGAGCGACCTGTCATTAAAGTGAAGAGTTTAAATGAACATTTGGTTAATGTGTGACTGGATGCATAACATTGGTAAAAATGGATTAAAAAAAATTTAACTTAAAGATATCTTCATGAAACTTTGCCAGTTGATGAAGTATTTTTTTTTAAACAATTTTTTCATAAATGTTTGTTGCAAATTTGGCAATATCATGTTTGCATATTTTAAATATATATTTAAAAAAGTGTTGAATTTAGTTGATGTGAGTGCTTCAGTAGCTGAGTATTATATTGAGATAATAGCCAATAAAGATGGTTGCATTATGCATAGGAGAAATATGGACGCCAACAGACAATGTTTAGTCAAATAAACACATTAAATGTATATCATTTACCTTTCATTTGCATAAGTTTTGATTACGACATGTTATGGAAGCAAAATAAACAAAAATCTCAAATTGACCAGTGTCTGAAAAGAATATGTTTGGCTTACAGTGTAATTTACTAGAACAACAAATTAGGGCTAAAATGTAGCCTAACCCCTAAATCTTACCCTTTGTGGGTCTAGGTTAGACCTATGCAATGTGTCTTCATATGTCTTCATTCCATCTACCCCGTCACCCACTGACACCGTTACATGGGCTAAAAATACCTCTGCCTTATTGGTGAAGATCTAAGGTCTTACCTTCCATGACGGTCATCTACACAGCTGCACCCGCGTAAACATTGAGAATTTGTTTCATGCGCCTGAATGTTCAACAAAACTATCACTAGCAGGTAACAAATTATGTCCATAGTCCGAGAAATTAACTCAAATTCAGGGCTACATTCGTGCTCAAGACATCCCGAGTGCGGCAGAGAAGAGAAGCCTATTAACCCTTAATCCCTGACGTACAGCGTAAGTGTCTTCTAATTCAGACACGATTAACAGTTGGACAGTGCCAGCAAGTCTCAGTAGGTCTAAATGTTAAATCTGCACCAATTACAACGCAACCTTTAGAAAGCTGTAGTAAGTAATGTCCCAATGTAACAATGAACTAGGCTTTATAGATCACTTATGAGCCATTAATGAGAGCAGGGTTTTTGGGTTGCCAGTGTCTTGCTATTATTTTTGGGCAAGCTGCTAAGCACGTGAAGGTTTCACACTCTAATGAGCATTAAAAGTAAGTCTGCTGAGGGGCGCCCTTGGCTCAGTTGGTAGGGCGTCCCCCCCATGGGCCTCGGCCAGCAGCGGACCCGGGTTCGATTCCAGCCCGCGGTCGTTCTCTGCACGTCACTCCCCTCTCTGCCCCATTTCAACTCTGTCTCTACACTATCAATAAAAGCATAAAAATGCCAAAAAATAAATCTAAAAAAATAAAATAGAAAAAAAGTAAGTCTGCTGTAAGGTGTATACATTCTAATAAATTGATAAATAATAGTTAAATTATATTATATAATATATGGTAGTAGTGTAACTGATGTACAAAGGATTGGATAACGAACAATCTATTAACATTAATGAAGCCATTTAAAATGTATGTCCAATGGTATAAAGGGTGACTTATCACAGATGTAGTTCGACCACCTGAAACAGACAGTTATAGTTGGCAAATCCTGAACTCATTCCTGGACATTTGTTTGATTTACTACCAGCAAAACAGCCACATGAATAAAGCAAAGAGTATACTCTGTGTCACCTGGTTCAATACCATGTTGAAAACTGATTAATATGGTCATGTGAAAGTAGAGATATGAAAACACACAGTACCGCTCACTGGATATGTTTATATAAAAGTTTATTTATCTTCAATTAAATGGTATCATCGGAATGAATAGATCTACATTTAATAGGGTAATGATGCCTCTAGGTGGCACGAAACAGGTACATAGAGATTTCAGTATGTGTCTCATTGCAGGGAATAGAAATCGTTTTTTTTTTTTTTCATTTCATCTTCCATCATTTCCCACTGTATTTACAATGTGTCATAGTTCAGTCCTTTCTGTACTTCTCTCCAGCTCCAGCTTTTCTCCATACACCAGAGTGTTGAACCATGCCTATGTGTATATCTTCTCTGAGAACGTATGACAGATATATACAGAGGCACAGACTTAACTGTATATGTAAGTGTACTGTATCATCCAGTGAAGTATATACAAATCATACACATACATATATGATATGAACAATGGAGTATCAGCCGCTGAGTTCCCTTCAAAGTCATATCAGGTTGCAGAGGTTTCTTCGCTGGGCCATGCAAGTGAGATGGATTATAAATTACATTGTTGTTATGCTCCTTCAGACAATTTGACATGTTTTCGCTTACAGGCTTAGTGATAAAAAAAAAGCATTCCTTTACACAGAAATGCTTGCGTGCGTTTTAATGGCGTCTTAGACAGTGTCTTACAGGGGACATGAATAACAGTCCAGTCAGTATCACTCTAGCTGCACACACATATTTGGAGAAAAATGTGCTATTTAAGGCGAGACACTGCAGCTTAATATGGTAAAATATAACTTGTAGATATCATCATAAGACTTTGCCAGTTAATTAATTAAATAAAAAAATATATGTTTGTATTACAATTTTTTCAAAATAATTACCTTTAATGATGGTTGTATAGGAGACAGACAAGGTTTGTACTTGTCAAGTAAACACACCTTTTCTTCATTCCAGTATGAAATTACTTGCTATGGAAGCAAAATAGCAAAAAAAAATCTCAAACCTGACCAGTGCTTGAAAAACCTACATTTTTGTCTGCAGTGTCTCGCCTTCAGATATTAATAGTTCTCTAAACTGATATCTCCATAATAGTGCATCGTGCAAAAGTCCGTTGGTAGAAGTTGGCTCTCTGTGGCGGTGGAGTCGGTGGCGTGATCCAGCGAGGAGGGACGGGTGGGGGGGAATCCCAGCGTGTGGGCGTGTGGGAGCGGGTGGGAGGGGGGCTGACGTCAGGGTGCTGCGTAGGGTGAGAGTACGGGTAGTGGTGGGGGTATGGGTGAGGGTGGTGATGGGGATGTGGATTGTCACGTTGATAGGGGTTGTCACTGTGATGCGGATGGGGATGATGGGGGTTGTCTCGGTGATGGGGGTTGTCATAGTGACGTGGATGGCGATGCGGGTTGTCATGGTGGTGTGGGTTGTCACTGTGATGCGGATGTGGATGTGGGTTGTCATGGTGCTGGGGATGGGGATTGTCATGGGGATGGCGATGGGGACTTGGATGTGAATGGGTGTTGCGTTTGGGACTGGGACAAGTGTGCGGGTGACAGCGAGGGAGATGGCGTGGAGCGGACCCCGGAGCTGGAGCATGATGTCAGCAGAAGTACTCGTTGGGCTGTCCCTCTATCTTGGCCGTGGCCTCTGAGTCCAGGCTGGAGCGGGCCGACAGCAGCCGGTTGGACTCCTCCGGGTTCTGTCTGTTCAAATACTCGGTCTCCAGCCCTTTGGCCTTGGTGCCCGGTGACAGCGTTTCAAAAGTCACGTAGGAATCCTGGATGTCCTTGGATTTCTTGCCCCAGTACTTTTGAATGCGTCTCTTCAGCGCCCCGCAGCACACGATGACCGTGAGCGGGACGGCGATGACACAGGCCACTGTGATCACAATCACGTTGATCAGCCTCTGAGTACCGGTGGCACTGGCTGCTTCGTCGGTGGAAAATATCACACACTGCTCCTTCTTGGGAATCAGGCCCCGCACACACACACAGGCAATGTACTTGGTCTTGGGCACCAGCCCCTCGATCATCACGCGATTCTCCCCGGGCGCAACATTGATCTTCCTCATGTCCCTCTCTCCGAACACGGCGTATAGTACGCTAAATGCCGTTGTGTTCTTGGCCTTGGGAGACCTCCAGTTCAGGAATATCCTATTGTCTGTGTCCCCCACCACCTTGACAGAGCGGACCACCCTGGGTGGATCCTGCTGCTGTGACGAGGTGTTCGCCGCCAGGTTGCTTAAATTAGTCTTTTCAAGATCCAGCAACGCATCTGGGTTAGGGGAGGTGGCTGGCCCCGGGGTGATGCCTCTGTCGGCCACACTATAACTGGCTTGTCGAAGATCAGCAGGACCCAGTCCAGGTGGAAGGCCCTGATCAACCGCTGGCAGCAATAAAGGGTTGGATGTTGGAGCCACATATCTGGCCACTAGTTTCTCCTGATAGGCAGCTTTGCCCATCGGATTGGGTTTCTTGACTTTGGCTTTCTTGTCATTGCCTGTTTGGTTGCCCTCTGGTTTGGGTGAGTTAGAGACCATGAGAGAGATGACGGCTTCAGCATTCCCCGCGTAGTTAGTAGCCTTGCAGATGTATTTCCCCGAATCACGAACAGACACAGCCGGGACGCTGAGGATCGACCAGGTGATTCCCTCCTTTGAGGTTTCCTGCTGGACTGTGGAGGCAGAGAGGGGAAAATGTGAATTGGGATTGTGAAAATGTGAACGATGAGAATCGTCATACATTGGTTACAAAAGGACAATATTTATGGGAAAAAGACAATTAAATTACGACATGGCATCTGAGATATTTGCCGTTTAATAAATGCGAAAAGAGAAGTCTAGCAGGTGATTATGAGGGATGCACAATATCAGGAACACTTGTGATATGCAATAACATTGTATAATATCGTGATGAAGATATCACTTCCGATAAATTAACAAAAACTTAAATATAAAGTGTTAATGTCTTTCTGCCAACATAGACCCCAGAGAAATAGAAGCCACGTGGAGAAAAAAGTATTTTTTATTAATTAGTAAAAAAATAAACCCCATGGGGAATTCTGATTAATTACAACAACACTGTCTGCGCATCTACAAAAGGTTAGCCTTTCGTGGTACTGCATGCAATAGGCCACCATTTATTGCAAGAAGTCTTTTTTACGATACGAATACCTCAAATGTTGATATCGTGATAACGATACATTTTCGATATATTGTGAGAGACCCTAGTGACTATACAGATTGCAGTGATCATCATGAGAGTTGCATAACTCACTGTTGTAGCCACACACAGCTGTCAGTCAGACTTACAACCTTACAATCTCCACTGCTATAGCTTTCTGCTTAATTAACAAACATCAGCGCTACAATGCGGTACAAAAAGCATCTTATCTCAGGCACAGAAAAAAAGACCCTGACATTTTCAATGATCTGCTGACTCACCTGTTCCATTCACGGCCCGCCCATCCGCCCTGCGCCAAGTCAGGTCTGGGACGGGGACTCCGATGGTGCCACAGCGGAGCAGCACGTTGTTCCCAACAGGACTCCGGACTCTTGCTACTGCAGTGTGGATACGTGGGAGCTGACATCGCCGCAACTCCGCATCGCTAAACAAAACTCCAGACACGCTCTCCGGATCCGAACACCGGAGCCTGGTGTCAATGAACGCCACGGAAAGAGTGGGGGACTTCTGGAACTGGATGAGGTCGTAGAGCCGACAGTCGCACACCCAGGGGTTGTCATGGAGACCTGTGGGTGAGGAGGGAATAGTACACGTGAGGCTTTACATTGGGGGAAAGACCAGACTGCAGATGGCAGGTGTGGATGTTGGGACAGTAATCTTGTAAGAGGATTAGCATTTACTTTAGGAACTACATTATGACCATGACAACGGCAATGATGGTGATGGTGGTGATGATGATGATGATGATGATGATGATCTAGTGATGAAGGTCAGATTCTGCAGCCATTTCATCCTTCTGTCCTTGAACGTAGCGCCAGTGTTCAGAGCCGAGGCTGTGACAGCTGACCATGGTTCTGAGGTTGAGGATGGGTTGAACACAGAAAATGAGAAAGTATAAAATTCCCTTTTTATTGCTACTTGTATTCGATAACTTGCAGTAGGATAACAAATGCTGTGCATACTTTTGTTTTAAAATGAATGAAAAATAGCAACAATAAAAACTACGTTAATTCAAAAAAAAATCTGATTTAAACTATAAAATGGGGCGAAATGGGCAATTCCAAGTATATAACTTATTACAGCAATGTTTTATTTCTTCTTTAATCTTTATAGAATTTTTTTTTTTTTCAAAATTAGAATTTGACATTTCTGGAAACGTCACATATTTTCAATTAAAAGCAAAATTGAGTGGATTTTTTTTTTTCGAACAACTTTCATTTAGTCATGTGGTCTTTACAATTAAGGCAGATTTAAAATAAACCTGAAAGGTTTTCATGAAGGAGGATGTGCACTGTCTCTTACCAAGTATAATTTTGGAGCTCTCTGGTCCTTGCACGGGTTTTGCCACCAGCCAGGTGGACAGCACCTCCGACGGCAGCGTCAGCAGGCTGTTGCTGGACAGATCCAGGTAGGTGAGGTTCTTGATGTAAGTGGTTGCCTCCGCCGGCAGCGAGGTGAGCTGGTTATTGTGCAAATCGAGAAGTCTGAGGCTTTGCATATCCATGAGAGATTCCCAGGGAAAAGTGGTGAGGGCATTCCCATCCAGTCGAAGCTCTTCCAGGTTGAGCAGCCCTTGGAAACTGCCCGGGTTTAACGCCGTAAGCGTGTTGAAAGACATCCACAGGAACTCCAAACTGGAGAGGTAGTTGAAGGCTTCGCTTGGTATCCGCTGGATGGCCGTCTTTTCAATCCGCAGCTTGGACGTGTCAACAGGGAACCCGACAGGCACAGCAGATATCTCGGGATCATTGCAAATCACGCTCCTAAAAGATAGACAATCTAAGTGAATTTGTGTTCATCTCTAAAACATCTTTGAAAAATTACACATTTAATGAGATTTTCACGATGTAACTGAAAAATACATAGTTAGATATTATAATTAATTTCTAAGATCGAGTCTAGAAGAAACAGAAATATTGTGTTAGTGTTCAAGCAGCAAAAAGGCTGTCGCTGATAATTCTGCAACACAAAAAAACATTTCCCAATCCATCCAAACTCTCATAAAACGCATTGATGGGGGGTTGAAAGTGCCTTTGAGAGATAATCCCGCATTAAATAAAATTGGACTGAAGTGCACTCCCTGAATTATCTTTGCACACGTGTTCGACTCTGCAAACTACCTGTCCGTCTAAACAGATGCGTCTTTGCGCACAAACTAATACACATTAACTGTGTTTTTTTGTGATAAAATTATTTTGCATTTTGACATCCTTACCTGGCCTTCGATCCATCACTCAAGTTGTGGTAGAAACAGCTGCACTGAGACGGACAGGAGCCCACTGGGGAGACGAGTTCACCTGCGGCCACGTAGAGCCCCAGGAGCAGCGCGAGGAACATTTTGGCCCACTTTTACGCATACGCAGCTTGCCTACATGCGCCCAGTTTGCGCCCACTGAAGTCGAACAGACTTGCTTTTCTCGCTCATTTGGAGGAATATCATCCGCATGGCTTTGTCCCACCGCTTCGCTGTCCCATAGTGATCCGACTGCTATGAGCCCAGAGATAAAAAGGATAGACAAGGATTAGCGAAAGGACTGGCGTTCTTTTCATTTGGATGCGTATTGCATCCCGGAATCCGATAGGCTGCGCAGAGACGTCCCTATTTATTATCACAGTAACACACTTCCGAAATGGTCATAATCCACTCGGATGTTTTTTTTTTCTCTTCCTCAAATGTAGTTTGTTCATTTGAGCCCTGCCGTGCCGTGACTATTAATCTGTGAGTGGACAGCACTATGTTTTACCACAAGGTGGACGCTCAGCCTCTGGCTCCTACCTCCTACCTCGGGGGCCTGTTAACTCAACAGATGTTCACTTAATAATGCAACGTTTTTTCAAGCACTGGTCAAATTTGAGATTTTTGGTTGCTAATACTCAGAACCGGAATTCCAACGTCTAAAGCACTTTCGTCGGCTAAACTTTTCACAATCATCCCTATAACTATTATGAAGGTTATTACAACATCTAGATATACAATGATGCAAATGTAGGCCTACTTAGTTAGATATTGCCACATTTACATATTATTAAAAATAATTGTTAGTTATCAACTGTCAAAGTATGTATATATGCACGTGTCTTGTCTTATCTTTTCTCTGAATCTGTCTACCATCCTTTTTTCTAATCAACAAACTTACATCCACAGATGATCGGAAAACAACTATCTGCAGTTGGAAAATAGATATTAGCCCTTTATTTAACCAACTACAACTTCAAGACGCAAAATAAAAAGTTATTAGATGCAAAATACAAACAAAAACACTCACTCTGTTAGTGTGGCCTGAACCACTGATGAGAGAAACAGTGAGTCAAATAATTTGTCTCTCAAAAAAAAAGTAAAATAGAACAAGATTACATTGTGTTACCATTATTTACCACTCTACAGTATTGGACAGACTCCTGATTCCCCTTTTTGCACTCCCATCATATTTCATTCATTTCAAATATATAAATCACACATGTTGCGCAACAGGAAGCAATGTAGTCTTTACTAAACCAACAATTTGTTTTAGAATACAATAAAAAACACTACAATAGTAATGAAAAATGTTAACAGTTAGAATAAAACATACTCACAGTGGCCTATATTAACCCATTTAGACAGAGTCCCACACTACCAGGGGAAAACACCAGTTGTAAAAGCTTTTGCTTTGCAATGTAGGTAAATGCTATGTGTTATTTGGCACTCGTCCATTGTGTTGCCTCCTTGTATTACAACACACTGGAAGTTCAGTGTTCCACTTGGCGGGCACCCGCAAAGTTAACCAACTCTGGCCTTATAAGAGATGGCCAAACACAGGCTTTTGATGTATTTATACAACTTGGCACAGCGAGAACAAGATTTACATCTGACCCAGATTTAACCACAGAGTCAAGTCAAAGCTTTGAAGTACAGAACAAAGAGCTGACAAAGTACATCCTATAGATCCATAATAACAGATTTATAGAGATAATAAAACACTGCATTTAAAAATATTGGATAGATGTATGGATGTAGTTCTCTGGGTACTCTGCGCTACATAATGATATAATAAGGTATTTTCCTTCCATTCTGAGTGTTTGCCATGTATTTTAGGTTTATTGCACTCTTTAACCTTTTGTATTAAAATCCCTTTGAGTCACAGGTCTTTGAGTGTGCATGGGGTTTTTTAGAACAGTTCAGGTCTGTACTGAGGCTCTGAAGGTGTTGAGCAATCGTGTTCCCTCGTGTTGTTAAACGTAATCATTCCATATTACCCTGCGTGTAGTTAATCCCATTTACTTAGGCCTATAAAGCCGTCCCTTTTGCAATGTATGAATCAGAAGACTGGACTTTATCTGAGGTGCAATGTAATTCTTAGTTCACAATGTATCATGGGAGCTGATTGACTTTAGCAGCATTAGGATAATAAGGATTTTTTAAGACTGTGTTGTATCAAACAATGTTATAACTGGGATAACATAAAGCAGTGGTTGTCAAATCAAACTTCTGCTTCAATATACCACCAGTTTTGGCAGAAAAAGTAATTGATAAAACATCAATATATTTGCTAAGTATATTTACACGTTAGTGTCAGAATTTTTGTTTGCACTATTGTGACCAATTTAAAAAGACAGCAAATTCAGACTGAAAAAGAGTCCTTGCAAATATTTGTCATCCAAGGACACCAGATTTTTTTTTCAAGACATTTGAGCAGACTGTAATATTGTTAACCATGTTCCCACATGAACCGTCATGGTTAGTTTTATTGTCATGGTCACATAACTCCTGATACATAAGTTCTTATTAAACAAACGTTTAAAATAAATACCCCTTCACACATTTTCCCCTATATTGCCCAAGATTCCTGATCTTATAATCCTCAGCGTTAAACAGAATTCCCCAACATAATATCTAACTTGTGTTCCCTCTAGCCCTATGGCATGAAAAGCTGCAAAGGATGTCGAAACTTCAACATGACCAAAGCATCATAGGCCGGGGATGATGGATTTCATGTAATTAACACACTTGTTGAAAAGCTAAAGACGATTTGAAACACAGGCTTTTTCTGGTACTCCACATGTTTGCCCTTCTCAAGGCAACAAACACCAGACTCACCGAACCAAGCTCCTGTTGACAGTGTTGTTTTGTGTGCAGTTTAAAAAAGTTATATTTTGTTTTGACCTCAGGTATGTTAGTTTAAAACTCTTCTATAAAAAATGTTGTGCTCTGCAAAAAAATAAATGACCACCTAACAAATGCTGGTGGGATCAGTTTGTGTCCACGCCATATATGGGACAAACGATTAATAAAGATACTGATCAACAACACTCACATGGATCCTAGTTAACAATATGCTTTGGTATTGATCAGTGAATGGACAGGTGTATTATTTTGAATCGATTATGAATCAAAATACTGCACATCAGGGTTTTCCAAAGCCCGGTCCGCGGACCGGTGCCGGGCCGTTAAGGCATGTTAACACCACTTCCCAGCATCCTAGCAGCTCTATATATTGTGAGCTGAGAAAGTCATAATAGTCACAGCTTCATGAAACTCTGAACCTAGAATCAAGGCACCAGACCATTCAGAAATAAATTATGAGCCATTTTTGGAAAATAGTGCTTGTCATCCACTAGTCAACATTTTTTACAATTATTTTTTAGTGGTGCCATCATACAATTTAGGCACCCCTAAATTGCCCCTGGCCCATGCACCTGCCCAATTCAGGCATTACAATTGGCAACCAGGACATAGATTTATTTTTTCTAAATCTCTACTGTAAATCACAAACTGCACTCAAAGATAAACTGTGCACCAATGATGCCAGACATGTGGAAATAACACTTTGTTTGTTGTAATATTCTTATGCAGATGAGAGAATACACCACATACACAATCATTCACATGTAGGACTATATTGTTATTGTACTAGCCATGGATGTGGCTTGAATTAAGCAAACAAATGGCAAAACAGAGAAGTATATAAATAATGGGATTATTGGTGGTTGGAGGACTCAGTTTGATTGTTAAATGTGAGTGTATATGTGATAGTCATGAGGCTGACTCTGCAGACACCTGTTGTGTGTGTGTCTCCTCAGAGCTGTATGCTGCTGCATCCTCACCGGGGCGTACCGACACAAAGGCGTGTTGTGTAACTAATTGAGAGGGCTTTGAGGTTGCGGTGGGTAGATACGAATTAAGCGCTTGCGGTTTGTGTGGTTACGTTCATTAAGACATTCCTGCACGGATTGGGGCGAACGGAGAGAGAGAGCGCGAGAGAGAGGCAGAGGGGCTTTACATAATGAAGTGCATGGTTTTCACGTGAAATGCCCCTTTAAAAGCGGGCTCCCTTCACTCACACAGAGGCACATCGTAAAGCGGTGCAGATCAGAGGGAAGAGAAAAGTCTAGTCTAGCTGCACTTTGGTTGCGTTCAAAGATCGGCTTCAGAATGGTCTCGTCGTACCCATTGCCGGATGGCTTCTCCGAGTTTGACGTGTTCTCCCTGGGATCGTGTCTGCTGGTGGAGGGTGAGTGTATTTTCTTTGGTATTCTGCCAAATGTGGCGAGGCTATACGCGGAGCTGTACGCTCTAACCTATGACAGGACCTGACGCCCCGCGGTCACTGAGATGATGATGTATTCGTAAGGAAAGATCTGTGGTTTTCTCTCCATAATAAAACTCCCCCGTAGGCTGTCTAGCCTGTCAACAAAAACTGCGATGTTTTTTTTTTCTTCTTCAAATTGTGACGATGTAGTGTAGCGTATGGTGCATGTTCCACAATAATGCATCTTTGTGCGCACCGATTTCCATACATGGCCGCTCATAGGCTATACTGCCTTCATTCATGACTAATATTGTTGATGTATCCTTCCACCTAAAGGTCTGCTCGGCTTCTTTTTCAACGCGGTGACAATCGTCGCTTTCTTCAAAGTGAGGGAGCTGAGGACCCCCAGCAATTTCCTCGTGTTCAGTTTAGCGATGGCTGATATCGGCATCTCCATGAACGCCACCGTCGCCGCCTTCTCCAGCTTCCTGAGGTGACTAGTGATGTAACCATAGGCGACCCCCTCCTCTTTCATAATGAATAGCAAAGGGCTGACCTTATGGGGCTGAATGTTAAAGATAAAGAGCAACTCAGAAGGTTTGATACTGGCTACATGTCCATGGGAGGTTAATAATGCTGTATGTAATCGATTGAGAGGGAAGAATCTAGGTTGTAGAGTGGTGGGGGGAAGGTGGTCAATACAGACAGAGCTTAGCCCATGTCATAAAGTGCAGAGGATTTTCCAAGCTGTAATCAGGAGATGAGAGATGCTGCCCTCAGTGTTCAGGGATTAGATCTACTCTCATTGTTATTATCTGTTCTTTAAATATAGACTCATTGTCTGAAATAAATCAAATACATTGATTGATTGCTTGCAGGTTTTAGTTCAATAAGTATGTATGTGTTTGGTTATTAATATATCTGCATGTCTCTGTCTGCAGGTATTGGCCATACGGCTCTGACGGATGCCAGACTCACGGTTTCCAGGGCTTTATGACCGCTCTCGCCAGCATTCACTTTTTAGCTGCTATCGCCTGGGACAGATACCACCAGTACTGCACCAGTAAGTTTTACACCACCTGCGTCTGTGCCTGCTGAGCTGGGGGAATGCAGACTTACTGCAACCAAACACATTTTCCTTTTTGCACACGCTCACTCACTCACTCAAACACACACACACACACACACAGCCCCCACACATGCGCTGAGCAGCAGTTTTCGTTCCTTATCCTGCTATTGTGAGAAGGGTCCAGCTGGTCAACAAGCGTCCCATTGTGTCAGAAAAACAGAGCAGTTGTTTTAAGCCATCAAGCCGTAAGTGTTAGACGTGTGACCTAGGGGGAGGCTGGAGTGTTACAAGTAACACTTCTCCTTTTATAGCATGTCAACACTGAGTAATAAAATCAAGACTTTCTTCTTATACAGTTTTCTGTCTGTCTATCTATCTATCTATCTATCTATCTATCTATCTATCTATCTATCTATCTATCTATCTATCTATCTATCTATCTATCTATCTATCTATCTATCTATCTATCTATCTATCTATCTATCTATCTATCTATCTATCTATCTATCTATCTATCTATCAGTCAGCTTGTTACTCTGGTATTACCACCATAAAACAAAGTGCTTCGGCAGTCTTCTGACCCTTTTACTAGATAAAGAAAAACACCTAGTCTGTCACACATTTCACATTGATGGAGGTGCTAAAAGAAGTGATGAGTAATGTTTTGACCTTGTTTCTTTCCCAGGGACAAAGCTGCAGTGGAGCAGTGCCATCACTCTGTCTATCTTCGTCTGGCTCTTCTGCGCCTTCTGGTCCGCCATGCCCCTGATCGGCTGGGGAGAGTACGACTACGAGCCCCTCAGGACCTGCTGCACTCTGGACTACACCAAGGGAGACAGGTACTAAAGACATGGAAATACACTCTCCCTAATGCTATACAGACGATTTTTAGACTTCCAATGCTAGTCATTTACGTGCATTTTCCTCTCCACAGAAACTACGTTTCCTACTTGATCCCAATGAGCATCTTCAACATGGGCATCCAGATCTTTGTGGTCATGTCCTCCTACCAGGCCATTGCACATAAATTCAAGAAGACCGGAAACACCAGGGTAAGTGAACCAATACCTCCAACCCTGGTAGCCCAACTACACAGGATCAGAAGGATGAAATGAAATAGATAAACACATGGTGATTTAACATTCAAATTGGAATAGGCACACCGAATAGGATTGGTTGAATTACTCTCAAACCGAATTCAATCACGTGCAGGGGAATTCAGAATTGACTCTTAAATCCCAGACACACTATAGCAGTTGTAACCAATGATGCAAACTCATATTGGCATCTATTCAGAGGAAGCAAACAGAGTGCAAATGAGGCAGCGTGCAGGCCCGTGACATACTGTATATAGGTCATTGCCCCCCAGGCGGAAGACCGGCCGCTTGAATCAGTGGGGAATGCGGACAGTAGCTGGTGTGCGGTGAAGAGGACAAAGTATCTGTGAATAGCAACCGCAATAGTGGAGTTCCTCAGGGGCCAAATCAGGTTGCCTCACTTTATGTTGCACAAGCCTTTTATTCACAGTCATCTGTGTCTGCCGGAGACACTTTTCATTATGAGCATAAAGGCCGCAGAGTAGGGGCACTGAGATTTCTCCGCCAGAACACGCATTATGTAATGTCTGTAATGTAATGGACAGTCACACACACTGCCCGCCCAATATGTAGAGCACATGACGTGTGTGTGCCATAAAAACCTGAAGGTAAACAAATGATGAGGCGGTAAGAAGTTGTGTCAGATTGTGTTGCTTTATTAATATATATTAATATGGTTCTAAAACTTGCTTGTCAGGCCCGGACTCTTTCCAGTGGGGAAGTCAATACAAGCACATGCCATGCCGCCAAAGCTTTTTCCTACTTACAGAACATAAACCTCCTTTTAGTTATTATTAATGTGTTCTCCTTGGAACTTAGACAAAGGGGTTTACGGGAGGCAGACTGGAACATCCTGTGTCTCCCGAACAGTACTAAATCAAAGTTAACTTTGCTTCACCATCCTCCACATTACCATTATTAATCTGACATAGTCACACATAAATATATAACCTCATCCTGCGGTCTTTGCTTCTTAAACAAATAGCAAAGATATTTATGACCAGGCCCTGATGTTGTAAAGATTTGCTGCTTTTGTCCTAAGGTGCAGCTAGAATCGACCAAAACTGAAAAATCCTCGTAGCTACTTTAATATTAAATTAAAGGGGATCCCAAAGTTATGTACTGTGTGTTAAGGGGTTAAATTCTCCTCGGTATGTGTAATCTCTGATTTAGAATAAAGTCTCCTTTGACCCCTGGATTACAACCCCCTTTACTCGTTAGTACTTTTCTAGCTGATCATGAATGTTCTTAACACAGATACTGTATTTAGCCCATACATGATCCCATGCGTGTGACTCCCCCACCCCGCCCCGACTGAAACAACCCCATGAACCGAGAAATATTTGACTCCTACACTCTTTATAGTTGATCGCTGACTAATGATTCTTGATTCTCTCTCTCTCTCTTTCTCTCTCTCTCTCTCTCTCTCTCTCTCTCTCTCTCTCTCTCTGTAGTTCAACCCCAACACTCCTCTGAAGGCCATGCTCGCCTGCTGGGGCCCCTATGGCATCCTGGCTTTCTACGCTGCCTTTCAGAACGCCACCCTGGTCTCCCCCAAGCTCAGGATGGTAAGGACCGACAGACAGTGTACAGACACACACACACACACTGAAACCCTCCCCTATAATACAACATATTCATTTACGGATGTTAAAATGCAGCTCATATAAAGGTGCTTACAGTCACATGTTGGACATACATACATAAGGAATTCAAATACCCTATGTTAAAGTCCGTATGTGGAGAATATAAGGATTTCTGAAAGAAAAACAAACAGCAATGTATGCCGCTGTCTCTTCACAACCAACACACAGGCTGCCCCAATTTTCAACACATAGTTAAAGGTATACCGCGTAGGATTTTCACTAAAAAACAAACAAAGTGTAGGATCTCTCAGAGTGGATCTCTGTCTCAATGATCACCATTCAAATGTGTGGTGCTGTTTTTATCTGCAGAGTCCCTCCCACCCTTTTGGCTGTATTTTGCATAGGCAGCATGTGTTGGTTGTGTTTTGTAAACACAAGATCCAGACTGAGCCCTTTCTCCCCTGCTGCTCCCCGCTGGAGGGTAAACACTTTCTGGCTAGAGATACACATCAGTGTTAGCCACCCAGCTAATTAATGCTAAGTGAGCCACTCCTACAGAAAAACAAGGAAACTCTGCATCAAGGCAGGGCCACACAGCTGTAACCATAGCTGCTGGTTGGGAGCTCCCCACCGTTGCGTAGCTAGTGTGAACAGCCAAATCTGTTAAAGGTGCACTATTTAACTTTGGGTGTGTCAGAGAAGTGAACATTTTCTAAGGTATATTTGCTAACTGAATAAACACACTTTCCTGTCAGGATAATTGGATCCATGGAATCACTGATGGAAGCCAGAAAGCTTCCTGAAACGTTACTGTTTCCCTGTAATTGTTGTTGACAGCAGCAGGGCCCACAGTTTTATTGACATAGATATTCTACTCTCATGTTTGGTTCCAAGTGCCTGATTTATGATGATAGAATTATTCAATACTAGAAATTCCATGGAGAGAAACTATGTTTTGAAAATGAATTGCAAGCTCTGCATATGTAATCAAATCCCCATCCCTTGAAAATGCACCTTTAACAGGGGTTAAAAGGAAAAATGACTGCTGTTCCAGGCTTCGGCGCACTGTGTGACCCTGCAGTAAAGCAGAGTTGGGCTCAGTGACTGCCGCTATTCATTAATTTCTAAAGTACGCTCGTGATGGATATTTATTTCTAGCATTTATAGAATACTTTCAATGGCTATGGATGGCATGTTCCTATTCATGGCTTGACCCCCGTGCTGTTATTGGTGGAGAGATTAAAAAAAAAACCAGCCCTCCCGCACTGCTCAATTAGTTGACGCCCAGAAACCTACCGATGGAGCAAAAGAAACCAAAACGAAGTAAAAAAAAAACCAGCAACACACCACCACACGTTCTAGTGGGGAATAATAAATGATCATTGAGAGGGATTGTTATTTTTTAAGACTTTACTTTTTTTTTTTTTTTTTTTAAACCTACGCAGTGACCTTTAATTACTCTCTTTTTTGTGCATTTCCATGATAATCTGTAAAGCTCCTTGGGGTCTCTAAAGCTGTACTAACCTTGCTGTGCTTGCCCCTGTCTGTGCAGATGGCTCCTATCCTGGCCAAGACCTCTCCCACCATCAATGCCTTCCTGTACAGTTTGGGAAACGAGAACTACAGAGGAGGCGTCTGGCAGCTGCTCACCGGGGAAAAGATCGAAGTGCCGAAACAAGAAATTGAGAACAAGTCCAAATAAACTAAGCATGCAATAATTACACACACTTACTGTCCTGGTGGTTTCTCACAGGTACCTATTTGTTTCTGTCTCCGTGAGTGTTTATGCGTGCGTGCGTTGTGTTTTGAACAGTGGTAGCCGTGGTCCGCCGTAAAAACTAAATGGATTTGTCGGCCTTTGTTTCTGCAGTTGCATATTTGTAAAAGGAACAAATCAACCAAAAAAAAAAAGAAAAATAGCATTGGAATATTGTTGGGGAAAGAAATTAGAAACTTCCTGTCATTTCAAGCAGCTGGAAACTGAAACAACATCTCCACTTCAACAACCACAACATCAACACATAGAAGCTGTTTATTGTGCCTCGTAGTAAATACAACAAACAAGTCGACATGGCTTATTGCAACAAGACGTCGTCCATGATGACGATATCTTATTGGTTTCAAGCCGACAGTTCAAATGCCAACAGCCCTACAAATAAAGTAACGCAAGAACAAACCAAATTATGTACATATAAACTGTATATGTACATATGCTGTACATAAAGTGAAAATATTGGTATTTAATCTTTAAAAGAGAAGCAGAACATTATCTGTTTACCTCAAACATCCATGTAGCATTACTTTTATTTTAGCGAAAGCATTATATAAATAACTAGTCAACTTACCAACACCTCTGTAGCCAAGAGGCAGCCATCTGAGCTCTGTGAATTTCAAAAAGGAAAGCTAAAGATGACTAGCCTTAACAGAGGATTATTATCGAAGATGTGTAATGTGTCTTTGACCTCTGTGGGCCTGGGGACTGTCTGGATGGCATCCTTAGCGCATGTCAATAGCAAGAGAACATGTGTGTTACAACACTGAAGTCTCATCATGTTCCCTGAGGTCATGAGTGATCTCTATCCAGAGTAGAACTGCAACACTAATCCTCTAAACAAGAGGCCCATTCTTCACATACACAGCCCCCACGACATGCTAGAGATTAGTCTGTGGCAAGAGATTAACCCAAAATGCTCTTGCCTTCACATTCACATATGAAGTATTAAACAGAGCTCCATGCAACATTAGAATAGCGTAAAAAATAAAATAAGATTATTGATATCTAATTAGCAGTATCTAAAGTAGCTACATGGAACTTTCAGTTTGTATTGATTCTAGCACCCCCTATGGACAAAAGCGGAAGTGTTTCTACGACACCAGCTGTTGTTCCTGTGTGAGCGTATACCCAGGACAATGGCATTAAGAAAAACCATATAAAAATAGCATTCTTTGCACTGGTTGTCTCGTGTGCTGTTACATGTCATGAGTTAAAATGAGACTGTTTCAAAAACTCTTCAAAGTTCCGTAGTAGCGACTTTAAATGATATATACCTGGTTTAGATTAGGTTTTAAACTATGGCTGTGACTTATAATTCAATATACCTATTTAATGCTGCACATATCATAATAACTGCTTCACAAACCATTATAGCCTATACTTTAAAAAATTACTTTGATATTTCTTTGAAATGTATTGTCTGACCACAGCGTTGGACAATACACAATAACATACTGGTTATCATATAATCGATGTTCTTACAGTAGGTTTCAAAAACCAAGAAGTCCGAAAGTATGCTATAGTCTATGATGTATGCACATGCTAAGACAATGGGTTTGAGTGGAGTGTGTTTCAAACATGTGCCATGGATCAATTCATTCTTATATATACGTACTGGGGTCCAGTTTCTTTACTCCTTTGCATGCATGTGATTCATGACGTCACAATTTTAAATTTTCAACAGCACAAATAGGCCTATTCACCCTGTAAACCGCCTACGTTAATGGATAAACAGCTTGAGTATGAACAGCTTGAGTGTGAAGTTCTTTGAAATCCTTAAAGATTAGTTAGTGGTGGTGATCAACTGGACTCCAGATGTATGGATCCCAGATAAAATATTACACTGTGTACTGTTCGATGTAGTTTATAGATGTTGTATAGTTAGCCCTTCCCCACCAAATTATTTAAACTTCATTGTGCTGGTAATTTTTTTTTAATTAATTATTTGATTTATTTTGACATGTTTTTTTTTTAAATATTAATTAGATTTTTTTTTGTCAGTCCATTTCCTGTTTATTATTTACACAAAAGAAATTTGATTCTTGATTAATTAATAAAGTTTTAAAACTGTCTAGACTCTTTACTCTTTACCTACTGCAGCAAGATCCATCCAACGAACAATTAGTGATGTGTACATTCACGCACCCATTTTGGGTTATTATACTGTACACACAAGTTAATATCATTCAGGAAGCCTGGACAGGATTTGAACCAGGCACCCAGCAACTAGTGTCGCCAATGGAGCCACTACACCACATAGGAACACATTCATATTAGACCCAGAGATGTATTAAGTTTCATAGTGACTGCAAAATATTTATATAAAAAAACGACAATGTATCCTATGACGTTTTGAGATAAAAAAAAATCAACAGTGTAACCTATGTTGTTTTATTGTGTTTTTGCAACCTTGCATTTTTGAGAATTTCAGTCGCCAATAGAGCCACTACACCACAGAGGAACACATTCATATTAGACCCAGAGATGTGTAAAGTTTAATAGTGACTGCAAAATGTGTATATGAAAAAATGTCGTTTAGGTTAAAAAAAAAAAAACAATTGTGTAACCTATGTCGTTTTTGTGTTTTTCGTAAAAAAACCGCTATGTAACCTATGTCGTTTTTAGTGTTCAAAACTGTGAACTAAGTACTGAGTCAATAAGGTGCACGCTCTACCCACTGTGCCATGGAGAGCCCCCTGTAATATATATATTTTTTTTAAAGATGAAAATGCCTCACACAGAAAATGGCAAAGACGATCTTTTTCAAGATATTTATTTGTATCATTTGTCGTTGCATCGCTCCCTGGCCCTGAAAGGACCGAATGAGCCACCGAGACTCTCCACGCTAGAAACCTTTCTAAGAGCGCTTTCATTTCTTCTTTTATTTTGGGTTTTTTACATAAAAAATGTTCAATGTCCAGATGAGATTTTGAACTCCTGACCTTTGGGTTGATAAGCAAGGGGCCTTAACTACGGAGCTACTCAGACAGAGAAAAACTATATGTTTTTTGGAGACTTTAATTCATTAATTCAGTCTGTTTTTAATGTAAATACCTATGTACTTTTACAGAAGTACATTTTTTGACTGCACAATTTTTTCCATGTAGAGCATTCTAACATCATTGCTACTTGAGTAAAATATCTGTGTTTTTCCAACACTGTGTGCCAGTGTAATTAAAGCAGAGTAGACTGGAGATAATACCCAGAGGTTAAAACATACAGTATAGGAGCCCCCAGTTGGCGTTTCTAAGCAGATTAATTGAGCACAGGCTGTCAATGGAGCTGGTTGTTGCATAATTATGTGGTATTATTGACACATGTGCGGTGGGCGAACCCATGCCCCTGTTGTCATCTGTGTCATTCACATGTTTATTCCAGCTCATTCAGTCCTATGAAGGAAAAAGACTAGACTTTTCACTTGTCATGCATTAACTTGAAAACACATGTTTATTTTGCCATGTGCAGCAGGCCTGAATAGATGATTTGCCTTATATAATCAATATAAAACTACAACCCAAACCTTCATGACGTAAACATCATGCATGTCCCCAGACACTGATCGACATATGGAGCCGTCATCTGGCTGGAAAGAGAATAACTTCCTGCAGGCCAACGTGTTCCAACACACATGGATTTTTTTTAGACTGTCAAAGAACTTTATGTAATAAAAAATTAGAAAAAAAATGTTGTGTATACATCAGACAATAAACAACATATGAACAACCCCTTGTGCTATCAACTTCAGAATAGTGCTGAATAGTGAATGGAACAGAATGATTATGGAACATTTAGTTGATGTAAGTGATTTAGAAGTTGAGAATTTGGATTCGCATGTTGAGATAATTGCCGTTAAAGATGGTTGTATAGGAGAAATAAACCAATGCAGACGGACAAGGTTTCAGACAAATAAACACCAACATTTTTTTATTTTTTATTAATGCTAGCATGAAAGAAGACAGGTTATTGGAGAAATATAGCCAAACATCTCAAAAATGAACAGTGCTTGAAAAAACTATTTTATTGCAATAATTGAATTTTTCAGCATCTGATGGAAAGGAATTAACTGCAGAAAGATTTAATTGCTGTAATAAAATATATACACATTTTGTCTCTGAATAGTGTTTGTCAGCATCTGATAGTGATTTGTCGTCATAGACTATGTCAGCAGATTAATTGTTTAAAACCACACTGACCCGAGATTGACGTCAAATAACATGCTGGATTATGTTATAGTTTGAATCCAAATGACTGGCAGGAGACCACAGTTTGCTTCTTTTTTCTCTTTTTTTCTATCGGCTTTTCCTCCCTTACAATCAAACATATTCAGGTACTTAGAGTTTACCGCGGATTACGGCTGGTCAACAAGTTAAGTTTTCATATGGGGTTTGTGAGAGGATTACTGGGCAAAATGACCACGAGTGTAGAAGAAAGAGAGAGTCAAAGAGAGCAGGGACTGTTCCAGAAAGAAAGGAAGAAATAGGAAGTTACTTGAATCAGTGTAAAATCAGAGTAAAAAATCTGATGAGGAAGGGTGAAGCACAAGATTATACAGTCAACTGCAATCAACAAAAAGAGAGGTCTCATGTTAGTTTTTGTATAGATGCTCCCTGCACTATCATCGCTGCACTGAATGAGTGAATTTCTTAGATTAGGAGAATCAGATGACGCTGGAAGTACAAAAGAGTTCCTTTGTGCTAATGTATCAACAGCTGAACTAATTGTGATAGTTAGTGTTTAGGGTAGTAACACATTTAAGACAGGGACCAGAGGATCAAATAGAAACACCCAAAACTGAAGAAATACTGTATACATCCATGTACGATACAACATGTAATAAATGAACATTTGTACAGACATGTTATACACTGTGGGAATAGTGCTTTCAATGCTACAGATGAAGATGGAATTTTTTATTAAATGAGCATATTGTTTGAGACTGGAGACGGTGAAAATTGCAGCTTTTTGGTAAAAAAATAACAATTTCTCACTGTCATGTTATATAAGTATCTCGATTATGATATTAACTTAAAGGTGCTACGAGGAACTTTTTAATATTTCTGAAACAGTCTAATTTTCCTTGGATGATCATAAATAACTAAATGTAACAGCAAACGAGACCATCAGTGCAAAGAATGCAATTGTTATACAGTTTTTCTTAAGGCCTTTGTCCTGGGTATGCTAACCCAGGAACAACAGTTCGGGTAGTAAAAACACAACCGCTTTTGTCTAAAGGGGAATGCAAGAAAAAAACAGAAAGTTCCTCTGTGCACCGTTAACTTTCTTTTTATAAGGCCGCACACCCTGATAAATTCAAAATCCTTCTTGTGTGGAGAATCTATTCGTGGTTCAGTGAGGGGTTGAACCAAGAGTGCAAATGCCAGTAGAATAGAATGAGACAGTGATTCAAACACCTCCAGATTGACCTCAGGCCGAAAAGCAGCTGCAGACACAAGGTGAAATGTCAGAGTGCTCCGTCAGATCAGCCACACATTCCTCCATTGATGATTCTGACCGTCAGATGTGAAGCATGTTACATAACACAGACCCCATAAAACCACACACACACACACACACACACACACACACACACACACACACACACACACACACACACACACACACACACACACACACACACACACACACACACACACACACACACACACACACACACACACACACACACACACACACACACACACACACACACACACACACACACACACACACTCTTTCTCTCTTGTTGAGCAGCCACAGGACAATCATCAGTAATGCTGAACACAGCTGCTCTCCCAATCAATCCATTGAACTCGAGATATCACGCCAGACGTGCACAGCAGGATTTACGCGAAACAAAAGGACATGTGGTGTTGACCATCTTGCATACACGTTCAATCTTTAGACAACAATACAATGCACACCTAGATAACACAACATATTACCAAAAGGTTCAAAAGTACATTGAAGAAACAGTATTTTTACAGGATTAAGGTTTCAGTGTAATCTGGATTAAAGTGGTGCTGTGCGTCACTGCTCTTTAAAAATCGCTGTTTTACTGTAATTCATTAAACCGCTCACTTTGACCAGTAGAGGGTGGACAGTATTGTAATCACTTCACACTGTTCACACCTTGACCTAACACGCACTAACAGACACACACAAACAAACACACACACACACACACACACACACACACACACACACACACACACACACACACACACACACACACACACACACAATAATTCTTAGCACTATTCTGAAGGTTATTACAGGAGGATTTGTTCATATGGTGTTAATTTTCAGATTTCCGATAGCGTTTCTTTATTTACTGTATAAAATAAAATAAAAAGCTGAATCAAAAATCTGATCCGTAAAAACTTTGGACACTGAAATGTAGAAAATGAAATTAAAAAAACAATAAGAAACAAAAGTAACCATTCAGCTCCACCGGGACTTTTTGTGGCTGTTAGAAATGAATATTTTGGCAGCTGCTCAACATTATGTGTTGATCTTGAATCTCCTGAGCTACTTTTAAATCAGATAAGAGGTGATTCACTGGGAAAACAGCAAAAAAAGAATGTTGATCCCCTAACACAGCCAATCCAGTTATGAGGACAGTCCTGACTCCGCCCCCGGGCAACAGTCAAGAGAGGACACTGAACTAAAACCAGACTTTTCCCTGTACTGAACTGGGAAACTGAGGTCTGGTTAAAAAACAAATGAGAATTTTGTACATTGGCTGTTTTTGTTTATATGCAATCATTGTGTGTGTGTGTGTGTGTGTGTGTGTGTGTGTGTGTGTGTGTGTGTGTGTGTGTGTGTGTGTGTGTGTGTGTGTGTGTGTGTGTGTGTGTGTGTGTGTGTGTGTGTGTGCGTGCGTGCGTGCGTGCGTGCGTGTGTGTGTAGAAGCGTAGCATTCCCTTGGGTGAACCAGAAGCCAGCTCGGGCCTCCATGGCTCTGCTTAAGCTTTGCAGTTACAGTATGTTCACTGAGGGAAATAAATGTGATTATCAAAGCTGTTCCCTCATGAACGTGACGTAACAGTTCGACTAAAAATAAAACAGAAACATTTTTGAGACCCTTTTTGGTTGGATTCCTGACATTTATTGGCTGGATTTAAGCCGTCTACATCAAGCTAAGCTCCGGGGGGAAACGACAGACTGGATTGCTCTGGTTTCAAAGGCACTGGAAATGAACAGCGTATTTGGTGGCTCTAAGCAGAATTCACTAAAACAGATATTTGCACATATTTTTTTTTTACAATATTTTTTGTTGTAAATGTTTCTGTTTTTCTATATTCTTGATTTAGCAGTACAATACTGTATACTAAGGCAACTTCCTTGTAATTGAAAACTTCTGAAACTGCTTTCAACTCTGGACCACTTCAGTAATATTCATCCTTATTTCTGTGCAGTTGTCTGACAAGTTCATAATATCATACAACAGAACATACAGATAGCCAACCATCCTCCCTACGTTTCACTGGACATGAAAAACTAAGTATGCTCAGAAGAGGTATATGCTGCATAACCAAGGACTTCATAAAGAGGACGCAGAACTGGGACCAATTCTGCCTTTATTATGTTGTTTGAATGTTTGTATCTATGGTGTTATCGTGTGAGTCTCATGCATGTGTTTTACTGATCAGTATTGGTTGTTTGGGAGGCCCTTTCCACATTCATACATATGTATTAAGTGAACCCTTGAGGTTGTGTTCTTGTATTCCTGTCATCTGCAGTACATTAGGCTGAACCTGGTTTCAGCCCGTTTTCAGTATACCTGGGTGTCCGTCTCCTCTCCTTTACTGTCCCCTTGTGGCTCTCTGTAAGTTTGCACCTCTGTTTGTGTTTTGTGTTGTGCACCTCTGTTATTCTACTGATTCTCATGTAGAGTGGATCCCAACATAGGAGTAAAATCCCCAAGATGATTAAAAGGATAAGGAATATTTACATTATTATGTATTTATGTTAAAAAAATGTTGCTTATGTTTGTACCGATTTGTCCTGCAGTTCTCTTGTTCTATTTTTCTAATCAACAGTAGTCCTCTAACTTTTGCTCGGTGAAAACCTATAGGGATATGAGGACATCTGCTGGCTGAACAAGGACATGACACCCAAAGATAAAACAAACAGGGAAATCCTTTTGTCAGTGAATGCAACATGAACGAAACTTTAACGTCTACACAAGAATCTGTGGTACAAAAAAAAGAATAAAAAATAAGAACAAATATTATTTCATAATTGAAATCTGACGCCACCTTGATTACATTCACAACCATCAGATCATGTTGTTTGGGAACGATTAGGCAGATTTTCTTTTATATAGAATAAAATGTTCAACAAGTCATTATTCCTCCACGAAATGTCAATACTGCTAGTGCTACTCTAAACATCAATCCATTTTACAAGTTTCATTTTGTATCTCTCCATGGGAAAACGAGCGATATAATTTTTTCCAGTTTCCAATTTTTCCAGTTTTTAAATTGCCATTCTCACTTGTGTTCATATCTGGAAACATTTTCTAATAAATCAGGCTACTCCAATCTGAATAAGTGATTCAATAACAATCCCCTTAGGTCGTTGATTTGCATTTGAAATCAATTATTTAACCTGATTTATTTAACTGCTGCCGAAGCTTTTCTGTACCGCTAGATGGCAGTGTCCATCTTGGTTTGAAAAGCCAGTTCACACGCCTTACGTCAGTTCAAAGCGGAACAAAGTTCCAACAAGTTTTCTTATAATATGATAGTAGTTTAGAAGGCATACATTTTCAAATTTAATTCCAATGTGTATGCAGCGTGAATATCTGAACTCTGGTGGGGTTATTTTAAAATTTGTATTTGTTTAGAGAAATGTTCAATAGAAGACATTTAAAAAACTAACATTCTTAGCACCAAAGTCCAAGGTCTTGTGAAATGTAGAAGAAATCCTGGCAGTTGTAAGTTAATGTTTCTCTCAGATCTTTTAATACCGACCGCGAAGATCTGACAATGGTAAGATATGTCTCTTTTAAGAACAGCAATCACACACACACACTCACACTCTCACACACACACACACACACACACACACACACACACACACACACACACACACACACACACACACACACACACACACACACACACACACACACACACACACACACACACACACACACACACACACACACACACACACACACACACACGCACACGCACACACAGGTTAGAGCAGAACAGCGTTTGGGGTCTCCCTGTCGTCCGAAAAAAAAACTCCAACCTATTTTGCTTTTAGAAACAAAATGCAGCGAGAGCTTCTCAAAGAGGTAAAACGTTCGAATAATGAAAAGATACAACTTTTATTCAATCCCTTCGTCCTCTTTTTAGTGATATTCTGCGCGGAGCTGTCCACCCGCATGTGGTGCTGAATCAGTTTAGTTCTTATAAAGTGACGCGTAAATCTGTGCCTTTTTATATTTTCTCTCTTGCAAGTCTGAGATCAAGTTTTAGCTATTAATTAACATATCCTACTTTGAGACCACATTTCAGAAAAGTGGAGGTTAAAATTGAGGATGTCATATTGTACCAAGCACCCTCGATGGGTCCTGTCTTGATGCATCACACGCACACTGGACAGTGCAGTGCAGTGCGCACTCGGGATTTTTCTTTTCAATTAGCATAAAACATCTTTTGGAGAGCAGAAGCAGCAGGACCGTGCGTCACAGCTATCGGCGAAGATGTGGGAGGGGGGAGGGGTGGAGAGGAGACGAGAGGGGGGACACCTATGGGAGTCAACAAACTGCAGTGTGTAGTCCTGTGCACGACCGACAAAAGCCAGTTGATGTGAAATGATGACTTAGCTCGGAGCGTTACAGGTGACTGGAGACAGCTGGGGGCGCACCAGACGGACCAAAAGAATACAGCCAGTGCAGCGATGGAGCCGGCACTGTGAACTGCCTTTACAGTTATAGGTGGAACCCCCCAAAAACTGCGAGTGCTGTCCGGGACGAGCGCGTCACCTGAATGACGGGGTATGAGACAATGAAGCAACCAGGGACGACGGGGATAAAACCAATCCAAGTCACGGGAGTTGAAAGGCGCGTGCGATGACGGACAAAGAAGAGGTAAAGAAGAGGAAAGTTACATAGCAGTTCTGGTTGACAAAACTAAACTGAAAAGAGCAGAGCAGATGTGCCACGCGTGCGTAATTCTCTAAAACAAATCATCCAGGGGAAGCCGATTTTCATTTTCTTTTTTTCAATCAGACAACAACAGTTGAGAGAAACATGGAGCCGGAGGGGACCACCACAGAGGGACCACAAGCCCCTTCTAATCTGGTACAATCTGCCGCCTCCAAACTGTCCCAGATGGGCGAAAGAACTAAACAACTGGCCATGGGCAACGTAGTAGTCCAAGACCCAGAACGGCAGAAACGGATTATTCTGGTAATAGTCTGTGTTGCACTTTTGTTAGACAACATGCTTTACATGGTGATTGTGCCAATTGTGCCCGATTACCTCGAAGGGCTACAGAAATCAGCGGACCGTGCCGAAGCTGCTCTACCACACCTCAACACCACCAACAGCACCCACATATCAGCCAAGGCGAACTTCGACCTACAGATCGGTGTGCTTTTCGCCTCCAAGGCCATCGTGCAGCTCTGTGTAAACCCATTAAGTGGCACTTTCATAGACCGGGTCGGGTACGATATTCCACTCTTCATCGGTCTAAATGTCATGTTTCTCTCCACCATGGTATTTGCCTTCGCTGATACCTACGCGACCCTGTTCCTGGCCCGTAGCGTGCAGGGCCTCGGCTCGGCGTTCGCGGACACTGCGGGGCTCGCGCTGATAGCGGACCGGTACCAAGAGGAGAAGGAGAGGAGCAAAGCGCTGGGTATCGCCTTGGCTTTCATCTCTTTTGGAAGTCTTGTGGCGCCCCCCTTTGGAGGGATTCTCTACGAGTTCGCAGGGAAGCGGGTGCCCTTCCTAATTCTCGCCGCTGTCTGTTTCACTGACGCTGTATTGTGCCTGACTGTGCTCAAGCCCTTCTCCAACAACGAGAGAGAAAACATGCCAGTGGGCACCCCCATATATAAACTCATGATTGACCCTTACATAGCCGTGGTGGCCGGTGCTCTGATCATTTGTAACATCCCCCTCGCCTTCCTCGAGCCCACTATCGCCAACTGGATGGAGGACACCATGCATGCCAGTCAGTGGGAGATCGGCATGACATGGTTCCCCGCCTTCTTCCCTCACGTTTTAGGAGTATTTCTCACTGTCAAATTAGCAGCAAAGTACCCTCACCTCCAGTGGTTCTACGGGGCTATAGGCATGGTGATCATAGGCGCGAGCTCGTGCACGGTGCCGGCCTGTAAAAACTTTGGAGAGCTCATGATCCCGTTGTGCGGAATCTGCTTTGGCATCGCCTTAGTGGACACAGCGCTCCTGCCTACACTGGGTTTCCTGGTGGATGTGCGACACGTGTCAGTGTATGGTAGTGTGTACGCCATCGCAGACATCTCTTACTGCATAGCCTACGCCATGGGGCCCATAGCCGCGGGACAGATAGTGCACGACCTGGGCTTTGTTCAGCTCAACTTGGGCATGGGCCTCGCCAATGTACTTTACGCACCGGCGCTCCTGCTGCTTAAGAACGTGTCACAGATGAAGCCTTCGTACTCCGAGAGAAATATGCTCTTAGACGATGGTCCCACGGGCCTGTACGACACGATAAAAATGGAACAACGTGAAAAGAAGAAAAAGGGTTTGTGTACGACGGTCGACGAGAACGGCGTTGATACCTTTGCGCACCGCTCTTATTCGGAGGAGGAATCCTCGGGGGGAGAGTTAGAGTATGCGTAAAGAAAGACCATTGACTGACTGTGTAACAACTATCAAAGTGCCCATGTAGAGTTGTGTGCATCCCGTCTGATCCAATCAAGTGCATAAAACGATTAGGATTGTGTAACAAGAAATGAATATTTACTGATTCTGGTGACAATTCCTCCTGGTAAACTGTCAAAATCAAGTAGCTTCAAGCTTTTGCAGTAGAAAGGCGCTCGCCGGCGTTCGTTCATCTTAAAGTGCGAGTATTGTGATTGAAGATTTGTTGAGATAAATGTCCCTTCATTAAAGAGTATTTATCACTGTATCAGAAGCTGACTCATATCGTATTCAGGGATTATGTGTAAATGTGTTTGAACAAAAGAACAATTCAAATGTACGCTTCTTTCGATGTAATGTGTGTGTTCATTTTGCCAGAGTTGTGTGCTGCTAATCTCAATATGCAATACTGTGTGTCTCACGATACAACAGATGGACGTGAAAATGAAATCTGCGCCTGAGTGTCTGTTCTTTTTTTTTTTTGGATGATGTACTTCTGGAATGCATAGCCTCATATTATGATCTGCGACTGTACTGTACATACATGTATATTCATGTACATAATTAAATCAATACTATGTGAATGATTTTGTTCATGAAAATTATTTCTTTAGGCTCAAAATAAAATGTTTTATTGCGGTATATGATCATTTTATTTCTCCTCGACAGCTGAAGTATTCCCGCACTTACAAAACGACCGTGATAATACTGTAAAATATTACTTTAAATTGTGGTTTATAAAAGATACATTTTTCACAATACACATTCCTGGATTTCTGCCTTTGAAGACGTATTATAACACAACCAATGTAAACTTACTATAGGGCCATTTAGTGGGTTTGTGCTTCTTAGAAATTTTAACAAAAAATATCAAAAAATGAATACTTTAGTTTAATAAAGAGAAGGGGATTTCCATGAATTAACGAAAAATTGTTCTGGATCCAAATATGAATATTACTATAATGTAGGATCCTGAAGTTGATATATTGTGTGTAAAATCAACATTATGCCAAAGACAAAAGACCATTCTTTTCATCGAATATTAAATAGCCTACACAAGGCCAATTAAACCAATCAGATGCAGTGAAGTGGAAGCAATGTATGCGTCCAGTGTTGAAAAATATTCAGAAAGCAAAAGAAGGACATGAAAAACGAGAAAATAATACAGTGTGTGCGCATGGAGCGGAGTCACACAATGTGCAGTCCGTGTCTAAATAAGGTGTGGTGAAGATGTAAAGCGCCAAATAAACTTCTCAACGAATGACAGGACTTCTGGGAGGAGCTTGGCTGGCAGGAGGCTGAGGTACCATCTCAACATCTCTCCTGAGCCAGCGAGGGAGTTGTGTGTGTGCTCTTGCCATGCTGAGGATTGAATGATACACTCAAAATGATGGAGGACCAAAGTAGTTGAAATTTAACAGAAATTCGGGCCAGAAAATGGATTAAAGAACTGGATGGATAAACTCCTTGCTTGAGTCCAGGGACGTGTGGGATTTTTTTGTTGTTGTTATCTTTTCCTCTGGTGAGTAAAACGTTTCATTTTTATGTGATGGTTCAATTCTATAAGGTGAATTTATTAGTGTTATTTGTAACAGCATGTTGATATCAAATGTGCACATCGGCTACACTATTTTAAATAATGATTCATGTAAACAGCTCTTCAAGATCTTTTTTTATTTTATTTTAATTTTGTCATGGGAGTGATACATTTTATTCATTGAGTAGCATTGTTCATTTGTCTTCACTATTCCCCCAGTAGTGCAGCGTTTAAAGACATCTCATCTTATTTAGACTGTCACATCATTGTTTTAAATTGAATTTTCTGGAACTTGATACAGACATCATTTGATTTGAGTCTGTCTCGAAGGGATTCAAGCTGCTCGACTGCCCACTGCACATCGCCAACATGCCGGTTCTGGACAAAGAGCCCTTCAAAGATTTAGGGGCTGATGATGTAAATATCTTATATTTGAATTATTGCTTGATATCACTGGAATGTGCTAGAGATAAAATACGTTTTATAATAAAAAAGGAATGTAAAAAAAATCCCCTAGTGCATGTGAAGAATATTAATAAGATTAAGACATGATGAGGGACAACTGACCTGTTATACACCTTTTAAATTAGGAATGCATACTTTGCAATTTATTTTATTGAAAAAAAAGTTAGGTAGTACGTGTTTCAAGTTTTGCATTGTAGTTGTTCATAGAGAAAAGTTACAACTAAAAACAAAATAAAAACTAAATTCAAGTATCTTGATACACTTATGTAATGCATGCGTCAAAGGATAGTCAGAAGTTTAACATGCTGACTTACAGCCACAAATAAAAAAGTAAAAAAATCTAAAAAAAATAAAAAATCTGAGTTTTTCATTCCTCGTCTTACTCAGGGTCTCCCCAAGCTGCCACTCCCCGCCCTGAAAGACACACTGGACATGTACCTGAGGTATATGAAGCACCTGCTCACAGAGGAACAGTTCAACAAGACCCAGAACATAGTGAAGGAGTTTGGAGCCCCTGGAGGAGTGGGGGAGCTACTGCAGAGCAAACTCACCGAGAGGCGGGAGAAAAAGGCCAACTGGGTAAATAACAAGACATGGTCATTAAACGCACAATATTGATTGATTTGTGAAAGTCATTTTGAATCCCCAAACAAATTGTTTTCAACTAGCAACACTAAGCATTATGGGTGAATAGTCCATGTGATCCTTTATTTTAAAGAAAAACTATTCAATAGGTGATGCTGTGGTACACACAGTTTTAAAAGGACAAGCAGTAATTTAAAAATATATACAATCTATGTATGTATCTTTATGAAAACCCCACCTCCCCCTTTATTAACTAGATTACCTGTTGGCCGTGGAGTAAGCGATTATTGTCAAAATACATTTTTGTCAAAATCAGTGAATATCTCCTCGCGATCCACTACCTGTCCAAACTGTGTATCAATGAAAAAGAAATCAAGTGTTAATAAACAGCCTGTATGTGGTATGTCAACAAAAGGGGGCTACCGTAGCTAGCCCCATGCCCGTTTACAGAGCCTAGGCTGTGCGCACACACAGTATGGACAGGTAGCGGATCGTGAGGAGATATTCACTGCTTTTGACAGAAAAGTAATTCACAACAAAACAAACAGTAATTTTGACAATAAAACATTCTCCAGAATCGCTGAGTCCACCTTTAAAGCAAATTCTTCTATTTCGTATTGTAGGTGTATGAGTACTGGCTGAATGACATGTACCTGAACAACAGAATGGCTCTGCCCGTCAACTCCAGTCCTGTCATGGTCTTCCCTCAGCAGAACTTCAAGGCTCCCATCGACTCTTTAAGGTGGGAGACATTGCACAGATAAGACTCACAGTGTGATAAAATAAGACAGGCCAGACAGATATATCGTCAGCCATGATGGAAATGATCTTTTTTTCAGCGTTGACCCGTGTAAGCCAACCTCTGAAAAATATACTGTACGATGCAATGCACTGTAACATGTTCAAAGTTATCACTTGAGGGGCAAATTTGATAATTACGACACAAGGACTTGAGAAATGATAGTGAACAGTATGAATTGCTCAAAGACTGGCTTTGATCGATTATAGCAAACTTAACACTTCCGTTCTACACACTGACAAATAGGGTCATTACCCAGAACACCTTGAGGGCTGAGAGGCCATGCAACGCTACCGGTGGCAAGGTTAATAGACAATGAAGGCCGGGGTTCGGTTAACATGCTATTGATCTGTGACTGGCCCCTTAACCAGGTGATTTACATAGAGTAGGGCTGTGCGATTAATCGAATTTTGGTATCGATTACGATTTTGGCTTTCAACGATTACGGTCTGTTTGCTGAGGAGGAAGCTAACAATAACATTGTGTATTTTCGCTGTTTTATAACATTAGCAACATTTACAGGAAGTAACGTTGAATTTTATTTTATTTATATACTGTTTATTTATATACTTTATACATAAATACAACATAGAAAGTCAATGAGTAATCATGTTTAATAATCGTGATCTCAATATTGACCAAACAATCGTGATTATGTTATTTTTGCCATAATCAATTAGCCGTGGGATTAATGAAACTGCACATTTCTTTGCTTACCGGTTTGACCTATATTCCTCCATGAGTCATGAAAGCACTCATAAAAACTTTGCTGATAACCAACTTGTTTCTCCTGTACAGACACACACACACACACACACACAAACACAAACACACACACACACACACACACACTTACACACACACTTACAGCAGACAAAAATGTAAATACTGCTTAGTGCTTACCGTTAACAACATACATTTTAACCCATTTATCAATAAACAGCCATCAGACACTCACCGATAGGAAAATAGGCAATAAAACCTAGACAGTGTTTCCCCCAGTAGTGCAAACAGTTTCATGCATGCTTCAACTTTTATTGCATACGCACACAAATTTGAGCGCACCTAAAACCTAAAAGTCGCTTACACAACCACACTGGACGCTGGAGTGCTTCACATTTGCCCCCTTCTCTCACAAATTATAGTCGGCCCCTCACTCACACGTCACACCCCTAACTAGACAGATCAGTGCACGTCCACATTCATTTAATTAATTTTAATTTAATTAATTTAAAAAAAGCTGGGAGTGAAAGTTTAAAAAGTACAGCTCGGTAAAATGCACTGCGTGTGAAGATTATATCACATGTTAAAGTTTAAGCTCCAAACCTATCATTACTAGGAAACTAATATTTTACTCCATATCTTTTTTCTTTCCTAGGTTTGCTGCACACTTAATTTCTGGAGTTTTGGAGTACAAGACTCTTCTGGATGCGTAAGTTGATACACTATGACACACCACAAATGAACTTGACAGAATTATCTTCACCTGTGGTTTCATGTGTAAATATATACCCTGCTGAAGAGTGTGTGTGTGTGTGTGTGTGTGTGTGTGTGTGTGTGTGTGTGTGTGTGTGTGTGCGTATGTGTGCGTGTGCGTATGTGTGTGTGTGTGTGTGTGTGTGTGTGTGTGTAGACATGACCTACCTGTGGACTATGCGCGGGGCCAGCTGGCTGGAACCCCTCTGTGTATGGATCAGTACTATCGCCTCTTCACTTCCTACCGCCTACCGGGGCCCCAGAGGGACACACTAGTGGCCCAGGAGAGTAGCCTGATGCCAGAACCTGAACACATCATTGTGGCTTGTAAAAACCAGGTCAGACACAGTGACAAAAACACATGCAGTGCTGACTATAGTTTGAATAACAAATCCCAACTCAACCGCATTATTAGCTTTTCGGGGGCTTTCAACCACATAACTCGGCCGTGATTGGCAAATGGAGTTTACTTCTGTCTTGATCAGTAGGTCAAGAAGGCCTCACCTATGAGCCACCCTGCCACGGCATAACACATGGATAATCACTCGCATGTGTCTAATGATACTGTAAACAGGCCCTGTGGGCACCATGCTAACTTATCTCCCAATGAGTGATTAACAGCTACAGCTAACCACTGACAAGCTAATCATCCATATTGTGTGACATTTTCAAATCTGCCATAAACCGTCAGCATTGTCAATATGCTCAGATCAGCTGTATCAGAATAATCAAAAGGTTCTCAAATGAGTTAATCAAGGAAAGATGTTCACTTATATTAAGCCTTTCAATAAGACTAGTTACATTAAAGTAAGACCTATAGGGATGAGTGCATTGGAACCAACTGTTCAACAACCAGATCCTCTGTCCAGTTCTTTGTGCTGGATGTGGTGATAAACTTCCGGCGGCTGAATGAGAGAGACCTGCTGACTCAGCTGGAGAAGATAGTGAGGATGGCTGAGAGCGAAGAGGAGCGCCTCCCACCTATCGGCCTGCTCACTTCAGATGGACGTACGGAGTGGGCCCAGTCCCGCAGTGTGCTAATGAGAGGTGCCTTTACAATTTGAATAGAAACTCCCTTTAAAAGGTGGAGTCAGTGATTATGGAGGATGCTTGTTGACAAAATCCCTTTTTTTATCAAAAAACAGTGAATATCTCCTCATGATCCACTACCTATACGTATTGTTTGTGCGCTGAATAGGTGCTAATACCTAGCCTAGGACTGTGGGCCCCCTTGGTCTACATACCCTTTGGTCACACAACAGTTTACAATGCCTAGGCTGTGAATCAAAACCGGAGATTTTTTAGCGCACACACACATGAGTCATGACATACACAGGTAGTGGATCTGGAGCAGATATTGACAGATTTTTACAACATGCATTCTCCAAAATCGCTGAATCCACCATTATTTCAGTTGTCTCACCAAATTGAATACATTTTTTTTTTAAACATTTTGTGCTCTAGAGTCTACCAACAGGGACTCTCTGGACATGATCGAGCGCTGTCTGTGTCTGCTGTGTCTGGATGAGGCTACTGGCAACCAGCTGAGTGACACCACACGGGCCCTGCTGATGCTGCACGGAGGAGGAGTGGCCAAGAATGGAGGCAACCGGTGGTATGACAAGCCCATGCAGGTTGGTGGCGCACAGTTTGCCATTAAGACTAGTTTTATGTTTGCCTCTCTAACTTGTTGCATACTGTGTCTACCCTGAATGTTTTTCTTGGGGCACTCAAAACTCAAATGAATGATGGCTTTTGATCAGATGGATTAACCTCCTTAGTTATATAGAAGAAAGCAGTCGAAAACTGAACAAATTCATGCTGTTCAGCTCTCACGGTGCCAGTGGATGTAATTAAACAAATCCCAAGCCAAATTAAGATTTAAAACTCAAAAGAAATGTTTTTAAAGAGTGGACGTTCCCATTGGATTTACAAGCCTGCTGTCATTAGCATGAACTTCGATGGAGATGTTTTGATGAAGAATTCAGGTTACTTTAATGAATTATGTGGTTAATATTGAGAGTTTGAAGCTTCCTCTTTAAGTTATTCCCTGACAGCGGGGAGTGAGATGTGAATGAAATTTATATTAAGGAACAAGTAATGGTGAATATGTAGCAGAATGTAATAGTATGGTGATGAAACAGCATTTGCAAATTAATTGTATCTGAGATAATCCAGCATTGCAGTATAGCTTGGTTCAAATAGCATGCCTGTGTCAGTTTGTCGTAGGAGCTGAGGGCTGCTGCGGAGTCGTGTGTGAACACTCCGCATTCGAAGGAATTGTCCTTGTGCAGTGCACGGAGTATCTACTGAAATACATGTAAGAATGTAGATGCAATTTGATATTGAATATGCAAAAATGTGTGTGTAATATGTGTGTGCATTTGCTTATTCAAAAACAAAGCCATAAATCATTATATTCCCTTGTGGCGTCAGGATTGGCAGCCCATCAAAGCTGGTCCGGGCTGACAGTGTGAGCGAGCTGCCCGCGCCACACAGACTCCGCTGGAAATGCACCACAGACATTCACAAACTCCTCACCTCTTCTGCTGACAAACTACAGAGGTCTGGGTTAACTCTGCTTTCTTTTAGTATCTAAATCAAACTGATGAAGTCATGCTTTCAGCTCATTGTGCAATTCATTCTTATCTGCCCTCAGGCTGGTGAAAAATCTGGACATGGATGTCGACAAATTCTATGATTACGGGAAAGAGTTTATCAAGGAGCAGAAAATGAGTCCAGATGCCTTCATCCAGGTTGCTCTTCAGTTGGCATACTTCAGGTAAGAAATAGCTGACTATAACAGGACTCCCATTCATCATATAAATGTGTTGCCCCGAGCTACAAGGCCTTTTCTTTGTGTGTTACTGTAGATGTCATGGCAGACCTGTGTCCACCTATGAGAGTGCTTCCATACGGCGCTTTCAGGAAGGCAGAGTGGACAACATCCGCTCAGCGACACCAGAAGCTCTGGCCTTTGTCAAAGCAATGGCTGCTGGGGAGATGAGCACAACCGTAAAATGCTTTATTGCGGATGCTACAGTCAAACTGTCTAATACAATTGAACGCCGCTGCCGGCTAAAAGCTCACTTTGAATAATGCAATGAGATCTTCTGAGTGTCATTCAATGTGTTTCCCTTTCTGTCTGTGTTGATGTACTTCACAATGAAAAACTATGCTCACATTAAATAAAGGGATTAGATAGTACTTCATAGTATTGAATATCGGTTGTTTGTTTGCGTCTCCAGGAAACAGAAAAGATGGAGTTGTTACGAGGTGCCATAACTGCACAGACCAAGTACACCATTCTGGTAATTACTCTCTAACTTCATCCAGATTCCTATTACAATATTGGATTTGCTAATCAAAAAATAAATAAATAAAACAAATAGCAACACGTGGTTTCCTTTTCCCATTTTCAGGCTATTACAGGGATGGCTACGGACAATCACTTACTCGGACTAAAGGAAATAGCAAATGAGCTGAAGATAGAGAAGCCGGAAATATTCACAGACGAAGCCTTTCTCATCAGCAATCAGTTCATTCTCTCTACAAGTCAGGTATGGTCATCTGATATTATAACAAAAACCTGAAACTGGATTTTACCAAACAATTATTGTATACTGTATTTTACCAACATAATGGTTTTATTGTTTGTTATTTATTGATCACAACGTGGAATAGGCTATAATTAATTGCAGTTTGAGCAGTCTTCGCGATACGTATACTTCAATGTTGATATCGCGATAACGATACATCTCCGATATATTGTGCAGCCCTTATATCAATAGTCTAGTCTTAACCTTTTAAAAGACACACTAGTAAGACTGGCAGTGTTTCAGTACTGAAGTGATTTACTCTCCCTCCCCAGGTTCCCACTACAGTTGAGATGTTCTGCTGCTACGGGCCCGTGCTTCCAAACGGATATGGAGCATGCTACAATCCCCAGTCAGACCACATTATATTCTCCGTGTCTAGTTTCAGCGAGAGCCCGCAGACATGTTCGGCAGGATTTGTCAAGTGTCTGACGCAGGCACTCCTCGACATGAGGGATCTGTGCAATAAATGTAACTGTGGCTCCAAAAAGACTGAGAAAAGACAGGGTGGCGGGACGCTGGAGACACACACGCAAACGGATACTAACTGGCAAAACAAAACACAACAAAAACCAGCTGAACTGACCAACAATCAGCCAACACTGCCACTGGTCGTCCTGAAGACACCGGACCAGACCAAGATGGAGGCTCAAACTCAGACTCCATCGCAAGGGGAGCTACAAGCTTTGAAGAACGGAAGTAAATCGAATGGAAGTAAATCATAGGAGGCTGTCATAGCCGGTGAGAAAAGCGTTGGTGTGATTTTAAAGGTACACAATGTAACTTTGGGTGTGTCAGAGGAATCAACTATTTCTAAGGTATATTCTAATAACGGTATCTCAATGGAAAATTGGATCCCTGGAACTTAGTTTGAAGTTAAAAAAGCTACCTTAAATGTTACTGTTTCATTGTTGTTGTTTAAAGCAGCTGGGTCCACCAATCTCTTTGCAAACATTTACTAGTCTTCCATTTGGTTCGAGGTGCCTAAAAATTATGTATTTATTTATTCATGATGATAGAATTATTCAATACTAAGAATTATAAGTAGAGAAAATATGTTTTGTAAACTAACTGCTGGCTCTGCAAATGTAAACAAATCCCCCCTTCCCTGAAACTGCATACTGCACCTTTAAGTGTGTGTTTTTGTCAGTCCGAAAATATACACTGTAACTGTGATACAAAATGTTACGTAAAGCTGTTTTGTTGTTAACTGTACTGTAAAATGTAAGTGCTGATGATAATGTATTTGTTCTTAGAGAATATAAGAGATGTTTTATTATAGAGGCAGTTTGCTGCTGTCAAAAGAAAATATCCAATATACAGCAGCACTTTAAATATTTGTCTAAACGTTTGATCTGTGTAGGTGAATACTCAGGCACAAATAAGAGATGAATCAGCTAAAAAAGAGAGTAAAAATATAAGCCAAAGCTCAGTTTAGTAGGAAATGTACCAAGAAAAAAAATATTAGATGCAAACAGTCATGTTTCAATCTACCTTTTACATGCCTGCATCATTTTGTCCATGACACCTGTCCATCAGTTTGACAGAGCAGAAATAGTCTGTGAGTTATGACGAATGGCTGACCATCTCAGTATGTGTTAACATGTAAATCGCATTCTACTATCAATTGATTTCCTGAAGATTATGGTACAGTGTAAAACTAGAATCTTCTATGCAATAATTTGTGTTGTATTAAATGATTGTGTCTATTGTACCAATAACATATATTTTATAAATTCATCAGAGATTTGCTTCGTACTGTACTGTATTCCATGTACTGTGCTTGTTATATGAGAAAACAAAAAGAAACTGACTCATACTTTAATCAGATGTTGTCTAGTTGATCAAAGAATGTTGAGTATTATAAAAACTGTGTATTTGTACATTGATGAGTAGAATATAATGATTCATTTATTTATTTTTGTATGATAGAACCGGATATATTACAGCCTGTTAAAGTAATTATATGGGACTTACTTACCAGAGGTGATCACTGTGTTTACGTCTGTCCAAATATTGTATTTATGAAGTACTGCTGAAGATTACAAAAGTAAAAATATAAATTAAATCAAGAATACTGTTCATGTTGGTGTTGTCAGAGTTAATGCATATCATTTTCATATTTATGTTTTGTGAAAAATGCCTCCTTACACTCATATATCCATTTGTTGCACACATTACAGGACAACAAAGTAGGCTATGGCAGCCACTGGTATATGGACCAGCTGAATCAGGATTATGTCCATTTGATTTAACATGCAGCACCACAACAATTATCATTTTTGCTTTATGACCTTGAAAAATTAGGCTACAAGACATTACTGTAAAATTTGAAAAATAGACCATAAAGCCTATTATGTAGGCTATACAAGATTAATTCATTCATTTTACTTTTTTAAACTACCAATGGGATTCTGGGACACATTCTTGAAAGGGCTCCATGTTGGCAACAGGTGTGTGCAACAGTTACCTAGGTGACAACAACAACAACAACAACTAACAATGCCGCAAAAGGCGACGGTGACGGTTTTTTACGGACCTTATGAATCCAATGGGGTCGTAGAACACAGGACCGTCCGTCTGCAGGGCCTCCAGGGTAGGTTTGTCATTCATTTTCTCTTGGAACAATTGCATGTTTGTCTGCTTTTCTTGACTGTTTGAAGCGAGGTTTACTTGACAATATTGTTCGTCCCAATATCTCTGACTGCAGCCGCTCTGAAGGCGCGCGGTCACCGGTGCGTCATCGAAGAGACGCGCGAGCTGAACACGGTGGAGCTCGTGGTCAACGGGGAGATCGTCTTCAGCTGCAATGTGAAACAGCTGGAATTTGGTGAGTTCGGTGTGTCTTTGACGGAAAGCGGAAATACTTATTGTTGGGAATGGTGATGTCACTGTTAGAAGAATGACGTATTATGTTTTTTTCCCCCTCGAAGGTGGAGATGGAAAACTGGACCCTGTCTGCAAAGAAGCTGTTGCCGCTGTGGAGAACGCTTATTGAAGATAACAACAGTCCATCTACCACTTGAATATATAAAACACCCATGTGCCTACATGTTGTCTTGTTCAAAAAGTTGGTCTAAAATATTTACATATATCATATATATTTATTATTGATCTTAATCTTTAGTTATACTGCTGCAGGAATTTACAGGCCTGCTGTTGGTGCACTGATATTCACTCTCTATGGCAGCTGATTGTATTAATTAGGTTATACTTGCAGATCTGTAAGTGAATTTGAATACTTAACATACAACATCAACTAGCCTACTATTCTCTCATTTTGAAGAGTGGGGCATGTGTCAAAATGCATTGGGAAAATATACTGTAGATCTTCTTGGTTATACTTGGGTCACATGGTGCATGTTTCAGGGTTAGTTAATTTCTTATTTTTTATTTGTTTATTTAAAAGCACTGAAACACAGACCTGGTTGTATCATTCCATCATAGGTTTAAACTTTATGGGTTGATTTTTCTGAGTGTCTGGGGAATAATGAATCTCCATATAGTCCAGTATGTGCACTTTACTTAATGAGAACTTGGGAGGGGACAGAGTACACTCATGATGCATAGAGGGTTATACGAGTTAGCGGTTAATAGGCTCCCAACAGCTCATTTTTGCCCTTGACAAATTATAAATGTTTTAGCTACACATTTCTCTCATTAAAGCAAGACTATTATAGGGACTTTTTCAGAGTTCCACTGTGGACACAAGTGACAGGTAGGGAATAACGGCAAGTGAAAACAGTAGCACAGTAGTAGAGTATAACAATAGCAAAAATAAAGACACAGATACAGACATTACATTTGCAGACTGACTCTAATGTCAGTTAGACAGCAATATATATCCCAAGTTTGCTAGCGTTGCCTATCCACCATTAGCAACTGTTCATAATAGACAGAGTAAACATGTAGCAGCCAAACCAGAGTGAGCAAATGTGTACTTTACAATAAATTCTACTGTTAATGAATTCAACTTCTCATTTGTAAAATAAAGAATGTGTCATTTCCTCTTTTAAAAACTCCCAAAAGTCAAATGTAATACCATCAACTTTATTTACTCTGTCATGAATCACCTCAAACCAGAAATCCTGACAAAGGATTATTATTAAACTTTAATATATTTTATTGCATATTTTATCATTCCCAGTGTAATCTCAGCTTTATCAAGTTGTGCATATGTTTCAATGCCCACTCTAATATGTGGACATATATGATTTTTTTCAATAAAAAACTAACACACATAAACTTTGTTTAAGTCATTAAACATCTAAAATAACATTTGTGTATGGCTTAAGGTTAAATCTCCCAGCTGGAAGTGGAAAAGGAAGGCTACAGTATAGCTAAACAGGTAGACTCATTTGATGGAGCACTTCTAAGCACAGTGGTAACAAATATCAATACTGTTAAATACCTGGGGGATTTTAATGTGACAACTAAGCATCAATATTGCTCTCAAAGCATCAAGGCTTTGCTGTGTTTACGTGTGTGTGTGTGTGTGTGTGTGTGTGTGCGCACGTTTATGTGTTTGTGCATCCCTCAGCCTCCGAAGAGGAAGCTGAGCCTTATGTCCTAAGTAGAAAACATGGCTGCCAGTCGCTGTGCCAGCTGGCTCACGTCTCCTGGTGAAGTGAGGTGTGACAATAAATATAGACTCCTTTCTCTTTCAGCTAAGGTAGCCAAAGCAAATACAGTCACTAAAAACCTACTGATGTGCTACATTTTGAGCTCCATTCCTGTGAAGTGTTTTTCACCATCACAATCATAGCTCAAAGTACAGTTGGTGTTTTGTGTGCGTCTCATAGCTTTTGCTCTTCATCTACAATTATCAATACAAATACAAATAAATAATACTAATACATCTACTATTCAGCATGGCAGCAATGGAGGTATCCAAGGTATTAAAGCTACTCCTATAACAGTCATTGTCACAAGTCTGAATGTTGTTGTGTGAACATTTGTAAGTGTACAATGGGTGTACTATTGCTACATCACCACTCAACTAAGTGACAAGTATGTAATGCTTGTATAATATTTCCTTTTATCTTGAAATTAAGGTCCTGGAAGAGTGCATCGTTTACAGAATAAAAATCTGTATAAGGTTCTCTTTGACGTGGTGGGGCATACAGTACAATTATTTTGTAAAAGCCCTTATAAAGACCCTGTTGCGTTGTCTGAATAAAGTGCAGATTTGTCCAGTAAAGCCGGGATCAGAACATGTGATATCGGCCCTGAAAATGGACCAGATCTCACAGCTGAGGTGTTTTGTGTTAAAGGGTTTCCTGAACCAAATCAGGACTGTGAAGGGGTGTTGGAAATGAAGTGATCCCCCTTTTTAGCAAACTCACAAGTCGCTAGAAAGACTCTTGTGTACAATGTTTTCACATTGTGCTTAATAATGCTTCTCACAACAGTTTTTAGCAGGATGTGAGAGACTATGATTGGTCAGGATTTAACATAATATTTGACAATTACAAAAGATATTTGAAATGGGCGTAACTCTGTTAGCGTTGCAGACTTATCCTCAAGATAAGATTATCAGGGTTAAAATGATGTTAACCAATAACACTAGGCTATGCTCTACATTGTCACCGAAGAGTTTTCTTTAAATGTGAAACTTTAGACCATGGTGGTGGAAGACGAATAATGCAACTCCAGGCCTGGATTTCTTGTTCTTGTAGGCCTACTCATTCAGAAGTCCCTTCCCTCGAAGGCGCTCAGGTTGAAAGCCGTGTCCATGAACCTCTTCAACTCGTTGAGGTGGGTAGACTTGTTCCCTGTGGCAGGAGCAGCTGCCGGGTCCCGACCCACATACCTGAAAGAAAGGCAGAAGATTCCTCACCCAGGCACTGTGGAGTTCAAATCCCTCCATTGATTCTCTAAAAACAAACAATATCAGCGTGGAAAAAAAAACGCTTACCAAATGTGTTTCTTGTTGGCCACCACTGTGAGGAAACGTGGCCGTACGTAATCGTAGCAGCCCATGTTCTTGTGTTCCTCCTGACACCAGACCAGCTCGGCATTACAATACTTCTCTATCTCCGCTCTGACCAGGTCAAATGGGAAGGGAGAGATCTGTTGGGGAAAACAAAATAAAATACAAAAATTTAATTACTCTCATTTTCCAAATCCTCAAAAGTGCTTGTCATGCCCAGATAGAGATGATGATGGGTTAAGCACCTGTTCAAGTCTGATGATGGCGATGTCATTTTCTAACTTTTGCAGTTTCCTCTCTCTGGCTAGTTCATAGTAGACTTTGCCAGAGCAGAAGATCACCCTCTTCACTTGGGCTGGGTTTTGACTGGCAGGGCTCACGTCTGGAATGATCCTCTTGAATTTAGTGTCTGTAGGTATTACATATGATAGATTACCTTATCATTGTACAACAACATATATGACAAATTCTTAAGTCAAAGTTTGCAGAAATAAGGTGACGCTGCTCCACCTTTGGCAAGTTCATCAAAACTAGACCGTGCATCCGGGAGCCTCAGCAGAGACTTTGGAGTGAAGATGATCAGCTGTGGACGGGGGGGAAAAAAAGGGAAAAAAGTTTCCGTCAGCGACAAACAACAGATTGATTCTGTCATCCGCAACTTTTATTATTGTGCGTTTGAAAAAAAAAAAACTCCAGAGATTTAAAGTTTTTATCTCCTTTCACGCTAATTTGTTGCAAACCACAACAGCCCGCGACATCAGCACTGGGAAAACAAAACATTTCTTTAACAATCAAATAAATAAAAAAGCCTTTGCGGCAAGTCAACCGTGTCCAGATTTTCAAGAGTTTTTTCATATAAAAACAAACAATATTATCCCCAGTTGGCCCCACCGTGCTAATTTGCTCAGGAAGTCATTTTCTCATGCTTCACGGAGCATTGCATTTATGTGCGACAGGGGATCAGTTAAGACATTCACTGTGGCTTAAAACTAGCAGGGACTGAAAAAAAGAGATGTGCATATACAGTACAAAAAAAAGAGGGGAAATGCTTTACACCTCTCAAACTTTTTATGAAAACTATTTCTACTGTAGGGGGTCGTAATTAAGAAAGCAAAGGACCCAATGTGTGTCTGTAAATGAGTGAAATAAGTACTTAGGTAAGGTCAGGTCAATTTAAACATTCTTAAGTGCTGTCAAACCATCTGGACTTTTTTATAATTATAATATACTTTGGATTTCAGTCAGCAATCAAGTCAGGCAAGACTCAGATTAAACATAGCGAAGACGACGTTACACTTTACCGGTTTCCTGAATGGCAGCAGGATCTGCCGTCTGAGCACATGACAGTAGTTAGCAGGCGTGGAGCAGTTGACCACGATCCAGTTACAATCGTACAGCTGCTGGACTTCAAAATCTCCAACAAATTCCTTCAAAAAAGATTGACCATGAAGCATGAATTCAATTTTATGAAGACAAAATTAGTGCATCAGTGCAATGTACCTTTCTCTCTCTCTCTTTCACTCACTCACTCACTCACTCACTCACTCACTCACTCACTCACTCACTCACTCACTCACTCACTCACTCACAGAGACAGGACAGAGAATGTTAATCCTTTACCACTAATAGTTTGATCAATATCCCATTTGCAGATGAATCTGCTAAACTTGTGCTGATACAGCCGGCTGTGGTTCCCCTCCTTCAATGTTCCCTAATGCCGCCTCACCCTTGGGACCTGACTAACTGCTGAATAGCAACGCCTCGGAGGGCCATAATGAAGAGACTTTAGAGGAATTGCCCATCATCACTCAAGCCATCACTTAAGTGCTCATGACATCAGCACAGCCAATAAAAAGAGGAAGCTATTGGACTGCAGCCCGTAGTTAACCGCAGTGCAATTCTTTCAGCATATATCATTAGGTAATCATGATACTGAAATTGTTCACCATTAGAGGCATAAACAAAAAATTGCACACGTGAACATACAGGGAAGTGATCGGGATCATCTTTGCTCATTTGCAGGAAGCGTTCAGGTCGAGCTGATGAATGTTCTGGACCCTGAGGACAGAAGAGAAAAATACACTTAATTAATATTAATTATTATTAAACAGGTATCCCACGATAACATATAGCTATTACAAAAAATAACAAAGATATTAATACAAATATCCAAATTAATCTGTGAATACAAAAGACTGAAACATTTGTTAAATGTTCTAAGGAGTTATAGCCCGTTTTATTTTCATTTCTCACCATTCCCTCCATCCCATGTGGCAGCAGTAGGACGATACCGTTGTTGCGCACCCACTTGGCTTGTCCCGGGCTGATGAACTGGTCGATGATACACTGGGCCGTGTTGTTGAAGTCTCCAAACTGAGCCTCCCACAGGATCAGAGCATTCGGGCTGGCCATGGCAAATCCAAGCTCAAACCCTAAGGGCACATTCAGCATTACATGGAGCTATGTTCATAATAATAATAATAATAATAATAATAATAATAATAATAATAATAATAATAATAATAATAATAATAATAATAATAATAATAATAATAATAATAATTTAAAAAAAAAGTATAACTTTATTTATCTTTTCAAAATCCACATTAAAAAGTACTTTAAAAGGCAGTGGAAATAAAACAAAATAGTCCTACGTAAGTCGTCCAATTTAAACAAACAGTTGAAAAGTAACAGTTTGGTGTATATAAAAACAATAAAACGAGTGCAATGAAACATCTTTCTAGTGAGTGGCCCGGCGTGGCTTCAGTCTTACCCAGCACGCCATACTCTGATAAGGAGCTGTTGCAGACAGTGTAAGGAGCCTGGTTGTCCCACAGGTGGTTCATAGGAACACACATACGTTTGTCCACCTCTTGGTCGTGCAGAACATGATGACGGTGACTGCAGAACATGAGAGAAAGAAGTGAAAGGAGCACATAGAAACAAGACTGCTTGCAAGACATGTGGCTGGCATGCCTAACATGTGCTCCATTATTTTGTATGGTAACTTATAAAGATTATGGAGCATGAAAAATTCATCAATGTAATTACATCATCTGTTAGGAAGAGAGCATACAGTATGTGCCCCCCCGCCTCCCCCTAATAAGCAGAAATTAATGCGTGAAGTAGGATATGAACAAAAATAACCACAGACTAATGTAGTAGTATGTGACAAAGGTTAACATCAGGGTAGCATCTGATGATTATTGTTTTATTATTAATTAAAACAAACAATGATTTTTTTTTTTACCAAAAAATCAATCAATTGATGTCTATAAAAGGTCAGACGGTAACAAATGAATGCAAGAGTCCCTCGACAATAATAGGAAACCCAGAAATACATTACATCTCCAATTTTAGAAATAGCTGGAACCAGTTAGTCGTTTCTGATCGATATGTAAATGATTAGTCCATCATCTATAATTGATTTATTGATTTCACAACTATTATTTCAAAAGATTGATGTGTTTTAATCATAGATAGTAAATAAAAGGTTTTAATGTGCAGAATGATATTGCCACAATAGACTTTAAGGGCTCTAAGATGTCGTAAATTGAGGATGTGAAAATAAAAGAACAATAGGATGTTTAAAATGGTCCCTAACCCTGTATATGAAAGGTAAACTAAACACACACACACACACACACACACACACACACACACACACACACACACACACACACACACACACACACACACACACACACACACACACACACACACACACACACACACACACACACACACACACACACACACACAGTGCATGCAGCCCATGTTGCAGCCCACAAAGGCACTGGATGAAAGATACTCTCCTCATCTTCAGTGAGTATTCGGCGCAACACGAGTTGATGGGAGCAAAGAGCCAAGCGTTAACAAGCCCTGCCAGTCCACTCGCTCCCACTGTCTGAATCAGCCTTCCAAACCAGGGCGATCAGACAATCACTTAAAGCCCTTTAACATCACTCTAATGACATCTACACACGTGCACACACACATACACACACACACACACACACACACACACACTGCTAGAGGTTATGTAATGGTCATTGGTCAGGCGGAAGAACTGCAGGAAATCACCCAAATCTCCTGATTATCATCTTGAAAGTGAAACATTACCTCCTAGAAGACTAGATGATTATGATTTGAGAGTCCTTTGAAAATATCCATAATTATGGGCTAATGAAGGCTCATAATGCAAGGCATAATTGTTTGTGTTTGATCCCTGCTCCACATTTGCAGGATATACACTTTCTCTTCGACGAAAAACCTTTGAAGAGGGAACTCGAATGGAGAGCATCTAGTATTAATTGAGGTAACGCACATAATTTCCTGTTTGGTTTTCTCAATCCACTGGCACACAGTGCAAAGACGACCTGGAAACCTCACAAGAATGAGGTCTTTCTCCGGGATTGCCTCATAAACTGCGTGCTTGCCTCGCTATTCTATCTTTTTTTTCTTTCTTTCATAAACACACAGGGAAAAAAACAACACACACACACACACACACACTCTGCCTGGGGGCCCCATTAGTCAGGGAAAGGGGTGCGCGGCGCAGCGCGTGCTACCCACCCAAACACGACGACTGAATCCATTAGTCCACGCCGTTACGTACATCACAGAGACGCAAGCAGGCCCACTCAACTGTAACATGCCAATATGCTCAGCTCCTGAGAACTATTAAGAGTGGTGGGGGATGAAAACAAATAGTGTAGGTGTGTGTGTGTGTGTGTGTGTTTGTTTGTTTGTTTGTGTGTTTTTTTGAAGGGGGTGAAAAAAGCTATAAGGGGTGTTGGTAAAGCGGGTTAAGTACAGCTGAAGTACAAGAAAAGAGAGCTAACAGTTCAAAAAGATGTGGACTCTTATCTGAAGCAGAAGAGGGTTTAAAGGTGGAGTTAGCGATTCTGGAAAACGCTTGTTGTCTAAATCACTTTTTGTCAATATCAGTGAAATATGTTCATGATCATCATGATTTAAAAAAACAGTGTTAATACACATCCTAGGCTCTGTGAACGGGCATGTTGTGAGCTATGGCTGGCCCCCTTTAGTTTACATACCCTTAGTTTACATCCCAATTTACAGAGCCATGTTCTATATTCACTGATTTTGACAACAAGCGTTCTCCAGAATCGCAGACTCCACCTTTAAATAAACAGCGGGTGATACAGAAATAAAGGGTTGATTGAGTGTTTTACTGGCACCATTTTTATCAGCCGGGGTAAATGACGCCGCTGTAGGGGACAGCGGTTGGAGAGAGAAGAAGTAGATTCAGTGGTAAATGTGACGCAAAAGAAAAAAAGGCCCGTAGCCTCTTGTTAGTTAATGTGATGTATGTCTCTGTACTGTAAGCTCTTGGGGGATGGGGAGGGTATCTTTGGTGTCATTGAAGATGGGCCTGGTGGATAAATGATAGGGGACAGATGAGACAGGCGCAGTGAATGGCGGAGCTGGTTTTGCTCATGTGTCACCCGTTTCCCTCCACACCATGACAACACCATGTGGGCTTCACCGATCCCTGGAGACTGTTATTCTGACGGCTTCTGTCTGTCATACTCGCTGTGCCAACCGCAACAACCCCCCACTTACTTTATATGTTGTCTTAAGGTGACTTTTGCGTACCCTTTATGTATGGTCAGGCAATTTGAGTTACTGCACGGCTGGTTGACATAGTTAAAATCATAATCATGGCATCAAGTATAATGTTTTTTTCATTATGGATATACTGTGCTCCAGTGTACACTACATGAGAACAATCTCATGTGTTAATAATTTTTTTCCATTTTCAATGACAGTTCCCTTATTAATTTGGACGACACTTAATTGTTAATTGGGGAATGTATGAATAAATAAAAATATAATGTCATTTCATCTCAGAATGATTTAGCTAAAGGCTGATTAGTGATTTTTTATTTAATCAGCTCCCAGGCATTCATCATGGTAAGGGAAATATAAAACTGATTTGTGGCTGAAAAAAAACCCATTTATTGAGTTCATTCAGTGGAGTGGGTATGACTCCACAAGGACTCTCCCAGGCTATAAAAATCAAGATGGTAAAAAAAAAATCAATATTCCTAAAACGCTCTCTATATATTTAGTGACTCCACTTGATCGCTTAGTACAGCAGCGATACTTTATATCCATAATATAACTGTAATGGTAGTGGGAGAGAATGAATACAAGAATACTGTATATAGAGGTTGAAAAAAAAAAAAAAAACACATTTGTATGGGTCCTTTAACCCATTGATGACGGCTGCTGCGCGATGCCACATTGGCTCTCCTGCCTGATGCTGCGTCGCGCAGCATTATTACTTTATCTAATTTTCATGGCATTCCCAGCATATAATGCACTGTCATTGGTTCAAATACACATGAGGTGGGTTTTGTTGATTTTTTTAAGACCACGTGACCACCCAAAAGTTGTGTGGTTTGCCGAAAATCATGTCAATCAAAAAAATAAAAAATAAAAAAATAAAACAAAATAATAAAAAAAATACGCCAGCTATGTCGGCGACAGAACAGTTAGTGGCGTTTGGTGCGCAGAATCAAGGTCTACTATAGACTACTGACGAAAATCACACAACACATTGCATCTATTTATTAACAATATTTAATATTTTTCTAATTCATCTAATTTTGACGATTTTTAGAAATATTTGTTGGTTTGTAAGCGCTAAGGGAGCATGTTTAAATAAAACCTGTGAACCTTAACTTTTAAATGTATTTTATTTCATGTTTCTATGTGCTACACAGGCTTAGATATTAAGGTTTTGGTAGACTTGACAATTCGTACTATTTTTTCAGAAAACCCTCAGGCATTAAGGACATGCATCCTAGATTGCCATAGTCATCAATGGGTTAAGAGGCAACATTAGGTTTTGTGTTGGGTTGACATGGACTGACCTGAAGGTGCCTCGCTCTACGTCCTGCCCGCTCAGTCGGACATGGATGCCTTCTTTGAGGAGGGAACCAAAGGCCATGTACTCCCCCAGAGCCCAGTCCATCTGACGGCTCTTCACCAGGTCAGAGCGACCGCGCAGGATACGAGACACGCCTGGAGAACACACACACACACACACACACACACACACACACACACACACACACACACACACACACACACACACACACACACACACACACACACACACACACACACACACACACACACACACACACACACACACACACACACACACACACACACACACACACACACACACACACACACACACACACACACACACACACACACAAACATTAAAAATCCTTCCGACAGTCTTAATTGCCATAACGTGAACTAAATCAACCGTGCAAGCCAAACACCTGCTGTTAGAATGGATGTGTTCACAGGTGAGCTGCTTTAAGTGACTTAATTTCATCCAAGTAAAATATTAAGTTATGGTGGCACAAGGTTTATATGTTTTACAGATCTTTGTAATTTATTTCAGCTGCATGTATAACATATCATTCTGTAGTGTTTTGTGTTCCTTGTTCACATTGTTGATTTCAGGCATATTTCAGTATTAGCACTACCATTAACATTGCCATGGGGGTTAACAGACTAAAGACTGCTGGCTGTCAATTGGTCCAGGCTTAGAACTAGATTGGGCATGAAATAGTAGCTCCCAAACTATCGAACTCCATTCTACTCTGTTTGAATATTCAAAAAAACAGCTCAAGATCCATCTTTTTCAATATTGCTTTTGTATGATGTGCCTATTCGTCTGTTTTACTTGAACGTACATGATGTACGGTTTTATCTTGTTTCACAAATCAGTGTGTCGGGTCAATCTATGTTTTATGCTGTTGCCTGTGTGTAGCACTTTGTGACTGAGTGTTCTTGAAAGTCACTATATAAATAAAGTTACTTACTTACAGTACTTAGCCTAGTCCAGCACAAAGCAACTAAAACTCACCAGGGTGGATCTTGAAGTCTTCTATAGGCACGGAGCTGGCTGTCTGGCCAATGTGCTGCAGAACCTCCTCATCCAGTCCTGTGGGGACAGCGCTCATGCTCTTGGGTTCTCCCTCTGCTGTGAAGAAATCTACAGAGAGAGAAAGAGAGAGAGACAGAGAGACAGAGAGAGAGAGAGAGAGAGAGAGAGGCGGCTTCACTCCAGTATTCAAAGAAGAAGCAGCTTTAATTAACGTATTGCAAAGAGGGACAATTTACTTGGCCAGGGGGAGTCGAGCCAGTGCTGAATGCGTAAAATCTTTTCATCCTTGGAACGGGTGTATGCCTCCTCACAGATCTTGTCATATTTGGCAACTTCTTCCTGCAACCAAATTTGGTACGATTGTGTTATAGGGACAATGGGAAAAATGCAACATACTCATTGATGCACAGTTTGTTTACGTACATTAAAGCTAGTGAGAGAGAGAGAGAGAGAGCGAGAGAGAGAAAGAGAGAGAGAGAGACTGAGAAAAATGTGTCCACCAGTAGTAATAGTTTTACCCTGCTTTATTACATATGGGGCTTTTTCCAAATAGCAGGCCACACAACAGAAAAACAATGTCCATCAAAAGCCAGGAACTAGCACAGTGGAGAGGAGCTGCAGTATTTATGTGACGTGTGGTTTAAAAAAAAGAAAAACGGAATGGATGTTATAATCAAAGTTTCTGTTTTGGATGAGGAACCTGGGCAATTCCGGTGAATGGCGCCAGAATCTGAGGCATACTTCAACTTCATTGAGCAATATATACTCTACGTGAGAGATTGTTGTGAGGCTAGGTGATTGAACTGAGGCAGTAAATTGAAACTCAAATACAGCAGTGCTGGCACAACATATTTACTCACAGCCTGGCAAGGGGGAATACCTAAGTGTGATTTAATGCAAGTAGTCCAGCTGGGAAGCGATAGCAAATGAAACAGGATACAGTAGCAGAGCCAGCTATACCAATATAAAGTATATTTAACAAGAGCAAACGGCATTGGATCACAAACCTCAAATTCCTGCAGCGTCACCACTCCCTCTCCGATGAGCTTGTCAGAATACTTCTTCAGCACATGCTCCTGCCGGCGGATCTGCTTGTACATGGTCGGCTGGGTGAACATGGGCTCGTCCATCTCGTTGTGGCCGAACCGTCTGTAGGAAACCTGCAGGAACATACACACGGAAGCCATGTCTAAGTGTGGAACTTGTATTTGTGTTTCCTGTTGATCCATTAAGGCCAATTCATGTACATGGGTATTTTATTTTGGTAATCGTATTTCTTTCTGTGCAGTTTGGCCTTTTGTCCACACGCAAACAACACTACACACTACTGGAGCGCTTTGAGAACTCTGGACAAAGTGATGATTTCACAACAACAGTATCACAACAACAATTTGTGCATGGCGATTATTGTTTACATCTACTCAGCATGTGCCACCCTTGCCCAAGAAGAAGCTCAATGGCATGCTACGTCAGCGTTTTCTTTCAATATTTTTTTTCGTAGTTGTGTGAACAGGGAGATATTCAAAAACAACGTTGTCTTTCAGTAAAATAAAGGGGGTAAAGTGCTTCTTTTTGAATCTGTGTACATGTGGACATGGCCTTAGTCTCGGTTGTGACTAACCAGGTCAATGACGACGTCTTTGTTGAAGGTGGTCCTCCACTCTGCAGCCACTCTGCACACATACATGACAGCCTCAGGGTCATCTGCATTCACATGGAAGATGGGAGCGTTGACCACCCGTGCCACATCAGTGGGGTAGGGGGAGGAGCGCGCCACGCGAGGGTCTGTGGTGAAGCCAATCTGAGAGGCAACAGTCACACAGAAACATTTATTCCACTTGAGAGTCTAGAATCACAAACAAAACACGGTTTCTTTTTATGATTAACTAAAATAGATATCTTATCACATCTTATCAGAAATAATAACATTAGTAGAAGTTATAGCAGGAAGATAATTAAAGTCAGCGATTCTGGAGAATGCTTGTTGTCAAAATCCGTTTTTGTCAAAATCAGTGAATATTTCCTCACTGCGGGTACTGTGTGTGTGCTGAAAGAAAATCCAGTGTTAATACACAGCCTATGCTCTGTAAACAGATGTTGCTAGCTATAGTGGCAATGAACTCTCCCATACCTGGTTGTTGACCACCACATGGATGGTACCATACGTGGTGTAGGAGGGGAGCTCGCTCAGGTGGAACGTCTCATACACAACTCCTTGTCCAGCAAAAGCCGCGTCACCGTGTATCAAGATGGACATCACCTGGGATAAAAAATGACATCATAGACTCAACGGGACAAAGTAACACAATGTATATACATTTACAGCCCCTAACACTAAGTAAGCAACTGTTTACCTGCTACAATAGCCGTTACCTTCTTTCCCTGTGTGTCTCCCCTATAGAACTGCTCAGCTTTGGCCTTGCCCTGAACCACTGGATCCACGGCCTCCAGGTGGGAGGGATTTGCCATGAGTGACAGTGTGATGTTCTTGTCCGTCTCCCGGTTAATCCTCTCGTGGTACATGCCAAGGTGGTATTTGACATCGCCCGAGCCCTTCACGGGTAGAAAAAGGTTACGAAATAAAGCAGCAATTGTATCTCCAGAAAGCATTATTTTGGACTTTAACCCTTGAAGTGAACTGGAATGAACTGGAAAACATGAAATGTTGGCCCAATACCTGGATGTGTTGTGCATAATGATTCCCAAGAAATATAGTCACGCATCGTCAGTTCCCTTACCTCGTCAGAAGCCTCCAGCTTGGGGTCGAACTGACAGAAGATCTGGTCCAGGTCCTTACGGATGACGTTGGCCAAAACATTCAGACGTCCCCTGAAAGTATAGTTTACAAAGTTGATATCAAATATGGAAGGATGATAATTACCTGAATGGACAGATTGAACTGGGAGGAGAGTGCTACAGAGTAACCTACCGATGAGGCATCCCCATGATCACACTGTCGATGCCTGCAGCGCTACCCTTGTCTATGATGGATTTAAGAGCCGGGATGAGCACTTCACAGCCCTCCAGACCAAAACGCTTCTCCGATGACCACTTCCGGGCCAGGAAGTCCTCAAACCTGGAAATAAAAACAGTTTGGAACAGTTCAGAAGCACGAAATATGGATGTTTTTACCATAAACAGGTAGAAGTTACACAACTGACAACACTGTTTTTCTTTGAAAAACCAGGGAAAAGCGCTATATAAGTGGAGTCCATTTACCATTTACTGTGCACATGATACTGCTGCTGACTGGTAATGATAACTAATGTTAAATCACAGGAAAACATTTTTTTTTTGCAACAATACTTTGATGGTTTAGAGAACTTGTACTCGATCATTTGGCACATTTTTTATCAGGACCAATGTGTGTGTGTGTGTGTGTGTGTGTGTGTGTGTGTGTGTGTGTGTGTGTGTGTGTGTGTGTGTGTGTGTGTGTGTGTGTGTGTGTGTGTGTGTGTGTGTGTGTGTGGGTTTGCACACCAACAGAAGGGGTATCACTTCAGGAACCTCCTGTGCCTTCGGAGATCATTTATCAAGGATGAAAATGAGCTCACATGAAGAATGGAGGATGTTTATCTTTCTTTCTTTCTAATATATGTTCGTACCAGAGTTGTTCTTTTTTTAACGTTCTGCGAGTCTCGGAGGTGAGCCATAACTAACAGTGAGGTATTGTGTGCTGTCAGCAGAGTGGAAGTCAGTGGATGGTAATGCATTGCTGACCGTGTGGATCTGATCAGTCGGGCTAGCAGAGTCCTCTTCTCAGCATTAGTGAACTGCAAGATCCCCGGAGTCTCAAACTTCTGACGAATCCACTGACACTGGTCCACGTTGTTAATGAACATGAATTCGATCCCTATGTGACCGCAGTAGGATGTCTGAAAAAAGATGGATGAAAAAAGGTAACAGCATTGTACCGTGTTGTGGCTTTCTCCCCCATAATTAGACATGTGTATATTGACACAAACACACAGATACAATACCTCTAGTCTGCGTATGATTTCTCTAAGAGGGAGAGTGGAGCCTCCTCCACCGATGAAGGTGGTGGGGGGCAGCTGAAAGGTCCGGTCCAAGTCGGACTCATCAAAGCCATAGAAGCCTGAAACGGCAATGTGAACAATGGTTTGTTTAACACTTTCCAGACAGGCTCATCACATCACTTACAAAACTGTCTCTGACATAAATATTCTACCTCCCAAATATGAATTCAATTGAAGATATTTAATAGTAAGGTGTTTTAACCTTGAATTGACAGTAAACGGCCCTGGATGGATTTGAACCCGCGACCACTGCGACAAGGACTGAGTCCATATGGTGATTGCTCTACCCACAATACTACAGAGCATTTGTTTTTAATGGAAACATTTTTTTTTTTAAAAGAAGCTTGGTTATGAAATGAAAACAATTCTTCAGGATCCATGTTCAGATAATACAGCATTATGGGGTTTTTCCACTTGCACTTTCAGTATCAGCGGCCGCAAATACGTTTCTGTGCCGACAAAGCCCACCTGAGAAGGCTGGTCAAGCTCAAGATCCCGGGCAACATAAGAGGAGACAGGTGCAAATCATATTAAGAACAGAGCAAAGACAAAGAGGGGCCAAGAATAGACTCCTGTACTATCAGCTGAACAAATAAGTCATTAGCCCTAGTGATAATACATAATGCAACGCTATGTCCTGACACACACTGATCACTGATAACAGCAACCAAACAGAAACAATGTCTCTCTCTCTCTCTCTCTCTCTCTCTCAGTCTCTCTCTCCCTCTCCTCTATACTAGTTTACGGTAGACTTCGATCTCTCTCTGTGGCCGTCCTGCTTCCTTCGATATTCTGTCCGCTAAATGAAATGGAGAGGTAGGCCTGAGATTAATGACAGCATTACGCTGGCCAACCTGTACATGGACTCAGCAGGAAAACGTGAAGGGGCATTCTCTACTGAAATAACTATTGGGTCTGATGAGTTATGTAACCCTGGAGCAGAGATGTGTGTATAGATGAATTTATATGTGATTGGAGGAAAGATTTTATTTTTGTTGGTAAGGAGGGTGTTACGGAGATAGTTTGGATTTTATTTGTTGCATTGGGCTGGATTCACCCTGAATCTGACCCTCTAACTGTTAATACGGTATATTGCTCACTATTTTGTAAAATAAATATTTAACTTTTCAAGTCAAAGTATACTTTATTATCCCAGAGTTGGGAAATTTGTGTGGTCAAAAGTGCAGCACATTTAAGACACATAGGCATACAAGTGGGTAGGCCACACACACACACACACACACACACACACACACACACACAACAACAACAACAACAACAATATCATTAAAGAGTAAACAGTCCAGTCAAAGTACATGTTCCCATATACTGTTGGTCATTGTCAGCAGTGCATCATCCACCCCTCTACTTGGTTGGTAAGCGAACTGGTAAGAGTCAAGACATGATGAAACTTCAGTTAGCAGGTGGTTTAACAATATATTTTCAAGACACTTCATAGGAACTGAAGTTAATGCAACTGGTCTCAGGTCATTCATTTCTTTAGGCCTATTGTGTTTAGGTACTGGTATTATTAGGGACAGCTTCCACTGATCTGGTATCAGTCCTGTGTCCACTGAACGTTGAAACAGCCTCTGAAATGGGGTTGCCAGCGAGTCGGCGCATGCCTTTAGGACCTTGCAGCTGATCCCATCTGGCCCTTGTGATTTCCTGGTATGAAGCTGAGAAAATTGTTTCCTGACATCATCAATAGAGATAGCAAAGTCCCTGTCCGTTAAATCTTTTATTCTATCTATTGCCTTTATCTGCTGTTCAGAATAATCAACCTCATCAAAGCGGCAATCAAATGTATTTAAATCCAAAGAAAATACATAGTCATCTGCCACATTTAAAGTATGCATTTTAGGTTTATACCCAGTCATGATTTGTAGGCCTTGCCAGGCTCTCCTTGCATCATGACTAAAAAATGACTGCACTTTATTTTTATAAGATGCTTTACATTCCGTGATTTTCTTTCTAATTGTATACTGCACAGCTTTAATATCTGCTTTGATAACGTACGTCACAGCTTGCTTGTTTGTTTTGGGGACTGGGGAAGGGGCAACTCGTTTATTTTATGTTGTGTCCTGCATGTTCTATACTGGGACATAACAATATGTACTGTACAAACCCTCAAACAGACCTAGGGATGTTTTTGAGATATGTTGAAGAAAAAATATAAATCGGATATTTTGATTATAAAGCAGAGGAAGCTTTTGAAGTTTACCCACCAATTAGAATAATGTGTTTATGACTGAAATCTTTCAGCACAACAAGTATCCTGAAGGGAATAAGAAGAAAGGACTTATATAGGAATAATCTAATCAGCATTATGTATATATACTGTGCATACCCCATATGCCCTTAGGTAGGAAAGGGTGATAAAAGAAACAGTTCTATACAGCCCATGTTCAAACTAGAAAATGTGTATTCAGAGTAGAACTGCAATAATAATGACAAGCACTGTGTCTCTATATGTGTTTCAAGAATTCATTTGACAAAATATTCTAACTCTTTTCACTCTGATTTCACAAAATCGCAGGTTATGAAACCGCCCCAGTAAATGAAAAACGCGTTAACAATAGGACAAAAATCTTCCTTTTCACAATTTTGAGGCTAGGTGTTTGCGAGGAGCGTAAGATGACTGAACGAGTTGTGAGGCTCACCTAATTTATCGATGGTGGTGATCAGGTCAGAGGGAACAAAGTAGTCCAGGTCCGCCTCATGGATTCCCAGAGGGTCTAACTGGGCGGCATGGTGACCACGGATCTACACAGAGACACATACGCAAAGGAGGAAGAAATAATGAATTAATAAATGAATTAATAAAAGCTTTATTTCGAACATGTGAAAAAACACACACACACACAAAAAATGTACTTAACATGTCCGAAAATGAATAGGAAGTAGCATAAGCTGGAGGAGAACCAGGTTCAAACAGAAAGAGAGAAAGTGACAGGTAGGAGGGAATACATTTCAGCGAAGGACCTGCTACAATCATGATGCAAACAGCTGGAGAATGAGCTAACACACACTCAGTTATAGGTCAACCTTTTCCAGAAGAGCCCCATGGGAGTGCTTTTGTCTATAAACACACACACACACACACATACAGGAGTATGCAGGTGCGCACACACACGCACACACAGGCGCACACACACGCACACACACACACAGGATTGCAACAAACTGGGAATAAAAGGGCCAAAAACAGAATTTAATAAATCCCTCGGATAGTTCCACTAATTAATTTGAAGGGACGAGAGGATATGTTACCACCTGTTTTGTTTAAGTAGTCTCTTTGATATTTCCATTTTCAGGAAGCAGCCGGGGTAAGTAGGTTGGAGTTAATCTCTCAATTTGCATAACCTCGTGCAGTGACAAACAACTTGTATATTCCTTTTAATACAAGGACACGCAGGATAAACAGCTGCCATTGCCAGTTGCATCTGTTTTGGCAAGTCAAGTGGAGTTTGTTTGATGCATATTTTACAAATAGATAAAAGAACACACACACACACACACACACACACGTCGGAGATACAAATAGTCAACCAGTCATGGCTCGGGCTAGATGACATCTTCACTCTGTGCACAGACACTGCATTAAGATTTGAATGGATGCCCATGAGATGTGATCAATCTTTTCATTTGTAAATAACATAAATACATATTATGCAAGTGTGTAGCTGTAGTGTATGCGTGTGTGTGTGTACTTGTACAACTATTTCTGTGCAAACCAATTTGAGTTTTAGACCTTAGGAGTGAGAACAATTTCGCTCCTTCTCACTTCGGGACAGGCCTTTAAAGGACTGTTTGAGGGTTATGACTTGGTTTTAAGGTTCATGTTGGAATTAGGTTTAGGTTCGGTAAGTTAAGAGTTGTGGTTAGGCATTTAGCATTGATGGTTAGAGTAAGAGGCTAGGGAATCGATCATGGTGATGATTGTCCTCACAAGTATAGCTGTACAAACGTGGGTGTGAGTTTGTCTGTGTACCTGGTAGGCTCTAATGAGAGTGTGCACAGCCAGGTGGTCCTCCACCACTTTTTGGGCCATGTCTGGTGAATGGGACATGACTCGGCCCTGGAGCAGAGCGGAGGGGCGCGTCTCGCCCGCCTCACCAGGCGGACTGGAGGCCTGGATGTTACGGAAGAAAACGTCCCAAGACTACAACACAGAGACAGGCAGATCAAACAGAGGTAAGCAAGTCCATCGCAAACATATGGGCCAAAAGTATCATAGCTGCTTATGGGCTTCAAGTTTGGGGATAACTTTTTCATAATAGTATAGTATAAATAAAAGTTTGAAATGTTCATTTTGGTGGTTATCTCACTAAACCTTGTCTGTTTGCATCAGTGTATTCCTCCCATATTTAAAAGCCATCATCTCAACTTCACTTACATCAATTAAACTCTTTAATAATCATTCTTAGCACTTTTCTGAAGCAACGTAATTTCCAGGTGTGTTGAACATTATCCCGTCTGTATATGATCACCATTACATTATTTGGGAAGAAATTGCAGTTGGTGTGTAGCCTATAGTATTACCTCATGCACGTTTTTATGATCCTCCAGCCAGGCAAAGTACATCTCCTCCACATAGCTGGAGCTTGCGGCCACCGCAGAAGGGACAGGCACCGTGGCCCCAGAGGAGCAGCCTCTCCTGGGGTCGACCCAGCGTCGTGCGGGGGCTCCTGCTCCACACACACGCAGCCACTGACTCCTACCGGTACACCCGCCCCTCAACACGCCCGCTAACGCCCGCAACTGACTCATGGCTAGACAGACAGCGTGGAAGAGAAAGATGGGGGTTGGAGAGTTAAAGGTGCACAGTGTAACTTTACTTTGGGTGTGTAAGAGAAGTGAACATTTTACAAGGTATATTCTCATAACTGAATAAACAAACATATGGAAATTGGATCCCTGGAACACTGTTTGAAGTTAAAAAGCTACCTTGAAAGTAACTATTTTACTGCTGTTGTTCACAGTAGCAGGGCCCAGAGTTATGTTAACAAACATATTCTACACCTACATTTGGATCCAGGTGCCTAAAAATCAGTTTGTTTTAATGTATGATGATATAATTATAATAGTGGATTGCATGTTGAGTAAATATGTTTTGTAAAATATCTTATGGCTCTGCAAATGTAAACAACTCTGCCTCTTCTAAAACTCCATAGTGCACCTTTAAATGCAGACATCTCCTTATATGTTTATTGTTGTTGTTGTTGTTGTTTTTTTGAGGGATTTCGGATTTACATGAAAACGCAGAAAAGTGTGCATGACTGAATTCTATCTGAAAGACACATTTCTGGATTTGACACATCGAACAATATTAACTGAGCTGCTTAAACTGAGAGTAGGTCATCATGCATAGAGCGCATATCTCACTTAACGGGGACTAAGCTATAATTGCGCACATCGGGCTAGTCATGATGAATTACCTTTACAAGTGCATATAGGGATAGGCTACTACTTTCGGTGGCATTTCTGCTAATCGGCAGCATTTTAAGTTAAAATCACAAGTATCCAATACTGTTAATACGGGCGCACTACAAGCAAAGGCCTGTGCGTGTATCAGAGTACAGTCTATGCGGCTGCAAAAAAAAGCCTAAACGCGAACATCCCAAGTAGGCTACGATGGTCTACTGCAGTGTTTTGCCCGCTGCTACAACTTCCTCACCTTTTCCTGCAGGATGCTTTACATTCCCCTTCGGGCTACAGCGCCGATACGAGCCAAAACACTGACTAGATGACTCTGGCTCTGTTACGTTTACCCTGGACCACTAATCCCTCAACGTCAACATAAATCCTCATAATCTCCCCTAGCCTGTGCACGTTAGGAGGGAGCAGTGCCGTGGGCAAAAGGGGTTAGTCAGTGCTTTACATTTTGACACTACACTTTATTTCCTAGTCTAGATATGAATTACCTCCTCAGTCGGCACCGTTGTTTGACTGCGTTGTCATCGCCAAGTATGTGGGACAGGTATCAGTGACAGATCCAAGAGTGTACAGTTTGACAGGACACGCCCCTCGCGTCAGGTGGTCAAGTGACGCTCGAAGCCTCCTGCACTGATAGACCATACTGACTGTGGTGCTAATAATGTAAAAGTTAACAAAATAAAATTTAAAAATCATATTGATCAGGAATCAGGGTTAGAGTCAGTGTTTGGTTGGTTCGTGTGTAGTATACTTAACTTACATACTGCCAAATCAAATCTATGAACCTCTGCACACATTTCTCATTTTTAGACAGGTCATTTCTCCCCTTTACGTAACATCACACATATGTCTTTCCCCCTCAGTGTTAATTATAGAAGCCAATTAAACTTTATAAAGGCTGAACACCAGTCATTTGAGCAAGTGCTTCCAGATTGATGGGCTTCCACCTTGAGTGGGTTAAACAATAAGATAATTGGCCCTGCCTCTCCCCCCACCTCTCTCTCTCTCTTTCCCTCTCTCCTCATCTAGGTTTTCATCATTCATACTTGCTGGCACTGAGAGGGACAGTATTATCAATCATGACAAAACACCACCGAAAAGGGGGGAGGGGAAAAAAGGAGTGGGCACGAGTTACAGGAGGCTCTACCAGACCAGAACAGTACAGGTCTACAACTTAAGAACATCAACTTAATCAGATCCTCATTATGTCTCTTTTTAAACTGATCATCTTTGAGCAAAACAGTACACAGTAGTTTCTCATTTTACGTACACACAAATGTATAATCCATCCAACCATTAAAGGTGGAGTCAGTGAGATTCTGGAGAATGCTTGTTGTCAAAATCACTTTTTGTAAAAATCAGTGAATACCCCCCCCCCCCCCACCCCCCTCCCGATCCGCTACATGATTTATTTTCAGCACACAAACAGTAAGTGTGTGTGCTGAAAATTAATCTTGTGTTAATACACAGCCTAGGCTCTGTAAACAGCTTTGTAGACAAAGGAGACCCACGTCACTGTCTCACAACACAATATTGCTCAGTGTTCCCTGAAAGAGAGTTCCCTCCCTTTTTTCCATTATTTGCATCTGTGTTTTGCGCTGCTCTCGGGCTGACCTGGAGAACACGGGGTCAGGCAATTATGAACTGAAATGCCATAGTGTTGTAGTGGCTTCACCGCACGACAGAGATGGAGTACGCACTAGTTGCTTTCTGGCGTTTTATTAATAGTGTTCATCGATGGAAAGACCTGTGCCTCTGGGTAATGTTACCGGCTTGGTGTGAAATAACATCCTGATTGGAAATATAACATCACTTTGGTTTTGTCTTGTATATGGAGAAATGCATCAAGTGACAATTCTCTAACCCATTTCTGGTGACAAAAGTTGTTGGTTAAATTGGAGTTGAAATGTGTCATCAGTGTCTTTGACTAAGGTTATTCATTTGTAGGATTTGCACAGCGCACTCAGTCAATGATAAGTGTCTGAAATAGACCTCTGATTTAATCCAGGAGGCACCAGTAACCTAGATAGTTCCAGTCCAGGTGACCTAAGGTAACAGCAGCCGTCAGCAGTTCGGCCTGCCAAAACTAAACTGACTTTGTACATGAGTCGACAGATCCTCTGGTCACTGCCGGGGACCAATACAAGCAGAGCGGGAGAAGAGAAGCAGATAATGTGTAATCCACTTACCACAGCCAAGCCTTACACACACCATTTATGGACGTCCACGTCATGAGGTTATTTAAGATCCCTAATTCATCTAATAAAGCATGTTTGGAGGCAGAATCTAATTTGTCTGAAAGCCTTTGTTACACATATTATGACAAAATCAATCTCATTTGAAATGATTAAATTATGTATGATTTCATGAGATTAAGTGTGGAGCAAAGGCACGGATACGTATAAAAAAAAGAAGAAATTAATTCTGTTTGATGTCAGAATTAAAATATGTTATTTCTAGATTATATGTGAATAATTACAATTCCCTGATGTAAATAAAATACACAGAGAATACTGCAGAATGACTTTATGATGTAGTTGGTTATTTGTATGAAAATGGTTTAAATGGAGGGTTTTGCTTGTTTTGTTATGATTATTTGATCATAAGTAAATCATCATGTTGATTTGAGCAGAGCAATACAGTTTTAACAGGATATACTTTAATTAAGAAATTATATATTTAAAAGAGTACAACTGAAACCCTACAGTACAGCACTATGCAAATACATTTACAGCCTATGAACCCATTATTAAATAGAACCCACATCGTCAATCAGAAAATACAGTAAATAATAAAAAACATAATTACATCCCCAAAGTAAATATTGAGTAAAAACCATTAACAAAAATAATATTTTGCGTGCAATTTGTTCTTAATCTGCTCCCCTTTATTTGTATATACAGTAGCAATAATGCGCTTAACACTGAATATGAGATGAAAATTACCCTAAATTCCAGGGATCGATTGATTGATAGTGTTGACTCGTGTCAAAATAAGTCTCAGAGACATTATGCGTGTTGAAGAGCAGCATATATTTGCAGAATATTTGATAAATAAATGTTACCATGCGTGCTCCGGGACTACAGTATGGCATCTCATCATCTCCCAGCATTCAGGAACCTCACCACTGACTTATAGGAGCAACATATAATACAATGTAGGACAAGATAGCCATAAAGTAGTGTCATGACCTGGATAATTAATGAGAAAAAGTGTCCATAACCATGCATATGATGAATATTTGGCCATATTTGTAATTAGTATGTCAAAACTGAATAATACCACATCACATTTTTAAGTAAAGAAAGGCCTACCAGCAACCAGGATTTACTATTGCTATAAGTCTCTGAAACATTTCACCACATCTGGTGATGTACTGTACTACAAGCCTCCAATAATAAGGCAAGACTGTGTGTTGGTAGTTTGTGTGTTGGGGGTCACAAACTTAAAGGGAGTGTGTGTGTTTAAGTGTGTGTGTTTAAGTGTGTGTGTGTGTGTGTGCGTGTGTGTGTGTGTGTTTGAGAAAGAGAGGAGAAAAAGTGATTGTAGGCAAGTGCACACTGAGGTCTATGAACCTGGAGTCCCTTTTACACATGTAGACTCTCCCCGTGTTACTGAGAGTCTGGCGTCGAAGGGGACGTCCCACAATCCTTTGCAGCGTCGGGGGCGTCGGCGGTCGTGGAGCAAGAGACTTTTTCATAGATGAAACTGTAGAGGGTCTCGTCGGGTCGGGGCGTGCGGCAATTCTTACACACAGAACTGGAGTACTGGTGCAAAAGGCTGTACAGCCGCCCTGGGAGTGGTGAGGAGAGAGGGATGGAGAGGGGGATGGAGAGGGGGAGGGGAGTGTAGCAGGGGTCGAGAGAAGGAAGAAATATGGAGGAAGATAAAATAAGATTTAAGAGAAATAGACAAAAAGGACAAACGGGTTGAGAGTCAAACAGCAAAGAAGAGAGAGAGAAACTAACGTAAAATAAAAAAGAAAGTGTGCTCGGGCTTATTAATAAATCACACGCGCGCGCACACACACACACTGTGAGCTTTTTTCTCTCTAGCTCCACTTTAGGAAATGGATGGCTGGAGGGGAATTTCTCTGAAAGGCTTCAATAAATGTCAGCGCAAGAAAAATGAAAAGTGGGGGAGGGGAGAGGCTGGGGTCAGTTCAGGCAGTAATCCACTCTGCAGCTAAAGGCTGAATGGATGGGCTGAGCAACGGAGATGGCCCACAAAGTGGAATAACTTAACATACAGATGGAATACGTTCTGTTATTTATACGCACTGTCCCTGTAAAGACGCCAGCAAGGACAATTTCCATGTGTCGTACGAGCCTCAAGAGTCCAATAGTGGCTGATTCCATCACCATGCATGTTAATTATGTCATTTACTGAAAGAGCTCAACAGAGCTCTCCTATGGCAACCATTTCGATCTTAGGAGGACAGTCTTAAACCCAAATCTGTTTGGCATAGCACCTCCTGTTGGACTCTAAAAACTTGATATTTTTGGTATGTTTATTTTTTAATTTTGTATTCATCTTATTTTCATTGCTTAATTTCTTCATTTAACCTCCTTTGTATTGTTTGATTTTATTAAAAGGATAACTTTCAGTCTCAGTGCCCTTTGATAATTTGAACTTTCATCTGCTGGTTGAGAGAAACAGCACTGGTAGTGCAATGGTCCTCCGGAGGATGTTGTATTATATGTGGAAATGATAAAGAAAACAAAGGAGAAAAAAAAATCTAGAAGAATATTTGGTATTGTGTGTGAGTCTTACCGACGGTGACTTGTCTCCCAGTGAGAAAAGTGTGTATTTCATGGACGTCTCTCATAAGCTGCGCATCTCCAAAGGTGAAGTACGCCACGTCCCTCCCAGCCTCGGCTGCAGCCATCAACTGGATCAGCGCTGAAAGAGGGAGAAGGAGAACAGCAAAGAATATATCCAGTTTCAGAACAAAATCATAAATGTGTAATTGACACTGAAAACTAACTCTTTTGTAGGAAACTAAGTAATAAGCTGGACAAGGCAAGGCTTTGGGCAGAACAAAAACCCCACAAGTGACAGGGGTCATTTGTATCAGAAGAGTCAAAAGTCCGCCACTGGTAGCATAGCCCCATCGACGGCACTCAATCTTTTAGCCCCATTGCAAATAAGGTCTTAAGACTGTTAAATATTTAACAGAATGGATATACATTCCAGATTAATAAACAGGGAAAACCATCATTTGCAAAAGGTCTGTAATCTTTTACGACAACATAACAGCAGCGTCTGTAACTACCACATCACAAGTCAGCCCCAGGACTATAATGTAAAATACAGTTATTGCTTTGCTTGCTAAAAATACAAGCTGTGCTTATAATGTGCAGGGGTCCACGGAAAGGGCGGGGGTCCCCAAAAGTTAATGTGTTCCTAGGGGACTTTGTCAAGTCCAGTGGCTCTATTCTTATCACACTAAAGAGGAAATAAAGGCTTCATTGCTAAATGAACCTGCACATAAATATAAACGTATAGTTATCGCATTTTCATCCATAATGCAGGACATTTATATTGTATTTACAGTAGGTGTAACAGTTTGTTAATTTCTTATTTTATGATACATTTCTTTTTAAAAACATGACAAATGCATTTTTAAGACCTGTACATAGCATTTTTTTTAAAGGATGCATCCCAAAAAAGCTTTGGACATCAATATGCTGTTAAAATGAAATAAAGATTTTAACTATGGCTTTATCCAACATAACATTAGATTTTTAAGGAGATGCAAATGTTTGCATAATTAGTTAGATATTGCCACATTTGCACATGTATTCAAACATTTCAGAAAAAAATTATTGTTTTAATATACTGTAAGTAATCAACTGGCAACGTTTTGTTAGGATATATTATAGATAGATTATAAAAATGAATCTAACGTAGACACACAGCTGGTCAAAATTTGCAGCATGGTGTAGTCAAGGGGACAGTAAGGAGCCGCTGCTTATGAAGAGTAATGTTGTGTTAGCTGGGAGAGACCTGCATCAGCCTGGATTTATGGTGTCCCTTCCCGGTAATCAATTGGCCTTTTAATGGAAAACATAAATGTGTGTCAGCTGATCAATAAAGGGCGTGAGGGAAGGGCTGAGTGACACCCTGGGAGAGCTACTAATTGACCAGGGGGGTTAGAGAGACCGGTACTGTGACTGTGTTGTACTGTACTGTACAGTATGTCCTACAGTTCAGCTGAATACTTTCTGACCACTGATATTTACCTTGTGTTTTAGAATTCAGGGTTAAAATTTGTATGTGAGAAGTATTATGTTTATGCTACCCTGCATCAGCAGTACAACTCAGCTCCACATATGAAAAAACCTTAAAGCTATAGTGCACAGCTTTTGTCGCCCCCCATGAGGAATTCTGAGGAAATTCAACAACACTGTCGGCCCATCTACATGTGGTAAGCCTTTGGTGATGGCAAATGGATTTTTTTTTTCATCCTTCTGATGTACAGTACGTCCAGGTTTTTCTAAACTGTAGAATAAACAACTGGAACATTTCTTGGGCGCTTCTTGGGATTTTTTTGAGGTCCTGTGCCAGTGTCAGGGGGTGACACCAGTTTGTAAACGCTGCCATACTTAGAAATACAGAGAGAGTTTTGTAGAGCTGATTGACAACTCTGTGTCAACTCGTTTGGCGATGGCTTGAATGTAACCAAAATGAATGTATATGAAAAACATACACACTATAGCTTTAATTTCTAAATACTTGTTGCTCTACATATTTTGTTCTCCTTTCCCCGTTTGTAATTCAGCTAATAATACCTTTGAGCCGAGTGTCTCCACCAAAAGCTCCACAGCCCCAGTTGCCCGTGGCGACTGCAGAGAGGTGCTTGCTGTTGGCGTTAGGTCGGAAGAATCCACAGTACGCCTTGGGAAAAAATGCAAATGGAAAGAGGAAGGGAAAGTGGGGAATAAGAAGACATGAGAAACTTTTCAATATTTTAGTAGTAATAACAACAATTTGCACAATACAGTATATATTAGAATTTATAAATGTTGTATCACAAGTAGGTTTAGCGAGTTTCACGATGGCTGGACATCAAAAAGTAACAAGCTATATTGTTTAAGTGTAAAATTCTGTAAGGAAATGTAAGTGCACCCTATCGCATATTATTTTGCCTAATTCCTAAATAGAAAAAGCTGTAGTAAATGAAAGTACTGCTGTGTAATACTGTATTTAATCCAACTAATTGTTGTTATTGCAAATACAGACTATGACTATGCCTTTCTCACCTTGCTGAGTTCTCTGTCCATCTTCTCTGGGAGAAACTGCTCTAGGAAGTGCCTGAATTTTAGAGCGTCGATTGCCACAATCTCTGTACAGCGTCTCTGCCAGTCATCCCTTAAAATTAAAATAAAAACAATTTGGGAGATGGGACTGACAATGACTTAGAAAGACTGTCCCAGCTTGGTCAAACTTTTTCTGTCTGAATTTAATGTCTTATTAGATCAAAACAAAAGACCAGAAGAATCCCGAAACAACAAATTAATTGATGGAGGAAATCTTTATTTTGAACCATTCAAAAAATTAATAAAGTAACAATTTAAAAAAATACATAAATAATAAAAACAAAATGAATAAAAGAATGAACAATAAGTAGATTTTGCCATTTGAGTAAAGTTACCTTGGAGTCTCATCGTTGTGTTTAGCCTTCCACTTGTAACTCTCAGCATAGCCAGAATATTTACTGTACTGTTCGGTACCTGCAGAACAATAACAAATAAAAGTCAAGAAATAAATTTAAAAAAACATTAATATTTCACAGTCAGAGCAGCACACAGTTGTCCTAAATCGGCTTCAGCGCCTTATTTCTTAAATCAAATGTAGTGCTCGCTGTGGCTTCCCCATGTGAGTGCACAGTATCAGCTTGTATTGGATTGTCATAAATAAAGGCCATTGATTTAATAAGTAATCCGCTTTGGGGTTTTGAAAATGAAAAGCTCTCAGCCATAATAGGAAGAAAGGCTCAGAAGAACAGAAGAAGCTAACCTTGGGCTACATTTGCATAATGCTTTGGGGAAAACATGAAACATGACTGTATCGCTCATTTACTTTCCAACACACCTCTCATGCCGAGACATTAGCCTTTCTATAATGTGTAACTGGGATATGCTCAGAGCTCAAAAGGTTTGCTCGTTCTTCATTACAAATATAGCAGTGCTCTGTTCGGAAAATGATGCCTATTAAAAGGCGCCCATACATTATGCATAAGTTGTGAGGGCGTTACTCAGCACTTCGGAGCAGGAGTTATAAACATGTGGTTAACATAGTCATGCAGATTCTACTGTGTGTGCTGGTAGAGTGAGAGAGTTTAGATGTTAGGTTCACAATAATACGAAAAAATAAGTTTTTTAGAAGCAATTGTAAATGTCATTTTTTGAAATCATCACCAGAAACCTAGTAATTAAACACTGCTTTTACTTTCTCCTAATTTACTTGATGTAATTTCAAGCAAGTAGCATCTACAAATCCTGAGAATATAAGATAGACTCAAAGTTAGGCATGAATTATGATTTTGTTTTAACCTTTCTAAGACAAAGTATGAATCAAGCTAATGGGCCTGTATTGCAGCCAGGACATAACCCCAAAATGACAGTACACCCGGACAAATGAAAGCTATGATTCTATGTAGAGTTTAAGCCTCGGCTGAGGGAATAAAAAGAACATTTATTTGTAATATGTTGCGCCATAGTCCAAACCCAGTCAAATGAATTACTTTAGACGACCATCACGACTCCTAATGTCAAGCCACAGGGTAACCATATCACTTCCTCCATCAGCCTCCTCCTTCACCTTGATCCTATTTATCCTAACAACCGCCCATGACAACCTCCTGCCAAACAAGCTTCCATCACTAGATAACATCAGGGCCCCTCATCTACCTTCCGATCCGGAAACGCCTACGGACAAGAACACTGATGTGACGTGTAAGACACATGTTAGTAAACCTCTAAAGACAATGCCACAGGGTTAAAGATGCAGTCAGCAATTCTGGAGAATGCATATTGTCAAAATGAATGAGAGAATGAGCTTTGTTTACATATCCTTTGTTTACATATGAGTTTGCAAAGCCTAAGCTGTATATTAGAACCACTTTTTTTTTTAAGGACAGCTTGCGGATTGTAAGGAGATATTCACCGATTTTGACAACAAGTGATTTTGACAACAAGCATTCTCTTCAGAATCTCTGACTCCACCTTTAACTCGGCAAAAGAGAAAAACAGACGAATATAAAAAGGGTCAAGAAAGAAAATCTAGACATAACGGGAAAACACTGTATGCGTGCAAGGAATATTCTGCAAGGTTTTAATGAATCTATGGCGTAACTGGCCCATTCCATTAGTGGAGCTACGACCTTAGCCGGGCTATAAATTCCTTTCTGTCCAAATGTAATAAAGTTAAGTGGAGAGGCGGAGAAGGGGGAAGAGAGAGGCAGGCAGAATGATGGGAAGAGAGGGAGGGGCCGCGGTGACTGTCCACTGAAGGTGACTTGGAAGATGTGGGAGTTTCAAAGAAGACAATATGGCGCCATACAAGACTGATAATGTTTAGCTTGCTGGGCACAAAGGTACTGATGGAGACAGAAGTCGATTTTAACATTGACTTTACAGAACTGACGGTGTGTGTTTGTTTGGTGGTATTACAGGTCTGGTCAGGGGCTTTAACTGGAATAATGTTGGCTCTTTCTGAATGTGTGCAAACACTGATAATATAAAAAGGCAGGATTCCTTAAACCTTTGAGTCTTAAACCTCAAATCTCCCTTCTTTTGGAGGATTATATGGGTCTTAATAAACCTTTAATTATTCACATTTCAGACTAGTTTTTGGTCTTTGTAAAAGTTAACAATAAGCTGTTTCACCACTTCAGTCAGTCATTCTAAATAAATGTTAATATGTAAAGTTTAAAGTTGTATGAGATGTAGTCGATTGAACTGGCAAACTCCTATTCTCTTCATATTGTGTGTCTTTGCCATTGCATACAAATTCAAAGCGGACATACCAACACAATCAATCAAGAGCAGACATGTGGGAGCACCATTTATACTTGAGGTTGTGCACACATGGCTAGGTTATAATACATGCCCTCATGTCAAACGGATAATCATCAAACCAGAATAATGACGCCTCTTGCGTTATCAAAGGCAAATCTGAAGGCTCATTTTAATGTCCCAATGGAATGCAGGACATGCTGATGTTAAATATTGTTTTGCCAACCAAACTAGACAATAAAACAAAAATTATGTGGGCATAAATCAATTGACTAATTCATCAATTAAGGACGTTTATTTTGAACCGCGGTGAGGGGGCAATGAGACAAGACTTCATGCAATAGAATGACAGCACGTGTATGTGTTTGATTTAGCGCATACAAGCTTTTATAGTTCGTCAACTCCTACATTGATGTTTATCTTTAAATTTTTTAGGCAGTAATTGCACATAATCTACAAATATTAAAAAGGTGGAGTCAGTGATCCTGGAGAATGCTTGTTTCCATTCAAAATCACTTTTTTATAGTCACAGTTTTTTTTGACAAAAAAGTGATTTTGACAAGTTAACGAGCATTCCCCAGAACCGCTAACTCCACCTTTAACTATAATGGGCCTACCAGATCTTACGCCGTGCTTGCACTTATTTTGAACAGTTGTGGGCGAGAAGGGGAGGAGGAGAAAGAACACACTTAAGACAGGTTGAACGAAGCAGAGTGAGTTGGAGGTTGAAGAATAGAGCAATCCTGCTGGAGAGAAATGAAGGATAACTGGGCAGTCCTGAGTGAATCAATGCGATGGATTTACCTTCCGAAATGGATAGAAGGATGGGACAAAAATGAAAGGAGCCCAATAAACACACAGGGCTCAATGAACAGGAGAAAACAACTCGGAGAACAACAACACAACATTACTGTAGTCTAGCAATACTAGAAATCTGAAGACACGCAGATGTGTGTGGTGTCTATAGGAGAAAGAGGAACATAACAAGCAATGAATGTTCTGTATAGAAAGTATACGTATTTAAGTATATGCACAATGTATAAGGGGACTCACCCCTTATTCATGTATACCATCCGAGCATGATACCTGCTCTATGGTCTTGTATGACCAGTTCACATTGGTTTTCTGTTACTATTGATCTACAAGATGCTAAATGTCAGATAACAGCAGCCAAGAAATATACAATGGCAGCAACAGCACAGTATATGTCTGCTCCACAAAGGCTCCATTCCCAATACACTCCATGTCACATAAAGTCTAAACTGGGTGGAAAGTAACTTGTAAAAAACCTTTAATGTTATCTGTATGAGGACACCACAAAGATGCTTTTGACAGTGCAATTTTTTGTCCATGTAACTTACAGCCATGAAGAACAGCGACAAACGTTGCAATGGTCTAGTATAATGTCTGGAACACTGCAGAAGCTCCATCTTTACCTCAAAACTGAACTACAACCAAATACACTCACATCCCTTGATTAGAGGCTGCAACGTAATACCAACCAAATGAGGGAAATTAACTGTATCTCCTGGTACAGTAGCACAGCCTGAGACTGGAAGGAGGTGCTGACTCCATCTGTTTTATACACAGATGTAAACAACAACCCCTTTAGTGTGTGCCAGAAATCACGCCGCGATAGAGACAAACTACTTCATTTGCTAATAGCTGAAAAGGCAATCCTGAGGTCACCAACCAGACTCTCTCTACTTGTCGTTGTCAGCTACAAATGGAAACAGAAAACTTGAAAAAAGGTATTTTATTCCGTATCCCATTACGTGATTGATCTTAAATTCTTGACCTATCTTGTTATGTTCATGTTGTTTTGTGGGCATTTATTGTACTCTTCAAACTTTGTTTTATGATGACATTTAACTGCTCTGTAAATCTGAAGCCCTTGTTCTATCTCCGTGGACAATCATTTTCTGTTTTATCGCATTTTTTTTTTAAATCAAGAAATGAAGCGAAGACAAGAAAGCCACAAGGGAGGAAGGAACGTCAAACGACAGTCACACATTCCGGATAAAACAAAGTAAATGTGATCATGAGAGACAGTAATTAATGTGATACAAAGCAGTACCTGAAGGCTGAAAATGTAGTTTACCTGTGACAATGAGGCATTCATTGTATTCCAAACATTCGGTAAAGAGTCGAGAGACAATGAGTTCAGGGTTGATGACGAACCTGATCTCCTCCTGGACCAGCCCATGTCCGGTTACTCCTCCACCTACCATACGATTTGCAAAGTCCACCTAATAAGATAGAATAAAAAAGATAATAAGAATTTTAAAAAAAAAATGTGTTTTTTGTTCATGAATAGTTGGAATAGACAAGGACCCATTTGAAAAACACATGGTTGAGGTGCAAGTTAATACGGGATTAGCTGGACCATATATTTACAAGATAACAAATTATTGTTCAATTTTAATATAGTGCCCTTTGCCCTAGCCATTCAGTGCAGTTGGGAAGAACTGTGAGGTCTAGCTACTGTCACTCCCATTATTTGAACAAATGACTCTATTTATGTCTCCTTATTATCCGTCAACCTCTATGGTCGTTTAATACAGATACATATCTAAGGATCCCTGCACTGCTTCCTGCTTGTAAATAATCAAATTAAGAAATCGGAGCAAACAACACACATTCATTCTGAAGATATTGTTGGAACACCAATAATATTTACATTATTAGTGAGCATGTTTTTGTGTGTTTTCAAAATAAAAATAAACGTAACCCAAAAGACAAAAATCTATTGCAGCAAAAATTAAGATAGGTGCTCTTTCCTACTCTGATGAAGGTGGGAGCACTGATGAAAGAAGACATGTTATGGAAGCAAAATAGACCAAAAAAAATCTCAAAATTGAGCAGTGCTTGAAAAACTAAATTTTTTCTTCCAGTTTCTCACCTTAAGATGGTTTACATACTTAACCTTTATTTCTGTTAGCATTGTCATTGAGTTAACATGCCAACATTAGCATTTAGCTCAAAGTATCACAGTTCTCACAACGGTACAACCTCACATAGCTGCTGGCATGGCTGTGGACTTTGTTCTTGCTTTACTCTTGTTAATCAATGTCCTAAAGTTCATGGTATGATTCACTGAGACACAAAAACAAAATTATCTGTTGAAATCCCTGGGGAATTACAGCAGCTTGTGGTTATTTTCCGGGACTCCAGTTTCGATGTAGGAAAATATTTTGACACCGTACTGGAGCTTCATGCATTGTAAGCTCACGCCTTGTTTTTGTGGCATGGATAAGAGGACGGCCCATTCAATCAAACAATACTGTCAGGGGTGAAAGTTCTGCTCACTGGCCCACAGCTACGTCAGTCTGTGTGACAGTGAACATGTTTGTTTGTACGAGCGTGCGTGTGTGTGTTTGTGTGTGTGTGTGTGCGTGTGTGTATGTGTGTGTATGTGTGTGTGTGTGTGTGTGTGTGTGTGTGTGTGTGCGTGTGTGTGCATGTGTGTATGTGTGTGTGTGCGTGTGTGCGTGCATGCGTGTTTACCAGTCGCTCAACTCCACACCTCCTTTACTGGTTCACCCATAAGCTCACCCTTGTCACCCTTTCAATCTCACCTTCTGACAGAATGACAGCCCATTGTGCCCTTTCCAAAAACTCAACACACAGCCGGTGCCCAGACTGGTGAAGTAGCTATCAATCCTCCTGCAGGGCTACTGGCCCACTGGGTCGCCGCAGTATGATGGCTCTCCCTCTCGTCATCTTTTCCTCCTTCTCCCTCATCCCCCACCCAAGGGTCTTCCCACTACACCCTTGCCTCTCTGAGCTACTCAAGTGTATAACTCAGCTGTCAGCCTCAGTAAGAAATGCACCAGAGGACAACCAGGGGAGTGGGGAGTGACACAATGCAGTCATACAGACGATAACCTTCCCAGATATGCACTGCAAATTGTACACCTTGTTTTGTTTTTGTTTTCTGCAGGGAGTGAGTGGACAACTTTTCAGACAAGCAAAAGAGTCTCTTTGACTTTTGAAAGATAAATTGAAAGAATGGTGGGGGTAACCATCATGTTAGTCTGGTTTGAACACAGCAACAAGTGAAAAACAGGCACGCTGTATTGAATGAGACACCAACAGTTTCGACACAGATGTTGTGGTACCAATGTTACAACAAGGAGTCTTTTAACTTGAGCGGGCACTGGTAGAAAAACATCCATACATTGTATATTCTAACTGTAATGCTGTGTTTAATAACTAGTTCAACTTGGTATTTTGATGCAAAAGTGTAAAGCAATTCCTACCTGCAGCATCCCGTATCCATCATCCTCAATCGTCCCCTCACAAGTGATATGTAGGCGTGTCAGCTTAGTCTGGGAACTTCACACAAAACAGAATGCAAAACTTAAAAATACTCTTTCACTAAAGAGTAATTAACTGTTTCAACATGAATGACTAAATTCATTATTAAAGGGATTTCATTGCAAACGTTTTTAAAAGAAATAGCTCTTGTTCGAATGTAAGGAGAATTAGCATTCAATGTTGCTTTACATTTTAAATAAAATAAAATAATACATTAAAACCCTAAACTTCTCTAGTCTTTACTGTATAGGACAACTCTTCAGATCAACACCATCTTTTATTTCTTTTGAATATGTATGAGCAGTCTAACATCCATGCTATTGGAGGTTAGATAAGTAGCCTGAGCCTCATCTGGGACACTGAAGAACTTTCCAATCCCTGCTGTGAAGATAACCCCATGCTAAGTTGGTGGAAAGAACTCTGGCTATGATTATGTTTGAATTTAAAAATGGAATAGTACAACGCTGCCATCAGTGTGTTTCATAGGTAGGAATGGATGAAGACGCCAAGAAACTGTGGTGATGTTATATGAGTGGTCCTTGTTCAGACAACATCAATAGAACTCTGATTTGTTTTAATCAACTTGTAGAGACATTTAAATACATTTTTGATACAATTTAACTACATTTGGAAAGTCACTGTTTTTTTCAATAGCAATCAATTCATATTTGAAAAAAGAATCTCTTTTAATACGGACTCATTAAATTCATTACATAGTAGAATAGAGAGTTATACCTGTTCCAGTTTGGAGGATCCTTCAATATTTGTCTTGTGAATGTTACCAGACCCTTAGGCCCTTGATAAAGAGAAATAAAATAAAGAAAATCATCAAAACATTAGGAACATGGATATCATTACAGAGCAAAAAAACAGAGCTACATATTAGGGATTTTTTTCAGTTACTTACTTGTCTCGGTAACTCTCCTGAAGTAACAAAGCAGAGTTTTCAGTTTCTCAATTTTCCTTGTCGACGAACCTTCAAATAACCTGAGACAAAAAGCAAAATGAGGATTAGGGATTTATTTTCAACAGAAGAATAGAAAGTCTTTAGAGTCTCGGAGTCGGACAGAAATATTATTCTTTTTATAAAAATGATATTGTATGTGTTTTTATCAGATCACAGTGGTTGATGTTGAGGCATTATCTTCAGCTCACTGCACAATAGCCCGAGTGAGGTCAAGCTTTTCAACTGGCATGATGTCTTTCCCATCTACCTCCATTCTTCACACAATGGCACTGCCTCAGGCCATGTCTTAGTTCTACAGAGAGTTAACATGAAAAACTAGGGTGAATAGTGAGAGGAGGGAGGAAAATACAGCATCGTGTAGGCAGCTTAAAATCACCCCATACCGGTGCACTCCCTCCACTAAAAGCGACCTAAGCTTGTGACAAATAATAGTTCAGCATTCATATTTGGCCTCCTACCGCTTTCTGTCCAGGCCAGTAAAAAATAATTAAAACAGAGGGGACAAACACAATGAAAAGCTAATGCACTAAAAGGACTCTGTAGTAAGAAAGTAACAAATTCATTAAAAGCAATTCCTGTGTATCAAATGCTTATTCACACCACTATTTAAAATTCCTTACAAAGTGCCTTACTCATGCTCAGTGAACCACCCACCCCAAGCTCCTAAGTCAGGGTCTATTCGGCAAAATGTAGCCTGGAGGACGACCTGCCTGTGAGGTAATGTTAGTGAAACACAGGTGGATCGGGGTGATATTTCCAGTATGGCCACAAATCAAGCCTTGTAGAAGACAGAATGAAAACTATATATGTAGGATTTAGTGACAAAATATATTGCGCCATTTTTCATTTTTAAGGATGGTCACATGATTATCTGTTTCTCGTCCACTCTGACAGTTTAAGCATTACCAATTAGGCTATTTTCCTGCAAATTAGGGAGGACTTTCTTGCTCACACAGTTTATAAAACACAACGGATGGTTATTTTCTCAATAATCAGCATGCATTGTTGACTGAACTATTAAAACAAAGAGGTTTCCTATGTCATTTTCTTCTCAATCAGAGGAAAACACTGAGGGGGATCAGTCCTTCTCTCCTCCCCCCCTCGAAATCTATCCATCACTTAACGGAGGACAAACCTTGACACTTGTGCCAAAACAGCAATCAGCAGATTGCTTGCTGCTCTGCTTGTCCAAGACAGAGCGCTACTGTAGACGATAAGCAAAGTGACGGACACTCCCTCAATTACAGGGGGAGGGAGGGAGAGAGAGAGGGAGAGAGAAAGAGGGAGAGGGAGAGGGTGAGGCAGAGAGGGCCAGTAACGATCCATGGACCATTTTAGAGTAGACTGCACTGGCTGTCTTGTCCCGTCTCATCTTCTCAGAAACACAGAGCCTCTTTGCTATATTCCGCTGCCGGGCAGAAATGCTGATAGTGATATTGAAGGCAGGCCGCCCAAGTATCTTGCAAAACCGAGTGCAGGCATTGGGTCTGAGACAGCCAGCCCTGCAACGAGAATCAATGCTTACCTTATTATACAGAGGCCTCTTCAATTAGCCGACCGCTAACTTCTGATGTGGAGGCAGATATCATGCACAGCACACATACAGATGACTGATTGTAAGAGTACGATTGGAGTTCAGATACAATTTAGGAATTTGAAAGGAGAATGTGAACCAAATCACACTGTCAATATGACCGTCACTGGAATTTATTAAATAAAATATTACCGCTAGATTTACTTAGGACTAGCGGTTAGACAGTGGTGAGGGGATATCACAATTATAGATATATTCTGTATAGAGATAAGGTTACAGTGCACTAGAAACAGATAATTAATGTGGCCATCCTTTAAAATGGAAATTGCCGCAATATATTGTGTGACTGAATCCTATATATATATAGTTGTCATTCTGTCTTCTGCAAGGTGTGATTTGATGCTGGAAATCTCATCCTCGTCCCCCTGTGCTTCACTTACAATATCCCATCAGCAAGTTTTCCTCCAGGATACATTTTGCAGAATAGACACCGACTAGCGGACTTAGGGTTAGGGGTTCAGAGAGCATGAGTAAGGCACTTTGTAAAGAAATTAAATAGTGGGTGAAAATTTTTAATTAATCCGTATATAGATATAGTACTAAAGCCATTGTATATGTTCTATAAATGGTGTAAGCGCTATCTTAATAAGGTGTTACCAAACAGACATTTGCAGTATGTCAGGCAGCCACAGCAGAAGTTATCACATATGGCACTAATGAGGAGATGGTGCCTAAAAGAAATACAGGGAAATTGAGTTGTGGTGATATCTGGATTATGTCCAGTGAAGCCCTCAGTCCGTACATACAGTAATTGAGATGGCAAGAAAATCTCATTAGCAACCATGCTTCACCCATACACAACATCTCAACTATCCAACCATTATGAGCTGAGGCAAAGAGACATACACAAGACGTTAGTGTCCCAAAACAATCCAGCTAATTCAGTTACACGTCTACTGAAAGTCAGTAACAAAAGTATGGTGCAGAAATAACAAAAATAACAACAATTAAGTTTTTCTCCCAAAAAAGTACAAGTAAACAGCTATCGCTCTTACAATTATGGGCCTGCCTGCATTCATACGTCACTTCCCTCTGTTTAAAAAAGGATGACGTAGCAAGATTAAGAGAAGCCATAAACAGACAGACAGACAGACAGACAGACAGACAGACAGACAGGTGTGTGCACCTTTAAAGAGTCTATCAAAACAAATTTGTTTCAATTAGCCGTCCCAGGCTTTCTTAACAGATCACTGGTTCTGTGTAGGCAGAAACAGAGAACATCCATTTAACACTCCTACTCTGATTCTCCCTCCCACACACAACAACTGGACAATAACATGGAGTTCAAAGAGTCTCTGCCCATCCTTAATTCTATAAGGTGTTAGGGGAAGTTAAGCATGTAATGTAAGATTACAACAATTAAAAAAAAATCATAAATATGTTGTTGTTTTTTTAAGAAATAAATAAAAAATGTGGTTACCACAAGTTGTAAATCTGTTTACTGGTCAGATCAAATCAGTTCACCTTGTTACAACACACTGCATGCACATTGAATGAGAAGCTTAAATGTTACTGTATGTTAGAGTAACTGGACACTCACCTAATGAGTAGAGAGGCTAAGTAAAAACATAGAATTCATGTATTCAGGGTTTTCAAGGCAGTAGTGCCCCCTTATGGAAATCAGTTTGTTTTCCTCTAAATGGAAGGATTGCTAAAAACAGGGACTCAATACAACTCTACCAGATAGTTAAAGATAGTTGTAATAACTAATAAAAATAATACAAATATATCTCAAATATATATATATATATATATATATATATATATATATGTATATATGTATGTATGCCCAGTTACTGGAAAAGACTGAGAGAACCTGACCGTGCAACTATGCTAAAAAAAAAATGGAAAACACGGGGTGTTCCACAATGATTTCCCACTAGAAAAATATAATATATAATACTATATAATAGGATAATGATACCAATCATGTTGCTGTCAGACAGCATAATAAGCTTTTTATTAAAGTGTGCAGACCAACTATGGCAACACAGAATCAATACCTGAATCTAACATCTACTCTGTCTCCTGCTTAAAATAAATAGACTCCGTTAAAGACTTAATGGCCAAATCCCATTTTGTGAATAAAAATAGTAATGGCTACAATCTCTCTTGCTTTGTGTCTCTCCAGTTTTCAGCAAAGGGTTGGTGTGCCTTTTTACCTGTAGAAGTTGATCTCAGGGTAATTGCAGTACTCTGACTTGCGGGAGTTGCGTCGGGGAAATGTGCAGAAGAAGGCGTTTGCCAGCAGACAGGCTATCTGCTCCTGAGACAGAGTCAGGGAGTGGTTCGTCTTCGACTTCAGTAAGGGAATAGGCTGGAAAGAGAATGACAAAGAGTCAATGAAATCAGAATCAATCCAGAAACTAGTGGTGCAACAAATTGGATAGACATCTTCAGTTGAGTTTTTTTATGATGATGTGGACACAGGCTATTTTTAAATGAACTTGTCCTTGTTTAAAATAAAATACATTGAAAGCAAAGTTATATTTGTCTTGTTATCTTTGCCTTAACCTTGACAAATAATGCTGCCTTAATTTTGTTGTTATTGATCCAAATTTTTTTCCGATTTGTGAATCAAAAAACGTGACACAATCCAAACCGTGAGTTTTGTGATCTGTTGCAGCTCTAATAAAAAATAAGGGACAGGAGATCAGAATTGTGAAGACAGACAAAGAAGAATTACACAATGTCACATGGGTGCAGTACTGTAGGTCTGAGGGGGAGGATGAATGGAGGTAGATAATTTGTTTAGCAATCTAGCAAGCCGAGGAGACAAGGAGAGTTCCATTAGGTAAATGGCTGGTGGTGGTAGTAGTAATTAAGGTCCTGGTTTTCTTGCTATCCCTCAGGTTCGTTCAGTCAGACACACAGGGCCCATCTATCTTCACTGATTAGGGCTAAAGAGCCTCCCAAGGCTGCCCAGCTAGCAGATCAATACCGGCTCTAATAACACAAACGTAAACGTTAGCCTTGACGGTTAATGCTGCAAAACATAGTCAGAAAGCTTCATTATCCAAACCGCTATAAGTGATTCAGAGCTGAAATCTGAACCAGAAATTCCATCCCTAGTTCAGTTAATAAAAATATTTTAACTTATTGTAAATGGTAAATGGACTTGACTTATATAGCGCCTTCTAGCCGATTTTCTCAGCCCCAAAGCGCTTTACATATCTTACCACATTCACCCATTCATACACACAATCATACACCGATGGCAGTAGCTGCCATGCAAGGCGCTCTCTGAACCATCGGGAGCAATTTTGAAAAAGATGAAAAATGTTGAACTATTCCTTTAAACTTTGATGTTCTGCCCTGGTTTCTGTCTCCAGGAACAACAAGACAGATTGTGTGGGAGATTAATTGACTTTATTAAATCAAAACTGAAGACTCTGAAATAGATATACAGTATAACTGTATTTGAAAAATACACATCTTGGAATTCTTGCATTGCTGTAATTGATGAGAGAGAACGTAAATGAAGACGAATGGGAATGACATTTAAAAGACCTGTGATAAAAGACAGAGGGCTTCTGAGATTCAACAGTGCTGATATCAAACCCTGTTCCATAAAATACATTTCTTAGAGGGGGAATAGCTATTGTGGAATTCCTAAGGAAAACACAAAATTGTTTGTCAAAATCTGTGAATATCTCCTCACGATCTGTTACCTGCCTCGTACTGTTTGGCCCTGAAAATAAAAAACAATGTTAACCTACAGCCAAGGCTCTGTACACGGGCATGTTGCGAGATACTGTGGGCCCCTTTGTTTACATACCCTTTGTTTACAGAACTATTTACAGAGCCTAGGCTGTGTATAAATACTGTGGGGGTTTTCAGCGCTTACACAGTACAGACAGGTAGCGGATAGCAAGGAGATATTCACTGATTTTGACAAAAAAACAACAAGCATTTTCCAGAATGGCTGACTCCACCTTGAACCCTTTGACTCACCTCCCTGCTTGACTTTTTAAACCCATTATTCACTGTAGTGACTCACACCTTTGATATTCTCCCACAGAACTCCCACAATCTGCCCTAAACATAACCTGTGTTCCGATACCAATACTTTCTGCTATGTATGGTAGAAAAAACATTTAGGATGTCGGTGTCCCAATTTTTGTGGTCACACAATCCAGTGTGCACCGGAAGGGATGTCACATCAACAGAGCCTCTGTATGAAAACAACCAGCAATGTGACGGATATATTAGCAAGAGGCAAGTTCAAAGCGCAATGTTATGATGAAATAAATAAGTAAAAGTATGTCCCAATTGTGTGCCTACTGCATGCTAACTAGATTATTTTTTACGGTCAGCTGTAGTATGTAGAATAGAAAAAAGAAATAAACTGCACTCACCATTGTACAGACACGAGTAGCACTGAGTGCCAGGTCAACCATGGCTGGTAGTATCTCCTCAAACAGGCATTGGACCTCGCGATGCTCAAGAAACTGGAGATAAGAGACAATAAAAGGAGACATGCAAGCAGAAATATTGTTAAATGGGATTTCTCTGTGGAGCTGACGGCCTGATTAGGCAGGCAGTTACTCAGAACAGGCAGGCAGAGTGACTGATTACAGCGGAAGAGAGACATATTGGGTTGGAACGCCACAGAAGCTAAAATGTTTAGTAAAAGATGAATCCAGCAAGAGCATTGAAGTCCAACCAAATCACTTCTTGGCAGAGTAAAGAAAAACTTGGAACATCTTACTCTTATGTCGGCAGTTTTTCTTTCAAAGTAAACTGATCAAAGTTAGAAAAAAATCATTCTAAGAACATCAAGAAGGAAAAAAAAGTCATAGAAAAATGCATTATTTTGACAGTGTTAGTTCATGATTTATATTAGAACATTTGTTCAATTAAGACATAAAAAAATAAGTTTAAAAAAAATGTTCAACCACATACAGGTAACAGGTTGGTTCAGTAATGCCATATACCGTAAGTATATGATTTTATAAAAATGTATACCTTTCCAACTACGCCCTTTTCAAATATACAATTTGTGTTGATAGAGATTCTGTTCAATATCTATTATAATTAGTTTTTAATAGTTTTTAGCGTACTTTTATAAATTAAGAAAAAAACTAATTGTATACAATATGATTTACAACAAGTAATGTGATCACCTTATGGTAATGTATTTTAGGGTTCAATACGGTTCAATATTGGCTTGTCAAAGAGACAGAATGAGTCGGAAAAATATGAGTAGCCGGCCACAGCCAACTACTAGATGAAAAAGTCGGTCTAATAACTGTTAGACAGTGAGCCTGAGGTCATAACCCAATACCAGTAACCAATATCTAAGAAAAAAATACTCATCTCTCTCATATCCAACATGAAAACTCAGTGTCAGTGTAGGTATAGGGAGTTTTTTATTGTTGTTTTAGGGTGAACTCTCACTCCTTGGATATCAATAATCCACACCAACACCTCAGCAGTGAAAGAGCTGCAGAGCTACTCGCTACACAGAACCAGTCTTAGAAGAAAACCACCATCAATCTGTGAGCTCCCCCTGCCATGGCCTGCTGCCGGGACATCCATACTTCAGCATGTAGCTTACCTCAGCATCCATCTGCAATCCCCGCTAAAATAAACACCCAGTTATTCCATCATAGACCCAGATTTACAACGCAATCACTTATGAGTGTATTGGCTTGGAATGTCACCCACAATCATCAATCTCTTTCCTTATTCTATCAAGGTAAGCAGTGGGAGCATGCGTTGATTAAATGGACCTTCTGGAGCACATGCAAATGACCAATTGTGGGGAGAGAGAGAGAGAGTGGCAGGGTGGCTCGATTTCAGGCAGGAAGTCTTTTGGTGGGTGATTTGGCCGAGGGCATTTATATGGCCGCAGAGCAGAGCGGGTCTGACTAAACGCTGTCAGTTGTAATGAGCTGGCAGACATAGTGAAGCGCTCCTAAGGGACTAATAGATGGGTAGGCTGGTAAGTGATGCAGCAGAAAGATGACTCCGCAGCCTCTGCACAGCCATAGGCGTAGATTTCAGGGGAGGGGGGGGGGAGGTTATCCCCCTTAAAAAAATGACAAAGACAACCCTTTTCTCCCCAAAATAGGTACAAATATCCTTCTGACCTGTCGCTACAGCAGCTGGCCACTACGACAACACACACGTTGGGCTGCATACAGAAATTTACATCTTTCACATCAATACTTCTGAGAGACTGATATCCAACAGGACAATCCAGATTTACTGCTGCATGGGCCAATGATCGATTACACATTGATCTTCCATCCATTCTGGTCTTTATAAGTTATTTTCATATCCTGGCAGGACATCTCTATTTAGAGTGTTTTTGTTAGAATAGTTGTAAGAAATGTTGAACAGAAGGTGTGTCAATTAGTGGTTGTAAAACTCTTTTTTTCCCCGGCATTTTATTTTGTCAATGGCTGTACTATGAGGTTGAAGATTGCTGCCCTCTCCTGTGTTGTATGACTGTGTATTTGCTCTGTAACCTGCTGCAAAAAAATGCATTTAATGGGAAACTCTGATATTTCAATGTATTTGTAATCAATGTGTAAGAGAGAGACCAAGTGACAAAAAGTAAACGTGAGAGGGATTGTGTTGTTGTCTTGAAGCTAAATGTGCATTCTCTATCGGAGCATCAGCTGTGCATACGTACTTACTCCCGGACCGTTTTCCCGCTCAGCTCCCAGACATTTATCAGAAAGTGACACAGTGACAGTTTCATTTGGCAGGGGGACAATCTCTAAGACAATTTACGGACAAGCTCTAATTTGGATAACTCTTTTTTACAGCCCCCTATGGCTATTACACGTTGAGCGGAAGTGTCAATCACCTGCCCAGGGGCAATGTACCTCTCCACAATTACCCCAATGCTGTAAAAAAAAATGCTGCTCCAGATTTAATTAGCCAGCCCGATTGAGTAGTACAACAGTTGCCTTGACCAAGAATCCTGCATAACTCTTGTGTTTTTAAACGTGGTTGCATAATTGTGTGTCGGATGTGTTTTTATTTTATTTCAATTCATTTTTAGTCTTTGATGGTGCTTGCTGGTGAGAAACAGCATTTCGATTTCACTCTGTACGCGAGTACAAAACATTAATATTAAATCTTGAATCTTGAGTTTGGATTCAAACCAGAAACAAATTTAAGCAAAACAGGCAAACAATTTTATTTTTTTTTATTTTTTTAAATGTTATGATCAGAAAAGCAGTGAAATGTAAACAGTCTATTAGTAACCAACTGGGTTGCCCAACGAATGGTTTAACAATTCTATGTGATTCTTCACTACATTAGTCTGTGTGTGAAAGATAAATCGCTGACTTGCAGCATGTCTGCTTTGGAATGGCATCTGTAAATCATTCATACTCAGTGTGTTGGCATGACGATCTAAAAGCTCCATCCCCCTGCAACCATCTACTGATCCAAATGTAACTGACAGAAAGCAGTCACGAACAGTATGTATTTTGTATCTGTGTACACATGCATGTATTCACGTTTTTCTATCCACTATGCAAATGACTGTACACATTATATAATAAACTATTCTTTTTGATATCCGATAAATGACTTGTCCGTCTCCTGTGAGCACCAGCCTGCATTGCTGTATCCCTCAGCAGAAAAAAGAACGCAATTGGCGCAATTGACTCCTAGAAGGGCGAGTGTTTTTGCTGGCTGTGCTCGGCATCTTTACAGGTTTGATGGAACCTTTTAATTTAATTGGATCATGCTATAAAAAGGCTTGGACCGCTATTGATCCACCCAGAGAAAAAAATAAAAAGTTTCTGAAAGGATTAAAGAAAAGACCATTTGGAACGGCCTGAATTTGGCTGAGTAATCAATGACAAAGTAGGGACGAACATTAGGTCCTAATATCTATCTGAATAGACTATAACAAGTACAAATGTTCTTACTTATTGTAAAGGCTCCATTAAAATAATTATCTTTTTTCTTAAGGCTCCAACACAGAAAAGAACTCACCCAGAAAGAGTTTGCTGATAAGCTACACATTTTACTAAATGCATGTGACCAAATTAGGCTTCTAGCTAAAAATGGTTTGCTATGTATTCCAAAGAAGACTTTTTATGGCCACTTTAGGTGGCAATGTACCGTATACGTTCAGTAAACTCACTTTAAAATTAATATGGTGCCAGTAGACATGTAGTACTAATAGCTGTACCTACAAGAAAAGGGATTTCTACAAAAGGACTGATGCTTGGAAATTCTTCTTGTTTTAAAAAGCAATCTCATAACAACAAAAGCCTGATTCATCCCACAGGGGGAAAAGGTTTTCTCTAACAACAGGTATGTGCCGTTAATTACAGGGCTTAACTATAATACAGTCTAAGAAGTATTGAGAGAACAGGAGAAAGAAAGAAGAAAAAAAGAAAAGACGTTCCCCTGATTCACCTGCAACAGCTGCTGCCGCCATGCTGGCTGCTTATCTGTCCTAACTGTGTGATGGCTGTGTGCTCCTGGGAGACTCTCAGGTACTCCATAGGGGTTATGGGGGGGGGGGTATGCTCACAGATGGGTTTTCAGCCAAACACAGAAATACAGGCTCCCTTTGCTATAACAATTCTAGTTTAGGATCAGTTCTAACTTCATTCAGGATTTTTTTTCTTAAATATTAATACACAAATATTGTGTGTTTTTTAAGCGGCCCTAACACATGTTCAGGCAATACATTATGTTCAGTGGGGATAACGGAAATTGTTATAAGCTTTCTGCGTCATCTTTTCTAAAAGACCAGTCATGTTTTGGACAGCTTACCTCTGTGCAAAGAAGGTTCAGGGCCGTGAAGTCCCATTTCTTTGCATGGGCTGTGTTGTATCTCAATATCGCATCCTAGAGGGAAGAATAAGGAGTTATTTATTTATTGAACTGTATTTTTTCATTTATCTTAAACTGTATGGCAGCAGACTAACAACACATTTAATACTCAGGATATATTTAGGAGCACAGATTACAATTCGTCTTCCAATACATGACATTACAAGCTGTATTTGTTGCAAATTCTGCCACCATGTGGCTGTCCATGGAATAGGTTTTAGGATAATTGAAACTGCTGTGACAGTTCAATTGGGTTAATGTATGGGCAGAAAGTCTCATGTATCAAAGGCATGCTGGCCAAATGAGCTAACACTCCAAGTGATGTCATATATCACCAGTTAGGCAAACAGCCTAACTGGTGATATATGACAGCTCAGTCATGTTCAGAAGCCAACTTTGTGTCTCTCTGGTGCCACTTATTTACAATCTTAGAGTGTTCAGCTCTACTGAGACAATATATAGAGGATAGTGGAGAGTATGAGGGTTCAGGACAGTTAACCAAGCCTGTGCTACTCCTTCCTACCGGGGATAAATATAATGCACAATTTTATTGTTTGCTAACATATAGAAGAAGGAAAATACAATTAACTTATTTTTAGTGAGGACATAGCACTACAAAGTGATACACGCAATCCATTTTACATCTAAAAGGCTGTTTAAGGATGGACTGGACAGATATGTCTTATACCCTTTTCACAACAAAATCAGCGGGTAGGCTAATATTTTGGTCAAACCCCACTAAATGCTGCACAATGCTATGACGGACATTGGCGCCCACGTCAATGTGCAAATTAACTTGTTTATCTGGGTGTGATGTCCACATAAATGGAGGCAAAGCCGATAAATACACGTGTCTACTGCAGAGTCATTTGATGTGGGAGTGAATGCCGATTGTATGCTTTAACACTGCAGAGAAAGGTTGGATGTAAGCTGGTTTATTGGCCAGTGTGAAAGGGGCTTTATTTAGAGTATGTTTGGTCTCTTACCCTCACATCCAGAGAACTTTTGAACCCTCCGCGCAAGGCTGTGTGGATAAGCTCCCACCGACTTTGGACACCACCTCCGTCCTACATGACACAGCAAAATGGCATACTAGTTTTACTACTATGTTCAAAAGTAATAATAACATTGTTGTGGTATATTGTCATGTTTTGAAACACATGTAAAGCTGTGATGCAGTAGTTCACCTCAGTCTCCATAGGAAACAGATTCTTCTCGGAGCAGGGCATCTTCACGGACACTTCATCCCACGCGTCTTTGAACTTGGTTGGGTACGGGACAGGGAGCTCTCCCTCTCTCAGGAGATCTGTCTGTAACAGGGGAAGACAATTAGCAGAGAGAAAATGAAATGTCTTGTCTGGTTACAGTTGTGTGTAGAGAAGTAGTGATTGAGATAACTTACTGTAAGGTGCAATAGTAGCAATAGTTATGAAACTTGGTATTGGTGAAGTTGTGAAAGTTAGAAGTCCTTCAAATTCATTACTTCTAAAAGTCATGTTTCTTTACTGGCTGAATAAACAACTGAAGGCTGTCCTGACAGTAATGAGGAGATGTAATTGTTTAAAAAAATTAAATAAATATGTAGTATTATTTTTATATGGGGGGCGGGGGGGATATAGCCTTGGTGGCAGTGGTTAGTTGATGGTTAGAGTAAATAATAGCTAGACAGCCGCACTGACAGTGTTCCCGTGGGACCGTGGAGGACACAGTCTGATAGGACTTAAAGCTATAGTGACAAGATGCCCTGAGGGGATCGTGTAGGATTGCTTCACTCTGCCAAGAAATGTCTCATTCCCACTGTCCGTATCTTACAAGCTTTTCTTTTTCCTTCTCTCTCTCTCTCTCCCACGTTTCCCTATCTTGCTCAAAACACCCAAGTTTAAACCCATAATCACGCAATGTAGTCACATCTGCATCCACAATATTTTTTTGACTGCACTATATTCTCTTTTACACATTACAGAAAACGTTGGCTGTTGGCTCAGACTCACCCTGACTGCGACAGTGTGGTTAGGCAGTGCTTTCAGGTGAGACAGTGGCGGGGCACACTGGGGCATTCTGTTCAGCTCGTCTATGGGCGTCCCCAGCCATCTTCTGTCCATGTTATCCAATTCGAATGGAGCACTGCACAGAATTTTTTTAAAAAAGAGATCTGGTCAGTACATCACTCTACTATTGAAGGAGGTTGAGAGCCAGGACACAACAGGAAATGTTATTCACTTATATTAAAAACAAAGGTGGTTCAGAGAAGTAAGGCTGCACAATATCAGGAAAACATGCAATACTACGCCATACTTTTGTTGAATATTGCAAGGACAATATCACTTGCGATAATTAAACAAATACTTAAATACCACATGGAATAGGCTGTAATGTATCGCCCTTCAAACAGTCTTTGCCATACATAATATACCGCTATATAAACAGTTGTGATAACCATACATTTTTCAACATATTACTATATTATTATTTGCCCTACAGAGAAGTGAAAATGTTCATTTGTACCTTTCGCAACCTGCACCCGACTGGCTTCCAATGAAGTCCTGGCTCATATCTGACGGGCCACTGCACTCCGCTGTCTCAGCATCCTCAGTTCCCATGGCAACAAAATGGCCCCCGTCTTTTGCCGAACATCTAGAGTCATCAGAGTCCTTGACAGACGGCTGAGATGCCGATACCTTAGCCTCGGCACTGGCACTGCCATCGGGATCCTTGTCTGAAGAGTTCTTGACTTCCAGCATGGATTTACAAACGGGGCTGTCTGGACTGAGCATCTCTACGTCACTGGGTGTACTCTTGCCCTTCATGGGACTCATGCTAAGACAGAGGGTGAGTTTGGGATTTGGGGAGTGTCCAGCAGCAACACTGGTTGTTTTAACAGGGTGTGGACTAGGAGAAGTAGGCCTCTTAGATTTCTGTCCATTTGAAGAGTGCGTTTGAGCGTTGTTTGAACTTTGGCCGACCGTGAGGGCAGATTCATCCGGCCCACACGCAGACCCATAGTCCATTGAATTCTGAGACGTTACTACTACGCCATCTTGTGTGTTCTCCGTTTCTGTTACCGCACAGTCTTTTGTAGTGTCACACTTTTCTGGTTCAGAAAATAGTTTGTCTTCTTTAACATCTGTTAAGTTTGTTTCTGGCGCGTCACTCTTTACACTGTCTGGCATGACGTCAGCCGTCACGCTGGAGCAGGACAGAAACAGAGAAGAGAGGGTGTTGTTAGTAAGCTGAATCTACAGAGTTTATTTTATCTTGATGAAAACAATAAATTCCCTTTCCCCGGGATGACAGTGTACCCGTTATAACAGGTATGTTATACTTCTTAAATAGAAGCTACAATAAAGCATGCAACCTAAACCTAACTTGACTGCATTACCTCATCTGAGAATCCATCACTTCATCCATCTTTGACAGGTCAAAAGGGGTGGGTCAAAAACAGCTGCTTGAGAAAGAAAAACATTCAGAGGTTGATTATCTGCGCCGTATTTTACGATTTTCTACATAACAAACTTACAAAGTTATGACAGAGCGACATGATCCCAATACAAAGCTTTGTTTACATTCTGTCTGCTGTTGAACGGAGGCTACATTGGAGCCAGTAAAACTTCTGAGGTGTGTTTGTTGGACTTTGCTCGGTCTACTTTCTCGTGTCATGAGGCTGAGCTAGGCTTTTAATTCGCCCTCTTTTGATTAAACCTTTTGGTTTCAGTTTCTGTCATTGTGTACAATGACGAAGCTGCTTTTGGCAGGTTAAACAAAGCTACAATGGCTAGCTAACTAACCCTCACACTTATACTTTGGACATTAGCTTCAAGTTAAACAATATTAATAGTAATAATTGTCACTCGAGTTTTGGCACAATATATCATTTTACGAGAGACATGGATAGGAGCTCACTCCCTTGAGGCGAGCACGTCTTGCAGGGGCAAAAACAACAAGTCATCTTTAGCTAACTTAGCTTTGATTGGCTACAGATATACAACGTTAGCTTTTATTCGCTAGCTCCTATTCTCGTAAATGGTTCTAACGTAATTCAACCTAATCAAGCTAGCGCTGCAGTCTCCATTAAAAACAAAAATATACAACTTACGAGCACGCCCCTCTTTGTGTGAGACTTCCGACAGAGATGCATGACATTATTCATTAATCCTTTTCATATACAACTATTTCTCCCCGGACAACATATCTCTCCAATTGTCACCGTCCGGTTATGGGTTATTGGGTTATTGGTTTACTTTTTACCCGTTGTTCAAGCCAGCTGCTACGCTTGACGGCAGGAGAGTCGGGAGCCAATCAAATCGCTTTTCCTACTCTAAAGAGGCGGGATCCTGAGATGGTATCCCAGCAACTGGGTCAGAAATGGGAGTTTATTGTCGTGCAACTGTCTAAAAGCATAAATGCATGCCCATACCTTTATTATACTATCTATGGCCCATACTGAGTAGTCATGAAAAGTAACAAAGTAACAACAATATTATCAATCAATATAAAAAATATATATATTTGAAATGTATATTAACAAGTCACATTTTCCACACTTTAATAAAACACTTTATTTCTTGTTGAACTTATTTTTTATATTTGCAATTTGTTAAATTGCTAATGGGTTTTCTATTTTTTTAAGTTTTTATTCATAAAGTGAAATAAAAAACGTCTAGGTAAAGTCATGCTCTGGTTGGCATTTTATGTTTACCAAAATGGACAGGCGTACTCAGTTTGTATTTATCTTGATGTTGGTATTTTAATAAGATCAAATATATGTGTTATTAGATAGTTCCAAACTATTTTACTGAATTCAAATGTGTGCAAACAAAATAACAAAATACTGACAATTTCTTTATAACAGTTTATTAAAATATGTAATTCTTAACATTCTTGATTTTTTTATTACTTTATTTTATTACTTTATTATTTGAGAATTAGAGAGATTATACACAAGGAATATAAAAAACATTGATAGTGCATGAAATGAAAAACAGACAGGTCTAATTATGTGACCAGGTGATGCTGAATATCAGTGTGCTATGGCATCAACAGAGGATGTTATTGCATATTCGTGAGGGAGGGTGAACAGTGAAAAGGACAGTAGATTCTGTAGTGGAGGGTTAGACAGACAGCTGCTCTGCAATGCTCCTCAAGAGAAGGGCTTCACAATCTTCATTGAGATGTAGTTCTGTGGATTTGGAATAATTCAGTCAGATCACAAAATACTGACAAACTTCATACATATGCATAATGAATAAAAAAATCATTTATAGCAGTTTCAGAAATATTAAAACCAGTATATAATCAACAAATTCAGGAATCTTACCGGAAGGGAGTAGAACAGGATGCCGAGGAACAAGAGAACCAGCAGAAGGATAACCCCTAAAATGAAAATCCATTTGAATCTTCGCCAAACTATGAACTTCATGGTCTTGCATGGGCTCGTAAACCAGAAGAACGAGGTGTCGGGGCGGCTGTTGAGAGGAGAAAAACAGCTAAATTAATTCACGACAGGTACATTCATATTAAGATAAGCAATTAATCAAACAACAAAAATCCATATTTCTGATGCTTTCTTAGTGTTTTTAAGGGTTTCCTCACTTGGGTTGGTCCAGTTTGGGATTCATGTTTGGCTCGTCGCGGCCTTTCCCGGCAGGTCTCTCCTCCATCTCCTTCTCCTCCACTATTTCCAGTGTCATCTCTACTTTACCCTGAAAATATATTGAAACACAATCTCAAACCAGTTACCATGAAAAAAAATAAAAAACTTAACTATAGGGCCTGTGCTGCATACATAAATCTTCACTGATCTATGCATCTATGTATGCTTGTAAGGTTTCTCCCTTCATATTCATCCATGTTACCTGTGCACTTCTCATGTTATACTTGTTAAATGCTGTCTGTGATCTCATTGCCAATTGCAGTTTGGTATTTAGGTTGTATTTTATGTCCAAGATCTCCTTCCCTTCCCCTAAGTGGCTTTTGTCGCTTGTCAGGCCGCCATGGTAAATAAGAAATTGTTCTTAATGACTTGCCTGTATTAATAACAGGTTAAATAAGAATAAAAGACATACACCAAGCACAGGTTTCCCGTCCTGCTCAGTGGTACATGGCCACCAGCCCCGAACAGACTTCTGGGAGAAGAGTGAGTTGGGCTGGGGTTTTTTGGAGGAAGCTGAGATCGCCATCCCGGGCAACATCTTCGTGCTGCACTTCTCTGGAGTCTTAGCAGGAGGAATCAGATTGAGTAGGTCCAGCTCAACTGAACCTGTAATAGAGATAGAAAATAGAATAGATGAACATTCATAATTTGTCTTTTATTGTAGAAGGTCACTTCTCTTTATAAGAGCACTATCTTATGGTAACTGAATAGCATGGGGTTCTGGACAATGCTGTTTCACCTAAGTAGTCATCCAGGGAGAATTTGTCATTGTCCCATATCTGGACGATCAATTTCGGGGGAATCCTGTATTCAGTTTTGTCCAGATTCCAAAAGTGATCCTGTAAAAAAAATTGTGAAACTTAATTGAAATCATTACACCATTGTACCATCACAACACAAATTATACAGTTATGACTTGAGGCTTAAGTTCCATGGTCTCACTCACTTTTCTGGAGACGACACACAGCTGCTCTGTGGGCAGGTAGTCGAAGTCGAAGATGAACCTCCAGTTGAAGTTTCCGTCCCCATCCAGAGATCTGTAGTGGACATCGGTCTTCTGCTTGTCCTCCTCCATACCTGGCATCCATCTAGATAAGGTGTTAGAGTTCAATTCAGATTAGTTATTTGTAAATTAGGCCAGTGGGTAAAAAGATTTATATTTAAATGTGGAGTCAGCGGTTTCTGGAGAATGTCGAGATCAGTGAAAATACTTCACAGATTTTGACAAAAACGGATTTTGACAACAAGCTCCCTCCAGAATCACTGACTCCGCCTTTAAAGCAAACATATGTATATGTAAATACAGTACAAATGAAAGGGTTGAGGTAAGAGAAAGGATTAGTGATATACCCTTTAACGTAGATGTCACTCATGTCTTCTCCAGTGATGCTCGTTTCATCCATAGTGACGTCACTTGTGTTCCAAATGATGGCTCGCAAGACGTACCTGTTTTAAATGATACCCATTATATTACAGTATATATTATATATTATTATATTATACGCCTCAATTCGCTGCAATGAAATATCAGCTTGTCAAACCATGTCTCTTACTTCTTGGCTTTGCGTGGAGTGATGTCACAGGGAGGACCGGGCAAACCCAGGCTCTTGGGGAAAATGTCCACCCACATTTGAATTTGTCCCTGCATTTATGGAGAATGACAAATCAATCATAAATTAACATAAAACAACAATTTCACAGCACTACGGTCATAATTTATCTCTACCCCCCCTGTCTATATCAATAGATGTTGTTTTAACCTGAGACAGGTTGGGTTGGTAGGAGCTGCACAGGGTTCTGGTCTCCACATGCTCTGGTACTAAGCCCACTGTTCTGAGGACGTGCAGGGCCAGCCTCTCCCTCGCTGGGCCCAAGTGCTGGTGGATCACTGTGGTCGCCTCTGCGAAGGACATGGTGGAACACAAAAGTCAAGGACGAAAGGGACATTATAACTACCTACGGTGCAAGATATGAACGCCAAAATAAGAACAAAATACAAAAGTAGCACCATAATAAATTGTTGTAGTATGTTACAGGGCAAACTTCAATGGAAATAATTAAAAACTTAAATGGCTGTACCAAAATCTTGCAGGTTGTACTCTTTTCCCGAGTAGGACAGTGAGCTGCCGTCCCCCTCTATGCGTGGAGGAGGGACGCCTCTGACCCGGGCCACATTCTGCAGGATCTGAGAAGGCTTAAGCTGGTCTCTCCACTGATTCACCCCGGAACTGCAAGACAATTGGAGCTCTGTTAGAATGGCTTTAAGGGACCAACACGCTTGTTTGTAGGGTGTATTATCTGTACTGTAGATGTGGAGTCCATTACTTACACACAGTAAGTTTGCGGCACGCCACAGCACGACCTGAAACGAGACAGGAGCCTGTTCTCCAGATCGATGACCGTCTCGCCCACTTTTTCATCTCTGCTCAGTAAGTCGTAGTCATACACGGCAATCTTCAGGTCCTTGTCTTGAGGCAGGAAGCAGGACATCTCAAACACCCTGCACAAAAAAAATGAAGAACATATAATGCATTTGTTTCTCCTTTAAGACTCCTTTACTAAACAAATACTAAAACAAACTGGTCTAAATCATTTGAATGAACAGAAATTTAAAATGTGAAGTGAGCTGGACACATCACTGGCATGCCCTCACCTCCCGATCTCTGGATTGAGGGTGCATGGTTTGTAGTTATCTCTGTCATCCACGGTTTTCCTCCCCAGTGTAATCTTGACGTACGGGTCGCACTGAAATGAGAATGCAAAACAAATGTTCTCCGCTTCACTTCCACTTCTAGATATCGTGAAACTTTGCCAGTAGATTACTTACATTAAAACAACTATTACATTTTTTTCAGAAATGTTCGAATATATATGCAAACTTGTCAATACCCAACTAATTATGTGTACATTTAAATCGCTTTAAAGACCAAAAATCTAGACGTTGAGTAGGGATGGGACGATCCACTTTTTTTAGTTCCGATCCGATTCCGATACCTGGGGTTTGGATATCGGCCGATACCGATACTGACCGATACGATATCATAATTGTTATACATTTTTTCGTTGGTGGTGATGTTATGTATTAGGCTAGGAAGGCTTAAGCAATTCTAATTTAAAAGAGCAATAAATATACACAAATGCATATAGGTTTATCTTAAAAGGCAGAAATCCTTCTCAATGATCACTTCTGCCTCACTAGAATATGTGGTGGTCTGTTTGTCTAAACAGTCTTTCTCTCTCTGGCTGTATTTTACATAGTAGAATTTGTCACAAGCCTCTCCACTTCCTTGACTTGGATTAGCTTTGGTTAGCTCACTGGCTAACAAACTGATATGTACTGTATGTCAAATTATAAAGTGATGTCCTCTCTCCCTCCACCGAACGTCGGCGCATGTTCGCTCTTACATAGTAAAAAAAAAAAAAAAAAAAAAAATATATATATATATATATATAAAAAAAAAAAAAAAAAATCGGATTTTAATATCGGAGCTGTCAGTCCGATATCCGATACGCAGATTTCGGCCATATCGGACCCGATACCGATACTGGATCGGATCGGCCCCATCCCTAACGTTGAGCCAGAGTTAAAATCCTACATCAGAATCTTCTCCTACATGTTGGGCCCTTTGTTTATACTAGATCACATTCTGACTCACCATGCCATTTGTGTCCTTGGGCTGCAGGTCAATACAGCGCACCACGTAGATCCTGACCAGACACTCCTGAGGTCCGCTCTCTGGAAGCTCCTTAAACTGACGAGGAGGAACCGGCACCCCTGGGTCATCAGGCAGCGGGTAGATCTTGAATGAGCCCTGAATACCACCAAAGAAGACAGCGGCATTAGTCAATTAACATGTATTTTACACATTAAATACATTGCATAAGATCTTAAAATGACATTCCTACCAATATAACAGTATGTAAAATTAGGGACGATGAAACAGACTTTTATTGAAATTCATAAAGTATCCACCAGAGGGCAGACAGAGGCCACAAAAAGAAGGAATGCAACAGCCAAAAGCAGTGATTGCTCACATTTAAATAGTTCAGGTATATATATATACAGTGATGCTGTCTTTTTTACCTTGAACTCTCCCACCACAGAGGGATCCTCTTCCTCATCTTCAGTCTTTCCGCGCTGAAGTTTGAACGTGCTGCAGAAATCATTGAGTCCCTGGAACTCCTCAATCTCCTCCAGTTCAGAGTTATAGACCTGAAAAACCACACAAGAAAATTTTTAAAATCCAGGTTACATTTTCGATTATTTTAAGCTTTCAACATGACTTAACTTTAACACCTCAGTTGCAAGTCTTAACAGAACTACCGCATTTGTCTTATTTTTTCTTTTTTCATTCAAAAACTAATTACTGGAAGTTCAATATTTGCCTTCTCTTGTCAACATGTGAGAACACAATCTCAGCAGTTTCTGGCCTCAACCCTGTCTGCACACAGCTAGCAAGCTGAAGCTCGTAAACGCAACACACACTCGAGCAAAGATTAAATAAATGATGTGATGGTTTTTTTTCGCAATGTGTGATGACTTGTTCCCACCTGTAATGTGTCATATCCTTTTGTCAGGTAAGGCCTGCACTTCTCCTGCTCTCCGACAGAGGCGTAGAACTTACTCCACCAGTCCACTGCTTCCTCCTCCTACAGAATGGAAAATAACGGAACACTTAACTTAATTCTTTATTGAGATTATACCTTTGAGTAGACTGATCAGTAAAATCAAGTTAATCTCACCTTTTCTGCTTGAAGCTGCAAAGTTGGAAACAAAAAAATGTATTAATAGCAGTCTATTAGAAAGATAAGCCCCTTGAGATCAATCAACTCATATTCAGCTCTATCAAAGTACATAAATAAATAAAAATACAGCTAAATATACATACATTTACATACATCCCAGTTTACGCTGCTGTTTAAAATATATGCATGACCATGAATTTATCAATAAAATAAGTAAAAAAAAAGTACGTCTAACACTTGTAGCGTTTTTATTTACCTCAGCTTTCAGGATGGGTCTCTCGTCCATGTCAATGACGATATCTCTCTGGGCAGCAGATATCATCGCCACTGCAAGGTCAATGCAAACAGATTACAATGAGAATCTCCTCTATGTAGCTGAGTGTGTCAATATTTACCTGAGTGCACACGTGTTTGCATATATACAGTATTCATTATGTGTGTGTGTGTGTGTGTGTGTGTGTGTGTGTGTGTGTGTGTGTGTGTGTGTGTGTGTGTGTGTGTGTGTGTGTGTGTGTGTGTGTGTGTGTGTGTGTGTGTATACCTCTGGCAGACATGCAGACTTCACTGTTGATGCGATACGGATCACAGCGGAACTGCTCCAGGCAGTCGATGGTGCACTGACCCACCACAGGTTTCCTACCAAACGGCCGGTGATCGATTATCTTCAGCACAATGGGAGGAGTGTACATGTCCTCTTTGGGGAGAAGCTAGGCGAGAAAACAATAAAAAGGGCCGTGTAAGAAAATATGTTCCATGCTATGTGTGTTGTATCTCTTTTAAATGGACCTTGTGTCTCTTCAATAAAGCAATGTATGTACATCTTGATACTTGCAGGTGTCTGCAGTATCATATTCTCTTTATATAGTTTAAAGGTTCGTACCACTTTCAGTAGCAGCACAGATCCAGGGAAGTTTGGATTCTTTTTGAAGTTCTTGATGACGGCCGTCTGAACAATCTCTCCGCCGCATTCCACTATCAAACTAGGGGAGCAAACCGTGGCCAACTGGTAGGTCTTCATGTTCCTCAAGCCCCAAGTCAAGACCTGGGATCAAATAAAACACATTAAGGCGAGACACTGTAGGGAAAACATTGCTTTTTCAAGCACTGATTTTGAGATTTTTGGTTATTTTGCTTTCATAACATGTCTTCTTCTATACTAGTGTACATTATATAAAAAGGTCCAAAGTGTATAGTACATTTGGGTGTTTATTTTACTAAAGCTTGTCTGTATATTTCTCCTTTACAACCATTTTTAACGGCCATTATTTCAACATTAGTTTTCTTTCAATACTCTGAACAAGAAATCTCAACTTGATAGTGTACACTTTCACAGCCTATAAGGCAGATTAAGGGACTAACATGGTGGTAGGAGATTCACAGATGAGAAATGCAGCCACTACAGATATCTGAAGAGCTGGGGTTGGGCTGGTCTTGTCTGATCATGTAAAGTGTGTGAAGGGAATTTATAACAGCCAAGCAAAAGAGCAGAGTGGCTTGATGGCTTGATGGAGTACCTCAATAGCAGTGAGCTGAACCACAGGCCTGATTCCCTGTGGAACCATGTAGAGCTTCTCTCCTCGCCGAGAAGGCACCAGGGGCATATCCCCCTCGTTCCCCTGAAAGGCAAAGCACAGCATCCCTTACTCAGTACAGTCTCATGAAGTTAAAGTAAATGCATTAGGGGAGTTAGTAAGCATCTGAAAAGAGTAAGGCACATTCATCAATCCAAATGATAGATATTGTCATTTAAGTTGGATACACAGAAATTCTGTTTAGATGATGCGGGCTATGCTGTGGTTGTTATTACACAATAAGTATTTTGAACCAATCAACTCAGTTTCTGACCAAATGTTCTATAAAAACAATGTCTGTTGCCATGGAGACAGTTTGATACAGCCACCCCCACACAGTCCTGTTAAACGGGCAGTAAAAAAGCTATATATTTCTCAACATCTCTTTTCAATCTGATTTTAGTAAAAGCTTATTGAGACACCGAACTTGATATCATATCATATTTAGATTTTTACTATTTTAGACCAGGTTTCCAGAGGCTTTAAACTAAACAGTATTAAACGTTTACTTTCTTTGTTTTATCTTTACCTTGTCCTTTAGTAGGAGCTCTGCAGCCAGCAGCACCTCTCCAGCACTGCGTCCTTTCTTGGTGACGGGGAACCACAGCAGCTTGGGGCTGACGAGCACACTGGGGTTCAGCTTCACTACTGGGGGGCAAGTACAGCAACCCATGGGCTCATCTTTGCCCTGGTTAACAAAGCACAGCAGCACACAAGGATTTAGTAACAAATTAATTGATTAGTAGTTAGTTAGATTAAAGGTGCACTATGTAAATTTGGGCGTGTCAGAAAAGTGAACATTTTCTAAGGTATATTCTTATAACTGAATAAACAAACTTTCCTCACATAAAAATTGTATCCCTGGAACGATGTTTGAGGTGAAGCTACCATAAAGGTTACTGTTTAATTGTTGTTGTTTTTAGCAGCAGGGCCCACACAGTTGTGAAGAATACATTTGGTAGATTAAATATATACTGTATGTATCAACGTACAACTTGATCACTGTCGTACAGCTCCAGCACCACATCAGGAGGGTTGCGGGCGATAGTTTGCGGGTCTCCGTAGATTTCGATGTCGTCAAAGATGAGGGTCTGATCCCACGTGGGGTTCAGGGTGGTCCGTATGACTTCTGTGGTCTTACTCACATGTAGGAATGACACATGGGCGTAGGGATCTGGAGAGGACAAGGGAATTTTTCAGATGGAAATGTGAGGGGGGAATATTTAAAGGTGGAGTCAGCCATTATGGAAAACGCTTGTTGTCAAAATGAATTTTCTGTCAAAATCAGTGAATATATCCTCACGATCCAATAACTCTTTGTACTGTGTGTGCGTTGAAAAAGGTCCGGTGTTATTACACAGCCTAGGCTTTGGTAAAGGACGTGTTGCAAGCTAACATACCCTTTGTTTACAGAGCCTAGGCTGTGTCTTAACACCAAAGTTTTTTTTCCAACACACACACACAGTACAGACAGGTAGTGTATCGTGATTTCGAGAAAAAGCATTCTCCAGAATTGCTGACTCCACCTCTTAACCTGTGATGTGTATTTTCATTTTGACTTTGTAAAAAATCGTACATTCCTGGTGCATTACATTTAATTCGTCCCTCTTGGGCTTGTGCTTTGTGTGGTTATTGTTCCACGTGTTTTTACCTGAGAAGCTGTCTTTGTCCATGGCACAGAGATTCCTCGCCTGATACACGTAGACTCTCAGATGGTAAGTGTGAGACCCTGAGGTGAGAAAGCATTTTAAACTGTGTCACTACCAAAATAAAAGTAAACTCACAGGAAACCTGATACACTGCTGATTAGGTACGTTTGTGTGTTCATCCAGAGTTTATTATTCAATGTTATCTTGCATTAGAGCCAGCCAGGAAGTTTGAAGACCGACGAGTGACCAGAAATCAACTTTATCTGACCAAACTACTTACGACCAAAGTGGCAGGAAACAGTGGGTGTGTTGGCACCAAATACTTTGGCTGCATCCGTTTTACTGGCCTTCTCATCAACATCAACACCCTGTGAACAGAGAACCCAAGGTGAGGTTCTAACGAAAAACCTCTTCAGGGCCAAACATCTGAGCAAAGTTGAAGAAAATGTGATGACAAGAATGCAGAACTAAAATAAACCCTTTGGCCTTATATGCCAACGTGTGACAGGAACAGGCGCACCAAGGGGAATAATAAGAGGATATGACTCAGATGGCATAGAGCAACTATTGTTCCCATGACAACTGCCTCGTTAGGGGCTTCTTTGTTAAACACAATACATATTGTGAAATATTTATCCTGGGAATTAAAGGAATAGTTCAAAAAAATATATTTTTGGCTTGTTGCCTCACTCAGGGTTCAAGACAAGGCTACAGGAACAATTCCTTTAAATGTGTGTGCATTTTTGAAGAAGAAATTGTCAATCATTGCTAATTAGCTTAGCTCAACTACTGGTAGTCAATGGGAACGTTAGCCTGCATCCACTGACAGTCAGAAGATAAACTTTACAACATCACTAAATGCTCATGTGTGTTTGCTCAAACTTGTTTATTCACCACATCATGATGCTCTCTATAGTTTGTGCAGAGTAGGTCAGTAGGTCAACGGTATGTAGTGTACATAAAGTGGTAAATAAACAGGTCACAACAACCACACGGGACCATTTAGTGATGTGGTAAAGTTTATCTTCTGACTGTCAGCCCATTGACTACTAGTGATTGAGCTAAGCTAAATGGCGATGAGTGACCTACGCTCATTTCTTTAAAATTCACGCAGTTAAAGGGATGTGGATCGCCTTGTCTTGAATTCGAGTGTGAAGACACAAGTTAACGATAAATTTTTCCTTTAAGCAGGACTCACTAATGCTCCTTCCAGTCTGAAGATGGCGGAGGCCCCGATGCAGTCTGACGGAACCATCTTCCTCCTCCAGCGGCGACGGCGGAATGTGTCAGCGGATCTCTCCTTCCTGTGGAACTTCCAGCCAATCAGGGAAGAGTATTCCCAGCCTTCCCCTGGTTCTCGCCTCTGCGTAAAACGACAAGAAAACAATATGAAATAAGTATCATCTCTCCCAAATATAGTTAATCTCATCATATTATCACTCGCTTCCTCACATCAACGACAGCCTTTTTATCAGATGTCTTTTTCCGCGGTCTCACGAGTCTCTTCCTGCGATGGATGTGGTACATTTTCTCTGCTGCAACCCAGGATTTGGGCTTATCATCAGGAGGGATGGTCACTCCGTACTCCCAACCTAGCGGTGCCAGAAGGCACACACACAGACCTAGTCAGACTTGCAGTATTTCGAAACGTGAAAACACTGATTTTGAGGAGAAGATTCTGATCACATATTAAAATGTTTGTGTTCATGTCACCTTTCTCATCCACGGCCCTGTTACTGTCAAAGCTCCAGTCGTCCTCCCAGCTCCATCCAGGTGGACACTCAAACTCTGTTGGGCTTTGAGTCTTTTCGCCATTCTACACAACATAGACACTCATTCAACATGGATACTCATTTATTTATGTGATGTTAAGCTTGCTAAATGCTCCACTATTTACAAGCTAGCGGCTAATGTTGTATGTTTGACGTTCGTTGTTGGTTAAGCAGCGTTCGACAGTGTATCAGAGATTTTTGGGGGGGTTTAGTTCAGACCAAGAATCCAAAATGATGACCTCACGATTAGTAACAGCCCTATTTGAAACTACAAATCACAACCTCAAAGATACTTGGCCGGCACACCCATAAAAAGCTAAATCTTTATACACGTCAATGTTACTACAAAGCAACTCACCTGGAGTGAGCACATATCAGCACAAGATCAACGGATAACATTGTAAAAATGAACATGAATAGACAGTCTTTTGTAATGTTATCTTCAGGGACATTTTTCACATAGCCTTCATGTAGTTGAATGAGTTTGTGTGCGTGAGAGCAGAGTAGCCTAAGCCGTTACCACGTCTGTGTAGGGCTCTCCAGCGGTCTTCCACTCCCCACCAGGGAATCGGGTTTCGTTTTGAAAAACCTCATCTGTGAACTCTGTGTGGCCCGCGTCTGCTTCTGTCAAAAGGCTGCGGAGAAAAAAAACACCACACACAGGTTGATGGAAAGCTCAGTGACTCACATAGTAGCAATGCAAAACCACTATCAACAGAGAGGAACAGGAAGACGGGGCCTCAAGAATTATTTACATGAACCTTAGAGGGGAGAATGTAAACACTTCAGAAGTAGGAGTCAGTCACTAATAGATTGAGAGAGACCTCCTTAAAGCAAAACACTGGCTAATGCTGAAATTCCTTTTCATTTCCTGTGATTGTGTGTGTTCATAATCTGGTACAGTGTTGTGGCTGGTATGGGCACTGATGTATCATTACTGTCAATTAATATAGGACAGAGAAGAAATAGAGTGAGTAGGGCTCCATGGAGCGTGCCCCACTGCACAGTGATAACAGGATGCTCCCATTTGAGAATGTGTGTGTGTGTGTATGTGTGTGTGTGTGTGTGTGTGTGTGTGTGTGTGTGTGTGTGTGTGTGTGTGTGTGTATGTGTGTGTGTGTATGTGCGTGCATGCGTGCGTGTGTGTGTGTGTGTGTCTGTGATGAATAACATTTCTTTAACTTACCTTCGCTCAGGGTCAACAAACCAGTCTTCCTCCCATTCCCATCCCCGTGGTGGCAGAAAGCGCTCTTGTTTGAGTTTCACCTTCCCGGTCACATCTGAGCACTTATGGCGACCGACCAGGCCGGTAGTTCCCCACTTCCCAAACACTTGGGCCTGGTTTTCATACTGAGGAGAGAGAGTAGGTTAGCTAAAGAGTGATGTGCACACAAAGGATATATTGAAGTTGGATATAAACGTACATATTCTGTAGGCTATATTTTTTTAGTAGCTACTGTACCATTTCTGCATACACGCTGAAGTTCCCCTCTGAGAAGCTGTTGAACTTCTTCTCATGTGCGGCGAGACCGAGCCACATGTTGACCCGCAGAAGAACAGGGATCTTCACACCTTTGTTTTTGTCCATAGGATACTGACAAAAGAAATTACCAGAGTGAGAAGTGTATCTGATATATATCATTAAAAAGATTAAAGCCCGAAGCGTCTGACCCCCCTTAATAACAGCAACATCTGCAGTGGACATGAGTGGTGTGCCCCAGTTTTGTTTATTTTTCTCTTTTTGTTTCTGTGTGTGTATTTATAGCTTGTTTTCTTAATCATCTTTTTTTTTTTTATTATTTCTTGTCTGTCTGTGTGAGGGAGGGGTGTGGGGGGTGGGGGTTGTGTGTGTATTGTATGTGTCTACTTATTTTGTCTTTTTTGTCTGTATAAAAAATGAAAAACCCATTAAAATATAAGTTTCAAAAAAAATATTAAAGAATGAATGACTACTTCTGTACCTGCATGAAGATGGTCTGGGTGCGTCCACAGTGTTTGCCATGTGCCTGTTCGCTGAAGTTAGAGAAAAGGATCTGGTTTGCAGGGATTCGGGCAAACGCCACCCGCTTCTCTCCTCTCAACATCCAGATGATCACATCTGGCATGCTGTTCTGAGGCTGATGGAGACACAGAGCATTTCAGTTACATCATAATATTATTGTTTTGCTAGAGGTGGCAGCCTGGGCCCCCTTGTAGTAAAGATCCCGTGTGAAACATAATGTAATGTAATGTTGCTTTATTTGAACAGGGGAAAATGTACAAAAAAGAACCATTAATCTTGTTTAAGGTAAGGAGAGATATATTGTACCAGGTTTTGGCAAATTGATATGTTCCACCTGTAGTCCAGGTAAGTAGAATAATAAAATAGTACAAAAAACATGGAACAGTTTATTTTTCTTCCCGACCTCCTCTGCCAGCTGCTTGATTCTATCCAGCCAGTCTTCAATGTCGCCGACGGTTGCCTTGACGTCGGTTGCCTCCTCTCTCATGCGATTGGCCATCTGTCTGATACCGTCCACAGCTGCATCACGCAGTTTCTTCATCTGGAGATCCAGTGAAGTCACATTGGGCTGGTTCTCAAGCTCTGGAAGCTGGAAACTGTCCAAATCTTGTTAATTAAATCATTATTTATTTATTTTAAATACATTTTTTGGGGCATTTTACATGCTTTATTTGAAAGTGCAGAAAGACAGAGATGAAAATGGGGTAAAGAGGGGGATGACAAACCCACGTCTGCTGTGATGAGGACTGAGCCTTTATGGGGGGCGCTCAAACCACTACACCACAAGCCCTTGTTAGTGAAAGTTAAGTAACATCATAGCATTACTGCATTATACAGGATCTGTCTGGTCCTGTCATTACCTGTCAAGATCCTCAGTCAGGTGGTCGATGAGTTTGAGCCAAATCTCTGCCAGACGCGTCTCAGACATCTTGGCTAAGATGGCTGTTTTTAAAGAGGTGAGGTGGGACTCCTATGGTGAATCACAAAGACAAAGAAGAACATGTTAATAAGCAGTACCACCTGTGTAGACATGCACAATACTTGGGTATACACTGTGTCAATGTGCAACTCTCACTTATTTACTCTCTATTGTGAGTCTGTCTGTCTGTCTGTCTGTCTGTCTGTCTGTCTGTCTGTCTGTGATGTATTGCGTTGACTTTAGTTACACTCTTACGGATTTATGTTATCCAGATAATGTAATATTCTTATGAAATCATTTAGACCCCAGAAAGAGTAGCTACTGTTTAAGACGGAAGAAAATTGAGATCTTAATGAACTTAACTAAACTGAACTGAACTGAACTCACCAGTCTGTCAGCGATGCAGAGGAGAACGTTGACCGAGTCCAGTCGATGGCTGACGTCTTCCCAGCATGACGTGACAATCACTACAGGCTTAGTGTCAGCCCAGGGCAGGTAATAGTAGTTATTACCTGAAGGGATACAAAATAAAATATACCCAGTCATTTTAAAAAACAGGTTGTGGAGTATACCGCAAACTAACATTTGCTACCCATGTGGTCCTCAGTGTCTTTGGTGTCATGACCGGGACCCAGACTTTCTAAAGTCTGGGTCCCGGTCATGGCAAACAGTCTTTCTAAAGATATGTCCAATGTTTTTTATTATTTCATTCATATTATTTTCAATAAAAATGTATCAAACAGGGTCAAAGGCTAGAAAAAACACCCCACATTATGAAAAGGAATAAAGTTGAGAATTCTTTTTTTAATATCTGAACTTTTTTCATACCATCAAACACTGCAAAGCTGTACTGTGTGGTGGATGACAGGGGCTTGCAGGTGGAGTCCAGCTTGTTACCGTAGTTACCAATGCTGACCTCAAACTTGATTGGCTCCCCCGGCTCCTGGAGCATGCACGCACTGTGGAACACAGCGCACAGGCAGTACTTCCTCCTTCGCTGGTATTTCTGACGGCAATCAAAGCGGATACAGCAGTGTCGGTGGTTATTCTGTGATTATTTTTGTTTATGTGTCCTATGTAGTATGCTATTGGTGTTTCCTGACCTTAAAACCTATTTACCTATTATATCTACCCAGAACCCTATATTTCTTTCACACTAGTATAACTAAAATGTCCAAAATGTGCATTAAGGTGTCTATTTTTCTAAACGTTGTCTGTTTATTTCTACTATATAAGCATCTTTAACAGCTATTATCTTAACATTAGTCTTTTCAATACTCTGAACCAAAAATCTCAACTTCTAAAGCACTTACATCAACTAAACTTTCTATAATCATTCTTAGCACTATTCTGAACCATCAAAAAATTTATGTTTAAAAGGCCACACCCCTCACCCCCTGACTCCAATTGACTTGAAATATCTTAGTACATACACAAGTAACTACAGTATACAGTGTTTACCTGTGCCACCAGGATGTCATCATTGGAGATCTCATCCACGTTCTTCTCAGCCTTTCCATCCAGCTGAGTGGACAACTCAACAAGGACCCTTCCCCTGTAGGCCACCCCTTCACCCTGCAAATGGATAAAAATGAAAAAAAATACATGTACACATTGTCATGTTGGTGAAATATATCATGTTACGATCCATACTGAACACTAATCTCTGGGCTGATAAGGGAGTCTTACCTTCCCAAAGTTGAGATCATCGTATGGGTCCGGCAGACCAGTGAATTCTCTTGGGCTACCGTACAGGTTGACATAGCAAGGTCCAAAAGCTGGGAGAAAACCAACCTCTGATGCTGCGGTGCTCACTGAACACACACACACACACACACACACACACACACACACACACACACACACACACACACACACACACACACACACACACACACACACACACACACACACACACACACACACAGTTTTTAAGGTCCAAAGCAATAAGGTGAAATAATAGCTTGTTATGGGGTTAACTACAGTATGTCCTTATATGAATAGTATTTTCCAAACTACTATAACACAACAGTTATAATTTTTCAATGTAAAACATTTTGAAACATGCATACGACTATATTTTCGTACGTACTTTCAGACCCTGTGTTGCAGTTTTCAGCCCGTGCATCTGTTTCCAGAGGGAGAAAAAAAAACATATTCACGTATATTAAGCATCATATTTCTGTAGCTAAATTCCCAGAGTGACGACAATCGTTAGAAAAATAACAGATTATGTGATTACCTTCGATCTCTCCACCAGAGGAAGACATTGTGCTCAGATTCAAAAACGTGGTTCCTATGGCATCGTTCTTGCTTAGACGATCCCTGCCAAGAGGAAACTAACACGTCAAATATTGATTGAGATATTATTGTCCCTGGTTAATCTGTGCGAGAATTTATTTTTAGCTCTTACCAGTCATACACAGTCAACTTGATGCGCTCACACATAGACGGGAACTGCAGAGAAACATAGAGTGTGTGTTAAATTGTGCTAAAGACTTTCAATCAAGCCAATAAACAAACATCAAAATATCCATCTTTCTTACTTTGACTTGGAGGTTGATGAGCTGATTCCACTCCGGATTAGCATTTTTCTCAATGATTTTGGTGCACAGCTAAAAACAAAGAAAATGCAAAAGGCATATACAGTTAATGATATTCACACTGTTACAACATTTTAAATATATATATACATATATATTTATACTTAAACATGAAATACCTTCTTGCCGGCAAAGCTGACTTCCAAATATGGATCCACCAAATTCTTCCTATCTCCTTCCCCTCCGAAGACTTGTTTTACCGACTGGACAAAGGCATCATCCACTGCAATGTAAAGCAGGTTCTTAAAACATGTTTTCCAACGTGATTGGAAGCTCCAGTGGTTAAAGGAATTTTGGGCGACTTACTCTGTGGCAAATCCTCCCCACGGTAGACTTTGAGGCTGAGTGTGGCCCATCGCATGGTGACACCGGCCGGCAGTAAGAGATTGCTTTCTATGTCGTCTTGCTCCTCGCTTACATCTCTCTTCTCGGTCTGTACATAGGAGAGGAGAGGAGAGGAGAGGAGAGGAGAGGAGAGGAGAGGAGAGGAGAGGAGAGGAGAGGAGAGGAGAGGAGAGGAGAGGAGAGGAGAGGAGAGGAGAGGAGAGAGGTTTGTTTATAATGGTAAGAAACTGCAGTTAAAAAAAATTCAAGCACTGGTCTTTTTAGAGAGTTTTGTCTATTTTGCTTCCATAACCTGTTTTCTTTCATACCAGTATTTATGTAGAAAGGCCCAAAATGTACATTTAGGAGTTAATTTGAATAAACGTTGTCTATTTGCGTCTGTGTATTTCTCCTATACCACCATCTTTTTTTTCAACTCACTCACATTCAATACAACAATACAAATGACAAGACAGAGATGCATTCACAAGTACATTTAGTTCAATTAAATAAATCGTCCCGACAAGTCGGTTATGAGTGTTATAGTAAGATTGTCTCTTCCATCTGTAAGGGTAATTTCCTGTTTCCTTTCCCTGAGTGACAAATGTCAGATACCCCAAAACTCCTAACATCCATAAACAGACAGTACAGTTAGATAGCCCCATTTGACTGTGCATATTATTATTTTTAATACAGACCTATATTACAAAGAAATTAAAAATATTTGTAATACAAAAAATAATTGTTACAATGTAAATAATCAACTGGCATGTAACATTTTACCCTATTCACCTGCCGTGTCTTGTTTTAAACGTGATCTATAGTTTGATAGTTGTCTTGTAGAAAGTCATTTGAAAGTGAGTAAGAAGCAACACTCACCGGTGGATCATCTCCAGTGCCCACAACAATGATGCTGACTTTCAGGTAACCCCTGGCCCCCGAGCTGGAGTCCTCAGAGTCACTCAGGAGGAGCCATTTCCTCATTATGGCATGACCTGGACACGAGAAATTATTCAACAAGTTCAAATACCTACTGTTATATATCCAAACAAATCAGAATGTCTCACAGAGTGTGCATTTTACATGGAAAAACTGACCTGGTTCATCATAGATGTAACCAACATCCAGCTGGGGAAGCAAAATAAATTGGAATTATTGGAAGTATTCCAAATCTTATAAAAAGTCACAATTCTGCTTCACTGAGCCCTGACACAGATACTAAACGCCTAGATGAGGACTTTGATTGGCATGTACCTTGAACTCTCCCATTAGACTGTCAGCTCGGAGGGAGAAGGAGTCAAAAACCTGTCGAGAAAAAACACAGAATCACAGCTTCAGCAGATGTATGAAATGACATAAAAAATCTAAAATTGCAGGAAAAATATTAATAAAATGTTTTTAATTACGTACCCGAAGACTGATGCTCTCGTCAAACAGTTCTGAGGGGAGCATGTTGACATTGTAGAAAAACATCTGAGGGGCAGGAAAACAGGTCAGAGTATTTCTCTTGTCACTGCATCCACGATACATTTTGATGTCAAGTGGCGATTTTGACAAACATTATAGAACTTACTATTGTTTAAGCTTGAGATTTGCTTTGCCAAAGATTGAGACTGAGAAGGGAAAAATGCATAGCAGAGGAATTAGATGCAAGAGAAAGCTTAAGCTAAAGAGGTGAAAAAAAATGCCTGTAGACCTGTATATAGAATTCTTAGATTTATACAATGAAAAAAGTCTGTATCGAAAATGTGTTCAGTAAATTCTTTGATCTCAAATGTGTTGTTAAAAATAAAATAAAGATTTTATCACTGGCCAACATCTATATTTTTGGTAAAGAGGTGCAAATGTACACATTTAATTAGTTAGATATTGCCAAATTTGTACAGTTATTCAAAGATTTCTGGTTAGAAATTGAGTGGCAAAGAGAGGAGACAAGAGGATGTTAAACAAGCAAAGACAAAAAGGGCAATGCTAATCAAGTGATCAATAATGAATATGGCAATGACCTCATCAAAGAACGGGTTATTTCCTCTCCGGATTCTGGTCCTGTGAGTCTGTCCACACACATTGACCTTAACTACTGGCTTGACGTTGTTGCCAGGCAGCTGTCGGGCCTCGATCACACGCACACGAATCTGGACATCGCAAGAGGAGGAAGTGAGGCAGTGACACAAACAGTGAGACACTTTATCTAGATACTTGAAAAAGTTAAAAGATTTATTCATGACGTGTGAAGAACAAATTGTAAGTGGCATTTTTTGCTAGCATGTGAATTGTATCTATTATATTTTTTCTAATTTCATGTCATGTCACATTTAAAAAGCAGTTTGAACTACTTTTTAAATATGTTTAACCAAAACTAGATTTAGCTTTACTGTAGCTCAACTTCTTGCAGAAGGAAGTAATTGGTAGTTTGAAAAGCTACGTATATGCTTTTAAACCAGCTTCACCAACAGTGATTGGCACTGTTGGAGCCTGCTGTCATTCCTGTGATTAACTGTATGGATTACCCCCTGACCTGGCATTAGTGATAATCCAGGAACAGAGTTATGAAAAGGCCAGACAATACCTGGAAGTCCTGTATCTTGTTGGCCAGGGCTCTATGCCTCTTTCTGCTGAGGCGGACCGGCTTGTGGGCAGGTTTCCCGGGCTGGTTCGGTGAAGCTCCTGGACTTCCACCCTGACCTCCAGCCTCCATATCATCCTTCTCACCCTCATCACCCTCATCACCCTCATCACTGCCTCCTGTGATGAAAGAAAACACCCAAATCACAACAATGTTTGAAATCCATTTTTCAGCAAACACCCTTTCACTGAAAGAACTAGAACAGTTATATGGCAGAAATATGCCTTTGGGAGGCAAACAATTGCATAACGATGAAAGTACAGTGGTGGTAGGCAACGCTTTAAAGAAGGTGATGCTTCTAAGAAGCTACAATATGGTACAATGTCAATGCAACCTCACAATATCTAAGGTCGCAATAACCTTTGACCTCCAAAATGTAATCATTTCATGTTTGAGTCAAAGTCGAAATGTGTGCACAGTTTGAAGAAAATCCGTCAAAGCGTTCATTCATTAGTTATTGTGCTCACAAGAATGTTCCGGACAGATGGAGAGATAGACAACCCGAGAACATAATGCATCCGGGTAGTACAGGGATAAAAACTAACTAACTAAGTAACTAACTACTCACCAGCATCCACTTGAGACACGTCTCCATCAGTTTGGTTATTGAGGTTTGGAGCAGCGCCGCCAGGTGGCTCATACCCAATGAGCAAATTAATGGTTGCCTGTAACAAGTCAATGTTACCTCAGTTCATTTGATCAGCTCTACTGGTACCATTGCAAAAGTGTCATATGTGAGTCCAATGAATCTGTTTGGGATCATGCTATTCATGCTAAGAAAACCTGCTCATAGCCAATTGTCCCTAGTGGGATTAATAAAGTTGTTTGAATTGAATGTAATTAACTTTACCCCGATAGCCTGTTGTTTCTCACTGAGCAGGGGCACATTCTTGGATGGGAGGGACCTCAGTTGACCACTGGCCAAGTCTCTCAGATAGATTTTTGCCGAGCCAATGAACCTGAGAAGCAATCACACACATTTTTGTCAGACAATCGTAAGTACATCAGTAAATGAACCGTTTTAGCTGAAGGGGAAGCAAAGGTTTGTGTTTTAAAAAGGCATTGGTACAAAAGGATGCATAAGCTACATGAAACAATGGGGCGGTGGCTGACGGTTACCACTTCCCAATTTCACTTCTTCATAAATTATGACAAATCTAGCAACACCTACATTTCATTTGTTTTCGCTACCAAACAGAAGTCATGTGGCAGCAGTGATTAATAACCACAATGAACCACATTTTTTTCTAAATTTATCCCAAACCAAATAAATCCATCATAGTTAGAATGTTGGATACAGACGGATACCACAATGCCAAATGGTCTCTTGAGCTCTAAATAACATTCCTACTGTACACAAGAAACATTTTTCTCTCTGCTTTTCCTGTCTCGTTTTGGCAAAGGGGCCATTTGGGAACAGCAGTAGCATCTTTCAAGAGGGGGGAAAAAGTGGGATACTTTGCTGTGTGACAAGGAGCAGCTGGTGACAACAGGCCGGCCCCCGAGATGATGTGAGAGAGCATAAGAGAAAACTTTTTGGATGGAAGCTATTAACATCCACCACAGGCATGTGTTGGGCGGTCTTTGCCCGGTTCAAGGAATGACAAATGTAGGGCTAAGGGGGGAGGGTGAAAAAGGAAGTCTTAAGTAAGCAATATGCAAACAGGCAGAGTCAAGTTCATGCCTATGCTCGGGCTCGGTTTTTCTCCTCTCTTGTTCTCAACCTGTGTGCCATTCGTTGTCATTGCACAGAGCATAAACAACTGTGGTTGTCGTTGGCAAGCACAGACAGCTGTGGAGGATGAGACATAGAGGAAATCTGGTTTGGCAATTTACAGTCTCCATGACTGCAGAGGAGGCCACATGCAAGGAGTGTTACTGTAACAGATTAAAGATTGTATACACACACAACTCCCCTGTAAAACTAAACCAAAAAAAGGTATTTGCTAAACAAACTGAGCAGTCTGCACAAGCAGTCGAGCGACTAGAAATGGCTCATCTTGATAGAACAACAGATAAGATATACCCTCTCAAAGTCACATTCCTTTCTATGATTTTTTTCAAACATATAGACATGATAAAAAGTTTGGGTTTGCCTGCATGTTCAATTAAATTATATTTCCCTCTGGAATCAGCTTTGCGCAATGACTAAAACTTAATTTGCCAAAGCATAACAGAATGAGCTGCTCCACAGTCATCACATATGTGCCAATGACAAGCCAGCGCAGGCTTTCCTATTCCAACGCAGTGATCATGGAAAAATATCATAGTGCATTCGTGGCTAAGGCAGCCTTCCCACCACCCTCACCCCACCCCTAGTGTCTGCCTCAAACACATTTAGATTTAAACACAATCAATCACTACAATGACTCACTGGGAAAATTTTTACTGGGTATATATATATATCCCTTTGTCTTCACTGCACACAGACAATAAAGGAGACAGATTTACAATGAACAAAATGCATGCACAAGCCTAACAAAGGCATAAACAATAGGACATTAAGCAGAGTAATACATAACTTAGTATGAGTCTATAGCGGGGAAGGTTACAAAAAACTACTTTTTTTCCCTTTTAAGGCAACATTCCTCTTAAGAGCTGCAGTGTCATTGTGAGGACACAACCGTGGCAATGCAAGTCTTAACACGGTCGCAGTGACTCCTGGTTCTAAACATCTCATTGAAGTAAAAAAAAATACTGCTCTGCACCTCAGGAAAAGAACAAAATAACTGTTAAAGCAACACTGTTAGAACAAATTGTGACGTAAGAGGATATTCTAAAAAGGTAAATCATTGAGGTCAGGTATGCAGTCACGCCTTATACCTAGGGTAACATGAGTTGGGAATTTTTGCCGTAATGACAATCATTCACAGTCATGAGGAGGATGTTTTTAACCGCGAGACCCTCCTCCACAAAGGCGGCGTGTATTTTAAATACTTCAGTAATTTGTCACTCTGTGTGAAAGGCTTATATGGTTTATATGTCCTTGTTTAAAAGTTCCATGCACGTACTTGTCTTTGCCAATTGTTTCATAGTCTTTTACGACTACGTTGATGAATGAAGAAGCATCCAAGGGAGAGCCTTTCAGATCAAATTCAAGCACCTGTGGTTAGAAGGAACAGACAATTACCATCATACACCAACATACAGCACTCTTAAAGGTGAAGTCAGCGATTCTGGAGAAGGCTTTTTGTTAAAATCTGTGAATATCTCCTTACTATCCGCTACCTGTCCATACTGTGTGTTTGCTGAAAAGAAATATGGTGTCAATACACAGCCTAGGCTCTACAAACTGGTATGTAAACAAAGTGTGTAAACAAAGTGGGGCCCACTGTACAGTAGCTAGCAACATGCCAGTTTACAGAGCCAAGGCTGTGTATTAACATTGGCTTTTTTTTTTCAGCCCACAAACAGTTCGGACAAGTAGTGGATTGTGAGGAGATATTCACGGATTTTGACGAAAAGTGATTTTGACAACATGCATTCTCCAGAATCACTGACTCCACCTTTAATATATTTAATAATAATAACCCCCTTATTTATGCATGCAAAGATACAATGTGCTAACATAGCTGATCTAGGATTACAACACCCCAGTGCAGAAGCTCTCAAGTGAGTAATCTTTTCCAAATACACAAATCCATATTTACAGTTATCTTTAAATCCCCCCACTTACTTCATTCCATACAGGATTCAGTTCATTGTCTATCGTTTTGGTTTTCTTCTTTTCACCTGTGAAAGTGAAACGGATAAATTGACAAAAAACTCAAGAAGGATGAACAACAAAGAGAGAGCTAGACCTGCAATGACAGACAAACTTACAAGCTTCCTTCAATAAACAATAAATGACTGAATGAACATTTAACAATCTGATAGAAACATAGGAACACTTGATGCACAACTGGCATCTAAAACAATGGCATTTCTAAAACATTAATAACAATCCTTGTGGCCAAAAAGTCATCTGGGGACAAAGGGTTATTCTGACCATATAAGGATGTAGCCTACTCTACTCTTAGATGTGTATGAATCACTGCCAAAATATTCAAATTAAACTTTGTGGAAATATGCATAACCTACTATACACTTCTGCATTTGATAGACAGAGGATATGATAGAAACGATACAATGTATAACAGAACAGAGCAAACAGCTTTTTCCCATGAGAAAACAAAAACAAAGTCAAAGTCAATGCTATGTCTCACCTCTGAACACAATCCCTGTGATTGGATCTGGGTTTCCGAGTCTCTTCTTAGGGATCCCACTGGCGGACTCAACAACGACCCGCAGCATATTGATGATAAAGTCCAAAAATTCATTCAAAAGATAATAATCATATTCCGTGGAGACAGCGGTACAGCCATCACATACACAGGGGAACCGAAAGTCACAGATGTGGAGAGGAGAGAGGAGTGGATATCGGATATCAGCCTCCCTGATGACTCACAGAGGGCAGTGAACGCACCAGCCCGGGTGGAAGTGGGCGACGAAGACCCATGGCATGGGGAACCGCTATAGGCCTACATTTATTTTTACCTTTTCAAAATGTTTCATATACCACTTATGTGCTTTTCATCATAGAAACTACAGTGTGCGTTAAGCCTATTAATCCATTGTGCAGGCAAAAACCAGCGGAGTTCGTCCACTTTTTCCATAGACTCTCATTAAACACTCATTAACATTGCAGATGTGCAACATACAACAGGTGCGGCCTGACACCTAGTGGCCAAACTGCGCTTGCACTAAATGCATGCATAGGCCTACGTCATATCATCGTCACCACATCCAAAAAAAAAGCATGGGGAGGATTCCGCCACAGACGAGAGACAAAAAACCTCTTAGCACACAGTCGCTCGTGTTGTGTTCCCTGCTCACTCGGGGAAATGACTTGCTGCTACTTTAACCATTCATAACAGTGAGGGGTGTAATGCTGTAATTGTCCAACAGGTGGCAAAGTCTGTCCAGTTTACAAAGTGACACACAGGCCTTTACCCTTGAACTAGGCCTCTCCTCTCTGCATGGACAGAGTGACCACATTGTCATGAAGTCGTAAAATCGCTGAGCTATTAAGCCACAGCCTATTTCAGCCGTAAGCTCATTAAAATCTGACACATCCAACATGATCACACACATATAAATAATAAAATGGAGGCATTTATATCCTATTATTCCAGCCTTAATAGAGCCATGTTGCATACTCATTCATACTACAAAAGCTATATGCAGGCTGTTGGAACATCGACAATTAGGCTAGGTCTATGTCTAGGGCCTAGCCGTTTAGGAGGATGTTCACGCCCTATAGCCTATAGTTGGATCTATCTACCCACAATTCTAGACAGACACTGTTCCAACTGTCTGCTTAACTGTTTACTGGTGACTTGAATAATGAGCCATAAAGAGAGGAGACAAAGGCAGTGTGTGTGTGTGTGTGTGTGTGTGTGTGTGTGTGTGTGTGTGTGTGTGTGTGTGTGTGTGTGTGTGTGTGTGTGTGACAGAGAGAGAGAGAGAGAGAGAGAGAGAGAGAGAGAGAGAGAGAGAGAGAGAGCGAGAGAGAGAGAGAGAGAGAGAGAGAGAGAGAGATCCCTCCATCCTTCCTGGTAGGAGGTTTGTGATGCGCTGCGCAGACCAGTCCGCTACCGACGCATCTCCCTGGCCAGCCCCCATCTCTCTCTCTCTCTCTCTCTCTCTCTCTCTCTCTCTCTCTCTCTCTCTCTCTCTCTCTCTCTCTCTCTCTCTTTCTCTCCCGGTCTGTCTGTCCTCCTCTTCTCTGTCTGCCACTAGCCTACCTGAAGGGAAGTGCACTGCACAAAGCCAATAAGAGAATCCGGGGTGTCGGCGTGGAGCCCTGCGTGCGCGCTATGCTGCGGTGAGACGGCCGCTGTGTTGCGGTGTTTACGGGGGATGTATAGAGGGACGGACAGAGGCACTGTCTGCTAGAGCTGCTGCTCTGCTGCCCAGCCCGCTGCATCGCTGAGCGGCCTGCAAAGCACACAAGATGTCGACCAGAACGCCATTGCCCACGGTGAACGAACGCGACACCGAGAACGTAAGTGCTGTTTACCGAGGGACACCGGTACGATACCGGACGTGGGAACGGAATTTAAAAGACAAAACGAGCGGGGAACCCGGCTATTAGGTGCAGGTTTATGGCAGCGCCTTTTGGGGCTAGAGTGTTGCATAGCGACTCCACCAATGAGCACCCTGGCTTTTTCTCCCCTTCCCGATCCTCTTTCTGACGGGAATAACAGCGCAGATCCCTGTTATAACATAGATTAAAGGTGCAGTTTGTTAATGTCTGCCCCATTTTCTGGAGGCTATGCAGCCTAGGCTAGCCCGAACAACGCACTGCGTCAGTATGCTGCCCTTTAATGATATAGCGATGCTTGAATGTGGACGTTTTGGATCGAAACGTTGCCTTTGTGGCCTGTGGAGACGAGGTGTCGCTCCACTAAATGTGCAACCGTGGGTATTTTCTAATGCACAACGTCAATATTTAGGGAGGGTGGGGGAGGATGTTGCCCTACTTTTCAATGGCAACGCTCGGGTAGCATCGCAATGTGACATCCATCACCTATTGGGCCTCGCTGTAACTGCACGCTCAGTGAGAAAGAGGAGGAGGAGGAGGAGAAAGAGGGCGCGTGTTGTTATTCACTATTCTACTGCCGATATTAAGCAGTAGCCTATCAAACCATAGACTGTGTAGACATGTCTCTCTGCTAGCAGGCTAAAGAAATGGCCTCGAAGTACCGCCAGAGATCCTTCATTCAATGACTGTGTGGAGGAATGTTTTGTGAACGACCACCCACCCCCACCCACCCTCGTCTGCTCGCGCGCATTCACTCACGCGCACGTATAGCACGGCATAATAGGAAAGAATCCACTCCTTTGGAGATCTGTCCGAGCAGCACTGTGTGTGTGTGTGTGTGTGTGTGTGTGTGTGTGTGTGTGTGTGTGTGTGTGTGTGTGTGTGCGTGCGTGCGTATGCGTGCATGTGTGCTGACAGGCTCTGACATATCTAGGTTCATCTGACTTTTCCTGGAAACAAGACGAGGCACAGAAAAGCCTCCTTGTATTATCTCGTGAGTGGAAATAGCTGGAAGCAGTGAGTCTTCCAAAAGTTATTCCCAGAATTAGAAATAGTGCTTTTGTTTTGGCTCGGGGTACATGCTAAGCTTCTGGATTATACATCTTCAGGTGATAAAATAATTTTTTTTGGAAAATGCATTTCCAAAGTTATATAACTTGGCAGACCCTGATGTTAACTTCACGTGATGATACTGTATATCTGATCATTCTTCTTCGCTGGTGTCCAGTGGCGCATCAGAGTGCTTATAACTGTCCAATAGAGAGACAAATAGATAGACATAGACTGCTAGGCGGCTATTTAAGCACTGCCTCAGCAACACTGGCAGTAGCCAACCAGCCTAGCCTGCCCCAGGGCCCACTAGCAGCTGAACTGCATTGCATAACAGCTTATTACTCAGAGAGGACGAGAGGCTTTTAGTGCAGCAGAATAGGAGAAGCTCTCTCTTGGTTTTCACGTGTGTTTGTTTGTGTTTGTGTGTGTGTGCAGGTGTGTGTTATTTCTGTATCTATAACCTCCCTGAATACATCATGTCCGTGGTTGGGAGGATCAAACACACTTTATGTAATATTCACCTGTATGTCCAGTTGCCCTTCGCTTACTTTACTGATTTTGGAGTCAGGCCAAGTGTGTGTTTCTGTGTGTGTGTGTGTGTGTGTGTGTGTGTGTGTGTGTGTGTGTGTGTGTGTGTGTGTGTGTGTGTACATGCATGTGTGGCGGATGGATACATTTCCCATATGGCAGACTGGAAATACATTTGATTGAGAGAACTCCAGTCACTTTAGTTTGGGACTTTGACCAGCTGCAAATACAGGACGAACAGTTCACGCTGCAGAGATGGAGGAGCTCTCAAGGAGGGTTTTGGTGCATTAGAATCAAGGATGCTGCTGCTGACTTCCACTGGCATCAAGTCAACATTTTGCAGCGCCCACACACACACACACACACACACACACACACACACACACACACACACACACACACACACACACAACACACACTCAATCCCCTGTGTCCCCGGGGGAGTGAATCCTGCAGTGTAGCTCTCTCCCTCTGTCAGGATGTAGCAGTGCTGAGGTGATGTGCGCCCTGCAGGGTGTATATAGCGTTTTCCACTGTTGAAACAGGAGTGGTGGAGCCATGGGTAAACCAGACCAAAGGGCTTTTTTTTTATATATTCTGTAACTGGGCGTGGTTGCTCTGGACGACAGGGCAGCAGAGAGGATCATGGGATCTCTGACCTGGACTGACATCAGCAGCTGCTGTTAGAGGAAAGGACACAGACCAGCGCAGCCCGTGCCAGCGTTTTGTACTTACAGCAAGCTGCTCCTAATTCACCTTCACAAGCTGTGGTATCAGTGACTGGGACACTTGTTGTTGTTATCGGGTTGGGCCATGAGAGAGAGCCAGTCACAGTGATATGGCTCTGCTTGACTCAATTTTGTAGGAGTTCTCAAAGGCACAAAGTCAAGGAGTTCACGTTCTTTTGTTAAATCTTGTCTTGTGGCTGATAAGGGCTTTAGGGTTAACAGGTCAGCATGTCTCAGAGGGGAAGAGAGAGAGAGAGAATGGAATCTGCTGCTTCCCTCCCACACAGATCCTCTTTGAGCTAACGTGCTTGCTGCTACTACTGTGTGTGTTTGTGTGTGTGTGTGTGTGTGTGTGTGTGTGTGTGTGTGTGTGTGTGTGTGTCTACATGTACAGTAAATGTAGCCATAATATTATATATTATAATAATAACACTAACACATATTATCAACACCAACAAAAAATATAATAATACATATCATATCTGACAGCATCGGTATCGGAGGATATCCAAAACCCAGATATTTCGATCAGGTTGGTTGGAAGGGAAAAATGGTGGATCAATCGGTGCATCAATAATGAACATGCACACAAAGCACATTGGATCACCTGCTTGGATCCACGGCTATGTTAATGGTTTTCTTCTCTTGTTTGCACAGCGGATATCCCAGCTTTGGAACACACACACACATAAAAACATCCACTGCATCACTTTGCTGCATTATTTGCATATGTGTGGTGGAGCCAGTTTAGTTTTGTGTTCCAAAAATCCAGAGAGGTTCAGGGACTAGTCGTTGTAGTACTGATGTCTGTATGAATCAAAGTTCCATTCAGGTATGTTACGAGGATGTCGTAAAAAAAAAAAATTCTTAAGGTTTAGAACAAAGAGATAGCCCCCTGTTTAGACATCTGCCTCATAGAGTTCTCCATAACTTTATATATGAAAGAAATTCTATATGAGATTTCAGTGAAAGCAGAGAAGTTTAAACAAATATGGCAGCCTTTCCTGGACTATATAACAGTACCGAAGGGACCTACATGACACCTCATTGATTTTTTATTTTTCTGTTTAACATTTTCCTATAGTTTAAACAATGTCATCAGCGGTCCTTAGAAACCTATAACGTAGAGTACGTGTTGTTTCTATTATTTTGTCTTATGTTTTTGTGTTCCTTTTTTAAATTCTTTTTTAGTGTGTGTGTGTTCTCTAAACAAAATCCATAGATAAAGGTATGTTTGAGGATGTTGCTGATGTCCTTATGTGTGTGTGTCTGTCCCTTTAGCACTCGTCGGTGGACGGCTTCGTTGAGCCCCCGGCGCCGCCCACTAAGTCAGCCAGTCGCCACAGTCTGCCGCGATGCCGCAACTCCTTCACCTCCACAGAGGAACACCCGCACATCGGCAACTACCGCCTCCTCAAGACCATCGGCAAGGGCAACTTCGCCAAGGTCAAGCTGGCAAGACATGTCCTCACCGGGAGAGAGGTGAGACACGTTTTTATTGGTATTTTTTATTTCTATAAATAAATGTAGGTCTAAGAGCCTTTACACCATGCATTCTTCATTACAAAACTATGTCAGACTTGGTCTTGTTTCATCATCAGACTAGTAGTGTAAAATAATACAAAGATTTTTAACTTACCATTAAGGAAGATTAAGAAAGTTATCCTATGTTCACATTTGAATGCATGGAAGCATTCCATTTTGACCATTTTTGCTAAAAACCAATATAATTCTGAGGAGTTGAATAAATAGTTCACACTCTTCACACAGTTCACATCTGCTCATCACAATGCACCTTGAGTTACAATTGTCACACACACACCAGAGAAACCAAAAAAGATGGTACCATTTTTACTTACAATTCACAGAAAAATATGTTGATTTGCAAGTGTTCCTCTCCCCACACACCCACACCCGCACCCACACACACACGCACACACACGCAAACGCACACACACGCACACACACAGAGTGATAGACATCCTGCTTTGGTGTGTCTGTAATTAAAGCTCTTGTTCCCCTAAGGAGAAAACAATGGCCCGTCTTTTCACTCTGTTTTGACGTGCAGCACTCACTGATCTACCACTCATGTCTGTTTCTTAGCCCATTGCACCCTTTGTTATGTTTTTCTCTGTTTATATACAGTACAGTAAATACATATCTGAGCATTCAGGGCATAAATATCCTCCAGGGGTCAAAGCAATAACAACTTGATCCATTCTGCGTCCTTTTAATGCAAATGTTAAACACACTGGCGTATTGTGTATGCGACCCGCTGTTCGCTGAGAAGGTCAGGCGCTGCTCTGTGTGCCTGGATGCCTCTGCTGGCTCATCAGAATGCAAAGACATGGAGCAGAGAGAGAGAGAGAGAGAGAGAGAGAGAGAGAGAGAGAGAGAGAGAGAGAGAGAACAGGTGGAAAAGGACATAACCCACTCAAATCGACGCTTTATTAGCTACAGCCGTGCTAGGCTCTTAGCAGCAAGCATCACATGTGTATATATACTGCATATATGTGTTTTCTGGCAGCTAAAACAAACAAACAAAAAAGTTTAGAATAATATCAAAACAGAGCACGGTGGGGACATTGCAGTGGTCTCCTCCATGGACTGTTCTCTGCCCCTGGAGAGGGTGACAACAGGATGTGGTCACGTACACACACACACACACACACACACTGAAACACGCTGTACTGCACGTATGGACATGTTAGGCCCACTAGGGAGGACTGATGATACAATTTCAATGTATTCCCCCATGTTGAATAGGGCTAGCCTGGCTCCGCGTGCATTTCCCAGTTTTCTCCGGAGAATCTACAATCGTCCAATCAGCGAACAGAGCGAGTGGCTGAGAACGATGACGTCGAAGTCGCGCTCCAGTTTCAGTTGAATGCTGCGTTCCTTTATACTCAGAAGAAGGAGATTTCCGACTTGGTAGTTCCGAGTTCCGACCTGTCTGTGTTCCAGTGCATCTGCTCACGAAAGTATGGACGCCTAAAACCTTTCTCGTCCAAATAACTAAACGTTAGGCTCTAACAAGTTGCTGTTGCCAGGTACCGGTAGATTCATAGACTACAATATGTGGTGAAGTCGGAAATTTCCGAGTTCCCTGTCCAACTGGAACGCACCGTCAAAAGCCGGCTCATGACACACGTGACGACCAAACGTGATGCGATTGGTTGGCTAATCCAGAGTGGCACTGGGCAGATCCAATAGTTTTAAACTTCGACAGACACCCGCCTCCAAGTGAGTGAACGTTTGCCAATTACAGCACTTCCAGACCTTCTGTACAAATGAAATGAAGTACGATGGTCTGGTTGGACCAGGCTAGAATAGGGCTGCATCTAACGATAAATCTTTACATGTCGGCCATGCTGCTTGCAGCTTTCAGGTTGCCACAACATGGGGAATGAAACATCAATTTAATATCAGATATCACAACAACAAGTATCACTATATATTGCTGTATCACAGACCTAATATTATCATTATTCTTGAAAGTGTTGTGTAGATTCATATGTATATATGTAGCACCAACCCTGCTGCCCACATAGCGACAGCAACGCCCATGCCTTTCTGTGTTTGTGTGATATGACCTTCCTCTCTGCTAAAGAAGTTCCCTTCTTTTAGAACACCGACATCACAAAGCTGTGTGGTTATGAAATATAAAGAGCTCAGAGGGAAATAGAAAGTGTAGCGGAACATGTCCAAAGCTCTCCCACACGAGTGCCTTCATGACTAAGTTGACCCCTTCTTCCGACTGAATGTTCACATGTACGGTACGTGTTTTAAAAAAATGCGCGCGCGACCACAAGACCTGCAAGCGGCCGAGAGCATATGGGCCCATCGTGTGTTTCCAGTGTGCTGAATAATTAACAGTGATGCACGTCGTCCTTCTGTCACCGTGGAGCTAAATTATTCACCCATCCAAATCCATTAGAGAGAGAGAGAACACACACACACACACATGTACACAAACACTGGCATATGATTCGATGCCGTTCACACGTTCTTCGGATCTCTAACAAAAAGGGAAATATTGGTACAGTGTCGCATGAGGAAATGTAATGAATATCTCTGACTCATGCGAAAGGGAATTGTGGAAGTCGGAACAATGGGGTGTCACGGGAGAACAGCTCCAACACCCTCGGGCGTATAACATCCACACATATATACACACACACGCACACACACACACACACTCACACACACACACACAAGAACAGCTTCAACACCCTCGGGCATACATCCAAACACACACACACACACCATACACGCCATGCACACACACACACACACACACACACACACACACACACACCTGAGTTTTGCCCATGACAGGAGGAAGCAGAGAGATGGGGGGGAGTGCGGTCTGTCTGTGCACCTGCCCACCTAAAACGGGCTGCGAATAGACACACCGTCAAACAGCCTCTCTGCCTCTCTCTCTTTTTCTCTCCAACATGTTCTTTTCACAGCCACCACATTGCTGGTATTTACATTTATTTCTCCCCCAGTTAAAATGAAAATTAACATGTTAGGTCTTTGTACTGTACTCTCACTGTGTAGGTCCTTAGATAAAAAACCTTGGTCGGTATGAATAACCCTTGTTTCTCTCCCGCCGTGACTCAGCTCCTGCTGGCTGGCCTGGTCTCCCCTATGAACAGGCTGTGTGGGATTAGAGCCAGAGTCAGCGTCCACTGGAGCATGTTTATTAAGCTCTTAACAGTGACGCTGGTGGGATCAATTGTAATTAATGCTTTATTAAAGTTGATTGGTTTCATTAATTAAATGCGCCCTCCCCCGCTTCCCTAAAAGAGGTCAGAGGTTGAGGTTAGCAATCCACTTAGAGTCAGAGTCTTATTGAACATAATGGACTGACAAAAAGACAACAATTATTAACTGAGTTGACTTAAAGGTTGAGTCAGAAATTCTGGAAAATGCTTGTTTTCAAAATCAGATAGGTACAAGTCGGACAAACAGTGTCCTATCTCAAACGATGTGCTGTTACAAATTAATTAACGTACTCTTTACACACTGACTACATAGTATGTTATGTGCAGTGGAATATTTGGGGAGTTTACAGAGTCTCCATTGAGATTTTGACCACTTGTACTCTTAATGTGTGTGAGTTGATTCACAATTCCTCTGTGGTGTCACACCATATAACCGGTCAATAGCTAGTGGTAATCTCGTAAAGATATTATGCTGCAATGCGCCACCTAGGTCTGGGGAGAAGATGTCTGCAGGGCAGTAAATTTGGATGTAAACAATGCACTGATGTAACTGCAACTTTTAAAAAGCAAGTGGCAGAGTTTCAAATTCAGCTTAGAGGCACGTTGTGGCTCAAAGAATGACATCAGTGGTTTTAAGTGAAATGTATTCCCTTTGAAATCCGGTACAGATGCTGAATCATGTTATCTTCATGATAAATAGTAATAATAGTAATAATGTTGGTGATTGCTTATCTATTCAAATACTCAGTCAAAATGTGAGTTGTTATTATTGTCCAATCACTTTGTGCAACGGCGAAAGGCCACGTGTATAAGTTCAGTGTAATTACATTATATCGCTGTGTCAATCCCTCATCAGCATAATGTGAAGGGGGCTTACTGGTGAGTGTGCAGTATGGGGCGGATCAGCTATAGTGGGCCTTTTTAAAAGCTGCTGCTGCTGAGCTGTGGGGAAAGGGGCGCGGGTCTGTTCCAGTGTGCACTTTGGGGAGCCATTATTGAGATGGATGGTTCTGACTTCTGCCCAGCAAAGACCTGCCATACCGATAGTACATCAACAGACCTGCAGTGTTTTATATACCGACCCTATAGCTTGGCTGTTGAAGCGACAGTTTACTTGAGGCCATTCCTTGCCTGCTGCAGATGCATTTATGTGTGTACTGCAAGAAGTGTGTCCGTGTGTGTTTGTTATAATGGGGCTTATTTTCTATCCATCATCGTCGCAAAAACGAATACATATTTCTGCCATTTTAAATTGTCATCTCTCCGCAAATGACTGAAAACAAGAGAGCTGTAAGGGGGTGTTTCGCGCCGATTAAGCTGTGACATGTTTGGACAGAGGCCACCCTCGCAGAAGAATAGTGAAATAGTATGGATAGTTCACGCCAACACACAAATACAAGACTGATAATAGATAGTTAGACATTTCTCTAATCTTTTATCTGTACATCCCCCACTGCCTCTCACTCTTTCTTTGTCTCCCTGTCTTTTCTCTCTCTCTAGGTAGCGGTGAAGATTATAGACAAGACCCAGCTGAATCCCACCAGTCTACAGAAGGTGAGTTGTCGTTTGATGGCCATGTCAGAGGAGCCACAATGTGTATTAAGCCTGTGTTGTTGTTTAGTTGTGTGGGTTGCTTACCTGTGCAAGTTGCTTTTTTTTTGTCATGTCACTTTTGTCTTATTGACACATGGGTGTGGTCTCACCTTTTTACTGGGGCATTTTTTTTCTACTCTCCTCATTGGCTTCAATTTTTTTTGTGCCACGCCAGACAAACAAGCTAAAACACCCAATTACAGTTGTTGAATTGGCATTAGTATTTATTTTCTTGGGAAATAATGGTGTGACTATTCGACTGTGAAATTGTCAGTCAAATCAAGGCTCCCTCCATCCTAGTACGATTATCGTGTTTTTTTCCCTTGTCATAGGGTAAGTCAGTTTTTCCGTTTTAACACTAAAAAAAAACACTCAAAAAAACACTCATCTGGCCTTCTGGATTTGTTTGAACGACGCGTTACCAGCATACAGTTTATACCAGGTATTGTAAGCCTCTTATAGCGGCCTCTAGTCCTCTACTCGCTCACTATACTGGCCTCCTGGTGACGTTTATGTCTTTGTTAAAGCTGAAGCAGCGCTCATTGCTTTCCCATTAGTCACTCCTGAGTCCTGTGCCGCTCTCTCTGTTCCTTTTGCTCTTTGAACACAGGATGTGCTGTTTTACATAATGTAATCATATGTAGTCAGGAGAGACCACAAGGCTTGTTTAATCTCCAGTGCCCCCCCCCCTCCCCCCCACCCCACTCTACCTCCCCTACCCTAGATCCAGCATTGGTTTGTGGTTAGTAAAAGGCTAAAAATGTCTAGCAGTCATAACCAATTACATCGAAGAAGGGTTTTGGGGGCCGTTTCCTGATTACTGAGCATAAATCCAGCTCTTTGTGCTGATTAAAAACACACAGACACACACACACACAGGCGCACACGCACACGTACACACACACACACACTAACACACCCATACATGCACAATCCTCATGGCAGATTAGACCACGTGGCAGGAGAGCGGTCATCCCTACAGAATCACAAAGCGTTGACTTCTGCTCAGTAATGCAGGTGTGTGCGTGCGGCCGGCTGACACCGACATGAATAATTGTTTTATTACACTCTTTATCGTTGCACAGGCTGACCTCCGCTGCTCTTTGTAAATTTAGTTTGGTAAAGGATGAGCAGATCGCTAAGCAACCGCTGCGGCTGGCTGTGATTCATTATGATAGATGGCTGATTGCAGCCAATGCACCTACATGATAAAGGTAGTGTTGATGTCTTGATGGACCGCTATCTCCCCAGTGAGGACATTTCTGTGGCAGGCTGTCTAAATGATGAAATAATGACAACAATTAGCTTCCCCAAAATGTCTGCCATCCCACACGGGTCTGATAAACTCAGTGAATGTTACTGTAGGACAGATAGGCTGGGCGTATCTATCGGGGTGTTATTGTGAGGCGCTAATGTGAGACACACAACACATTTTCATATTATATGCTTGAATGCTCCTTGTAAATCTTTAAAACAAGATTATAATATTTTTTTGTGGCCGCAATTCGTCTGGTGGCGTTCATTGTTCTTGGCGAGGAAAGCACATCTGTAATTGACATGGATCTTAATGGGAGCCGACTGCAATTTCTACAGCCAATCGTTGTGGAGAGAGACGCTGTGTAGAATTTTTAAGCTCTCAGGTTCCAAACTCATCTCATCTGAGTGAGATAAATTTCATTGTGCCGGCTCTTTTGTTTAACGGCCTATTGTGCGGTGTCTAATCTGCATACACACACAGTTCGGTAATGAACAGTTCGAGCCATTGTGTGTCTCTGTGTCTGTCTGTCTGTCTGTCTGGTCTGGTGTGTGTGTGTGTTTTCATCTTCTCAATATAAACTCACTCTGCCATCGTTGTTTTTGGTCTTGTCTAGGTCATGGGTGGTTACATAGCCGATGGGTCGTGTTGTCCGCTGCCTGGCGTTGGGCAGGGCAGACGTATCATGTGATACTGCGGGCCAATCGGCTTCTGTCTGATCAATTATTCAGTGGGCCTTTCAAATGTCAGCTGCAGTAGACCCCAGAGCGTGAATATGTACACGTCTCATGGCCTTTTGTTTTTCACAGGGGGGGATGGGGTACTATTTGTTGTTTGTGCTCACACGTGTTATAGGTGGAAGTCAGCGGTTCTGGAGAGTGCTTGTTTGTCAGCCTAGGCTCTGTAAACTGGTATGTAAACAAAGGGTATGTAAACAAATGGGGCCCCTCCGTAACTAGCTACATGCCCATTTACAGAGCCTAGGCTGTGTATTCACACCAGATTAAGGACAGGTAGCCAATCGTGAGGAGATATACACTGATTTTTTTGTGTATCTGAAGTGTAAAGACACATGTACCTCTGTATGCTGCCTACTTATACTTATACTTATATGTAGTTGTATATTTATTTCCTTGCCTCTGCTCTGCTCTATAGATTGATGTAATGGTATACTCAAGTGCCTACTGCAGTGCAGATTGCAGAAGCTTGTTTTATAATGCAGCCGTGGTCTCCTGGATTTGAATCGATTGTCTCATCGTCTCTAGAGTGTCCGATTGTATCCTTGTGAGAGCTCCACTATAGATACTTAAGATCGGCTTATAAGCAATCCTTTCTTTGGTTACTCTTGTGACCTCCAAGAAAAGGAAGAAAAAAAAACTTCAGCTTTGCAAATCAGTGGTTGTCATTTCTGGTGCTTGCGGTTTGTACTGCTGACAGTTAGCCAGTTAATTGCTGTTAATGTCAATGATTTTTTACGATTGGCTTGTTAGTATAATAAAATATAATTGAAAATGCAAAACCACCACTTACAGTTTACAGGGAGGACTTTACCCCCTAGACGAATGTTTATTTAATAAATCTTCTCTTTTTTAATTGGAAAATCCGTCTTGGTACATATCTACAAATTGGCCTAACATTGGCAATTTCAGTGATTCACTTTCTTGTTTTTTTCTGAGGCATTCTTCATGTTTTTGAAGTCTAGACTGAGTGTTACCCTCAGGGTGTTTTTGCGCTGCTCTGCTTGCTCTGTACTTATCGTGACCCCTTACGACAGCAGCAGGGAAATTTAAAAATGAATGGGTGTAAAACTGAAGAAGCCAAACCAACTTCTGTTTTCAGGATGGATTGTTCTACTCCCTCTCACAGAGTAGTAATAGTAGTTCTGCAACACAGCTCCTCGGAGTACACTCACTTTGTGCACTTAAGTGGTTCAAAAAACAGCATTCCATACAGTGGAGCCGGCTATTTCGGGAAGCAGATTTATATAACAGCAGAGGCATGATTATTGATTGGCTGACTCAGGCTCTTTACATGCATGAAGGGCAAAGGATTCCCTGGTGCATCTGAAAAGGTGGTGTCTATGCTGACAGTGTAAACGTTTTAAATCGTAAAGAAGCAAAGCCAGTCTTCCAATTCACTGTAAAACATTTAGGGTTATGCTAATGTTTTTATTCTCGTATATATTATTGAGAACACAGACTTCATGTCCTCTGTAATTTTTTTCTTCAGGTTTTGTTTAATTTTTTAAGTGAAAATATGCCGGCGAGACAATTATACCTACATTAATGCAACTGCCTGACACGTAGTTGCAGTTCTGACTTCCCTGAAATGAGACGAGTTGTATAGTTTAGTGGGCAACATCGATGACTTTGGTACGGTAAACTGGGATTCAATTCCCAGTCTCAGCACCGCAATTGTAAGGCCTGATGCTATCTGCCAGTATCACATTGCACTTTGTACGTTTGGGAAAGTATCAGAGGTGAAGCCACAGGCAAAGAGAAAGAGGGAAGGTGAAAAAGAAATGGTTAAGTAGGCTATAGACTGGTACAGATAAAGTATTGCTACTCCTGCCAATAATGTGATGCTAATCTTTCATGACAATGTATTCCCAAAGTCAATGGAGATGCAGCTAACCTGACAATTCTACTATTGTTATGTTCAATGGATGATTCATATTCTGATGGATATATCATGTTTTTTTATAAGAATGACCCTGATATATTGTCAAATAATATCAATTATTGATCAGCTATTTAGACAGGAGAGCAGTCATTTGTCGGACATTTTTTATCTTGGTATTTGACAGATCCTGGCTATGGCCTTGATTGTTTTCCAGTTGTGGTCTTGTTTGTCTGTGTGGGTGAGCGGAGGCCTGAGAAGTCTTCTCTGTCCCTCATCACGCGTCCACTGGTTGGTACTGACAGCTCTTTCATGTTAGCCCGTCAACATGCCACTGCCAGGCTCTGGGCAACACATCTGGCTTCTGTAGGCACAGCCAGAAATCTGGCAGATTCGGACAGGCACACACACACACACACACACACACACACACATGCACGCACGCACGTACGCACACACACACACACACACATACACACCTGCCTGACACATGCAGACATAAGCAGGAGATTCTTTGGTCTGTGCAGAAGGCTCTTGCTGGCTGAACATCCGTTGTTTTTGTGTTTCTGTCACAGTTTTGGCAACATGTCACACACAGAAGACCTCTACCTACCTGTGCAACCATTTCATTCTCTCATATACACATACAAACACAGGCACCATCCTCTAACTTAGTACCTAGTACAGAGGTTTCCAAACTTTTCAGCCCAGCGACCCCCATCAACCCTGGAGGTGGCATATAATGTTGCTCACAGCCATTCGCACAAACCCTCTAAAGCCTATGAAAAAAGTGACATTAATAAGAAGAACAGCCAAACAACACATCAGCACTGAGTGAACATACAATATGTAATGAACAATCCAAACAAACATTTCTGTTTATATTTGTACAACAATAGGTTAAATATGCAATTTTAAGTTTGTATTTGTTCTTATGGAAGGCATCTCGCAACCCCAAGGGGGGTCCCCACCCCCACTTTGGGAACCACTGTCCTAGTAGGATTTAGAGTGCAGTTCAAAATGGAGAGAAACCAAGATATTAAGTCTTAAAATGTGTTTCTGTGTATATGAGCTTATCGTTGTAGTTTTCCTCTGATTATTGGATTTTTTTAAATAGGTTTCCAGAGGCTGAATGAGTCATGACGTAAGAATGAAGCTGTGTTGTGTGTTCCTTCATGTCCCATTGGCGCCCTCTGCACCGGTGTGACTTTGTGGTGTGACTTTGTGATTGCGACAGGAAATGAGGTCAGACTTCCAAAGCATCTCCTTAGATCCGGCACAGGAAATGCATCACATGTCAGCCGTGGTCTGGGATGTTGACGTTGTCATGGTTTTGAGGCATTTTAGCCCTAAAATAGACCTCTCTGTTAATCCCCTGTCTCGCTGAAAGAACACTGCTCTCATCCTGGCATCCCGTCACACTGTGTCCCTTTCTAATCTGTAAATAAATTGTTTTTTTTATTTTTTTTTATCCTTTGCTTCAACAATGGGAACAGCGACGTAATATTAAAGGCTGTATGATCGATTGGTCAGACACCACGGCTGTGCTGTTTCTAAATAAAGCTTTAATGTGTACCTTTTTCATATCCATTTATTTTGGTTACATTCAATCCATCCGCAAATGAGTTGAAAAGTTCATCAAGCATATCAGCTCCACAAAACTCCCTCTGTATTTCTCAGTATTGCAGCGTTTACAAACTAGTGTCGTTGTCCCCAACACTGGAGCAAGAGCTCAGAAAATCACAAGAAGCGCCCAGGAAGTGTTTCAGAAACTTTCAGTTGTTGATTCCACTGTTAAGAAAAAACCTGGACGTACAGCAGAAGGAAAAAAAACATGCCTGATCACCGAAGGCTAACCTTATGTAGATGTGCAGACAGTATTGTTCGAATTACTCAGAATTCCTCATTGGGGCAACAGAAGTTACGCACTATAGCTTTAAAGGAGAGCTGTTCCAATGCAAGACACATTCACGTTTGGAAAAAGTTGGATTTGTGACGCAAAGTTGGCCTCAGAGAGTGAAGAGAGTAAACAAAACGCTGGCAAATGTTCTGTCCTCCACCACAGCGCTAACCTTTAGTAAAACATCTTATATCTGAGTATGTGAACATACTGTACTTTTTCCCTATTTGCGGTACTTTCTGCCAGTTGCATAAAAGCCCACTCCGGGGTCAAGCTCTGTTAATGGCTGTTGTTTACTGTCTGCCTTGCGCCTGCCACTCTGCATTAGCAAATGAAATGCTGCGGAGCCCGTGGGCTACAGAGAGGAGCTTTGGGTCTCGTTCATATGAGTGGAATGTGATTGGACGAACAGGCAGCTCTGTCAACTCAAATCACTTTATATACATAGCATCATTATTTTACAATATCTTACTTGTGTAAGCAATATTTATACGGCTAACACTACTGATTCTGATTGTCCGAGATGAATCATAACATATTGAATAAATGTTGAGGCTGCTAAGATACTCTATGCATAGATTTACATGCTTGTTGTGAATATACTGTTTTCAGTGCTGATAAGCTGTGCCTCTATGTCTGGGATAATGAATAAGAGGTGGAGACAGAGAGAGATGTGCCTTTCCCCTTGTGTTGGGGTTATTTTCAGCCCCTCAGGAGTCCAGGAAGGGACAGGACAGTTTGTCTGAATGTCAGGGACACTTTCGATCCCCCTGTCTGCCTCTCTGTGTGTGTGTGTCTCTCTCTCTCCATCTGTCTTTCTTTGACAAGCAGCAAGCAGTGGCTATTTACTGATATGCGGGTTTGAAGTACTATTTGTGCTCATAAAAACATGCGTGCACACACACACACACAAACACACACACACACACACACACACACACACACACACACACACACACACACACACACACACACACACACACACACACACACACTCATTATAGGGCTTCCAGGGCTACTCATCCTATCAATAATCTCCATGTTGAATGAGCAGCTGTGCTCGCTGTGACTGAAATAGTCCAGCCAGTTCCCGTAAAGTGTTCCCAGTCTGATATCTGCTGTTGTGCTCCTTGTGCATTGGGGGACTCAACGTTAATTAAGGTTTGGGAGTCTGGGCGCCCCTGGGTGGCTGGAAGTAGGTCACTGGCACAGACTACTGAGATTCAGTTCAGGCACATTTGAAACAGTGTGTTTGTTTCATGTTTGTAATGCACGTTTTTGTTTAGTTTTTCTCAGCTCTGCTTTCGTTGGTTTATTCAACGATTTGAATGAGTTGCTTATCAGAATATGCTAAGTAAAAAAAGGGGGAAGGCTTAATCCTCCACCTACACCTTTCAGACACATTTTTGTTTTCCTTTTAATATAATACTTTTTTGTTATTTATTGGTCAATATCTGCATCACTGTTGGAAATGTGTTGACAATGACCGAAAAACTATTTACTGTCTAAATTCATCATCTGAATCCACCATAATGAGTCACTGTAGTTTGAAAGAAAAAGTCAATTTGCCTGAAAGTAATATGGCAACTCACCGTGTACAAAACCACTTTAGAACCTGCTTTAACCCGCCCAGTGACCCTCCTTTGTGCCTGTAGATATTATTGATATTAATACCAGACTACTCTATGGTAGCCACATCCCCATTGATATTCTGTTGACGGGCGCTGTGTGTGTGTTTGCTGTAGTCCGTTCTCCACCGCCTTCGTGAGTCAGATTTGTTCCAATTTTTTGTTTCCAAGTGGCTGCACGCGTGCTTCACATGTGAGGGGCTGCAGGGCAATGACGTAAGCAAAGGAGAGAGAGGGGGGGGGGAGGAAGAGAGAGAGAGAGAGAGAAAATAAAGATTGAGATGCAACACTGACTCTTGAGTGCATCATTCATTCATTGAGAATGTGGCTCAGGTCTTTCCTCTGGCAGCATCTGAAGTCTACCTGCAACCACACACTATTCATACTTTATTATCTGCATGTTAACATCTCTGTCAATGATTGAACTACTCTGTGGACTATATTCATAAGAAGTTCTGTCTTGAAGGATGTGTCATGCAGTTGAAGCGTGTGTGTGTGTGTGTGTGTGTGTGTGTGTGTGTGTGTGTGTGTGTGTGTGTGTGTGTGTGTGTGTGTGTGAGATCTTGTGCACTGCAGGATGTCTTCAGGTTATCGTGTCAGTGTGTTTCCACTCTAATGAACTCTGTCACTATGGGGGAACCTCTGTCACTAACATAGCAGCAGGAATATGGAGTAGTAGCAGGATATTGCTTCGCTATCTTGAACAACTCAAGAATTGAAATTTCTGACGCAATTTAACACAAGGTCACACAACCTATTCAAACTATGAGAACGGCAGCCCCACACTTTCCTTTCAAATATCTAAATAAAAATGTACAAATTACTTTATTTATCCAAAAATGTAACTGGTATTATAGCAGACTTATAAACCACTGTCTGAAATGAAATCAATAATAAAAAAATATATAAAAATATTTTAAAAGCCATGCTGTATTGTACATGGTCAGCATGTAGGAAGTAAAATGAACTGCAGAGAATCCATGACTCATCAGTTCTGACCTCTGCTTCTGCAAACTGCGACTTCCTGTTTATACATCGAAGGGTTTAACCTTGAACAAGTTTACACACATCCGGTTATTGGCATTTAAAAAAACACATAAACAAAAAATGTGTTCATCTATTTCTTGATTTTGTTGTCTGTCTGTAGCACTTAAAGGTGCACTATGTAACTTTGGGTGTCTCAAGGAATTGAACATTTTCTAAGGTATATTCTCATAACTGAATAACCACACTTTTTTTAACTGGAAAAATGGATCGCTGGAACACTGTTTGAAGTTAGAAAGCTTTCTGAAAAGTGACTTCTTCACTGCTGTTGTTGTTTACAGCAGCAGGGCCCACAGTTTTGATTACAAACATATTCTAGTCTTTCGTTACTCGAACCATAAATAACGCCTTTGTTGTGCACTATTTTCAGCGGCGGATTAATACACATTTGGCAGCACTCTAGTGAGCACTGACAGCAGCCAGACAGTGAATGCGAGATTCATTCAAAATAAACTACAGTGCACTGTCTGCCCCATGTTCATTGTAACGAAGGGAGATGTCACCCAGTGCAACAATGATGTGTTTTTGACAGTTTTTTTGGTTAACAATGGAGCTCTATATGACACCGAGGAATAAGTTACATCAGGCTTTTGGCCACATAGACAATACTTGTCAGTGTGGGGAAAAAATCTAGAATTGTTTGACAGCATCTCCCTTGTATGCCTATGCTATACTGTACATGTGTGCTGGGTTTAATGAGTTGGGAGGTGTCGGAAAGAAAGAAGAGAAAAACAGTTGTGGCAACAGGCAAGGCAGGCGAGCAAGTACAGACAGAGAACAGAGGGAATATTTAGAGTGAGAGAAAGAGAGAGAGAGAGAGAGAAAGAGAGAGAGAGAGAGAGAGAGAGAGAGTACCTGCATGTTGTTAAAGAAGACTGGAGAGGTCCCACAGAGCCGGGGCCTGCTCACACTGGTATAATGGCTGTGTTTGATGACCTAGAAAAATAGACTATGCCAGCACTTATGTAAGACCTAAAAGGCCATTAGAAAAAGTTGCACACGCACACCACTATATACACTCATGCATATTACACACACACATCTCGCTACAGAATCCATTCTCATTTTTAGATTTCCACATAATGACTTGGATGGAGTGATTGGTAATTTTATCATTTTAAAAATGGAAGAGAGATGAGAGCTTCACTCGGGCGGGATATTTCTGCGTAATCAAAGTGGTCGGGGCAAATGGGTAAAAATCAGTGCTGTGTGTCAGGTAGCAGGAGATGGTTAAATCCCAGTTGAGTGAGCGGTGAAATGTTACACTCCAACACGGCCTCAGCGCGACCGGGAAAAGCAGCAAGGAGGTAAATGATTCAACAGCACCTCTAAGTGGCTGCTGGAGCACATCTGATATGAACAGACACACCAAGACAAGACTGAGGAGACAAGCTTTTAAATTATTAGAACTCTGAATTATCTGATTTTTGACTCTGCTGCACTCAGCAGTTGCACATGTTGCACTGGAGTGTGGGCTTTTACCCTTTTAGGGTCGTTTCATAATTAAAAAAATAATTTATTATAATTTTTAAGATGTTATATAATGGTAAATGGACTCCACTTATATTGCGCTATTCCTTGGTTTTTCATAGACTCAAAGCGCTTTACATTGTTTTGTACACATTCACCCATTCACACACACATTCATACACCGATAGCAGCAGCTACCACGCAGGGTGCAAGCTAGCTATCGGGAGCAGTTCAATGTTTTGCCCAGGGACACTTCGACATGTGGCGGGGAGGCGGGGGATCGAACCACCGACCCTGCACTCCAGTGGCCGACTGTCCTATCCACTTCCCCACAGCTGCGAAGATGAGACAAACTTTTTATTTTTGGTATTTTATTATTGTCATTGAAGCAACGTTTGAGTTTCTAGAAAAGCGCTTTATGAATAAAATATATTAGTATAATTATTCTATTGGCTGTTTCTTAATCTTTTAGCATTTTGACTACTCATATTTACTTGCTTAGTGTGCATTGGTCTCTGCATCCATTTTTGCTTCCTCCCTATGTTGAAAATCAATGCAAAGCACTTGATCTGATTTGTTTTGAAAGTGCTACAAATACATCTTGATCGATTGATCTCTGTGCAAAGTTGTATACATTAGCCAGAAGAGCCCTGACTAGCTGTTAGCCTGTGTGCTGCTACTGTGCCGTGGCTAGCTATGTGGTGCTGCTCACTGGGTGTTTGGATGGTGCTGTGCCTAGTTCTAGTCCTTACCTCGGCTGGTGTAGAAATCATTGTGCATTGTCACTGCATCAGTCTTGTGTAAGGGCAGGAGTGTCATATTGTGTGCGGACTGTGAAACCCACTGAGGCAAATTTTAAAAAGGCGTTATGTGATTTTGGGTTACATAAACATGATTTGATGTTTCCTTGCAAAGTACACTTGTCCCATAATCCTCAGGTCCATGGCAGTATCTTATGTCTCAGTGCTCCGTAATGCTTTTTTTTTTTTATATATATTTTTTTTGGCATTTTTATGCTTTTATTGACAGTGTAGAGACAGAGTTGAAATGGGGCAGAGAGGGGAGTGACATGCAGAGAACGACCGCGGGCTGGAATCGAACCAGGGTCTGCTGCTGGCCGAGGCCCATGGAGGGGACGCCTGAGCTAAAGGCGCCCCCTGTGCTCTGTAATGCTTAATAAAGTTTTCCAATATCTCCCTCCTTTTCCCAGCACAGACAGAGCTAACACTTAGGTTCACTGCTGGTAAATACATGCAAAGTGTTTTCGGATTTTGTATTAATTTATTCCTCTCTCTCTCTCTCTCTCTCTCTCTCTCTCTCTCTCTCTCTCTCTCTCTCTCTCTCTCTCTCTCTCTCTCTCTCTCTCTCTCTCTCTCTCTCTCTCTCTCTCTCTCTGTCTCTCACCAGCTCTTCAGGGAAGTCCGAATAATGAAGGTACTGAATCATCCCAATATAGGTGAGTTCAAACAGCATCTTGATGACAGTAATATTTCCATTTTCTTTCCGGATAAGTATTACCAAGTAAACCAACACCAGGCTTAACCAGTATATAACATGCTTATACTTACTGGGACTTGGTACTCCAACCAACACAGCTAACAGCGATGTAAACTCGCCCAAAAAATTAAGAAATCATTTTGTAAAAGCTTATTTATTTTAACCCTGCCTTCTTCTCTTTCCCCCCATTTCTCTCGCAGTGAAATTGTTTGAGGTGATTGAGACGGAGAAGACACTTTATCTGGTGATGGAATATGCCAGCGGCGGTGAGTGAAGCATTAATGTGTTCATTCCTCAGTACTTGTTCTAGAACAATGTAATGGGTACTGTAATACTGTACACAAAAAAAGTTGTATGATTTTAAGCTGCCTGTCATGTAATATTCAGTTTGAAGAAACGGTAAACAATTTATCTTGGAGGTTTCAGTTTGTGTTCATTCTTGCACCCCCTTTGGATAAAAGCCAGCTGTTGTTCCTGGGTGAGCGTATACCCATGACAAAGGCATTAAGAAAAACGATATACAAATATAATTATTTTCGTTTGCTGTTACATCAGGGGAAAAATGTTTCAGAAATATTTGAAAGTTCCTCGTAGCATCTTCTGAAGACCTCACATAGTGAAAACATGATTATGATAGCCTGTACGTGTGATACAGACAATATAAAATGATGAGAATGTACCGAATGTAAATGGTACGTTCCCCCTCTCTTCTCCAGGTGAAGTATTTGACTATCTGGTGGCTCACGGCAGGATGAAGGAGAAGGAAGCCAGGGCCAAGTTCAGACAGGTGAGTCATCATCATCATCATCATCATCATCATCACCATCATCGGCACGGCAACACTAGCACCTTCCTGTCGTCATGCCAGCCAGCCCCTGTTCTGTTTCCAGAGGCAAGAAGAACTGCAACCAATGCACCAAGATCTGGCCTCATCACCCAATGACTGCAGAGGAAAAGATGTGGAGTGCAGATATAGCTTGGCCTGAGAGAGAGCAGGGGTGGCTGAGAGTTAGTTATAGATATATACTGCTCTGACAGCTAGTGGTGCTGCACAAGCAATAAGGCGTCTACGGTATTGCAGTGTAGGGATAGATGCTTTTGTATCACCCTAAAAAATCTGAATTAGATCATGTGTGTCTCGTGTCTTTGTTAATTCAATGTGTTGAGTGAGTGTTAGCAAACAGTTCTATCAAGTCCTCACTGTTTGAAATCCCTCACTAATGGTCTTGGATGACTCAGAGGAACTGTGTGTGTGTGTGTGTGTGTGCGTGTGTGTGTGTGTGTGTGTGTGTGTGTGTGTGTGTGTGTGTGTGTGCGTGCGTGCGTGTGTGTCTGTGTCTGTGTCTGTGTCTGTGTCTGTGTCTATGTGTGTGTGTGTGTGTGCGTGTGTCAGTACACAGAGGAAGGTGAGAGTGTTCTTGTGTCTGGCCGATAGCAGGCAGGTGGGTGGCATCTGTCAGAGAACAGTATATTGTGGATATTCTTGCATATGTTGGTTAAAAAAAAACACTTGCCTGGGAAGTGTGAGATCATAAACATCAGATAAAGATGACCATACTCTAGTCTAGATGACCAATAACCCCAGTTTCCCTCATTAGCATGATACAAGGTAGGCCTACACTTTAGCTGCTGTTGGACGTATGGGAGATAACAAAAAAAAAAATTATCTATAATCTACAAGTGCTATTAAATTATTTTGTTTTAGATGTTCCTGTAGTGTTCAATGACGTGTTTGTGTGTGTGTGTGTGTGTGTGTGTGTGTGTGTGTGTGTGTGTGTGTGTGTGTGTGTGTTTGTCTTGCAGATTGTGTCTGCAGTGCAGTATTGTCACCAGAGGAGAATAGTACACAGAGATCTCAAGGTGAGGATCTCAACTCTTCCTCTCCAATATCAGATTGTTTTCCTGAGTTGTACCCGTATCTGCCATGTGCATCTGGGTGAAAAACACACCGCAATCCATCATGTTGTGTCAGTGCCAATACCTTGACAGTAAACATCCATCTCTTCTCTCCTGTAAGAGCTATGTGCATGTAAACACAGTTGTTAAAAACATGTTTCTGGCTGCTCTGCACGATGGCTGTTGAACATAACTTTAAAGTACTGTGACAAAGTTGCATGATACAATATGGAGACAGTTTACTTTCTTTTCTTTTTTCTTTTCTTTTCTTTTCTTTTCTTTTCTTTTCTTTTCTTTTCTTTTCTTTTCTTTTCTTTTCTTTTCTTTTCTTTTTTTTCCTTTTCCGTTTGTTTCTTATGCTATTTATCTGTCTGCTTATTTTTGGTTTATTTTGTTCTATTTGCTCCTGTATATTTTTGGTTGATGACATTTTTTTTGTCAAAATCAGTAAATATCTAGGGGGCGCCCTTAGCTCAGTTGGTAGGGCGTCCCACCCATGGGCCTCGGCCAGCAGCGGACCCGGGTTCGATTCCAGCCCGCGGTCGTTCTCTGCATGTCACTCCCCTCTCTGCCCCATTTCAACTCTGTCTCTACACTATCAATAAAGCATAAAAAATAAATAAATAAAAAAAATATCTCCTCACGATCAGTGTGTCCAGAATGAAAAAATAAGCCTCCATCTCTCTCCCACCCCAGGCGGAGAACCTGTTGCTAGACGCAGACATGAACATCAAGATAGCTGACTTTGGCTTCAGTAATGAGTTCACGGTGGGCAGTAAACTGGACACGTTCTGTGGTTCTCCTCCGTACGCCGCTCCAGAACTGTTCCAGGGAAAGAAGTACGACGGGCCAGAGGTGGACGTGTGGAGTCTGGGGGTCATCCTCTACACACTGGTCAGCGGGTCACTGCCCTTTGACGGACAGAACCTAAAGGTAAAGCGCTGGCTAAATGTCTTGTTTATTCAATTATACTGTAGGTTCGACGTTATTTGGCCCCCGCCAGAAAACTTTTAGTAGCTTATTTGGGGTTTCCCCATTTCACGTGTCCTGCATTGCCATTACGTTTTTCATCAAATTAATTCTCAATGAGAAGATGATGACAAACTAAATTTGTTTTGGTTCTCAGAATGTATCACTGGATCTTGTTTATATGGACAGAATAATGTATCGCTTTAACATGGCCCTGAAGTTGTGCACTACACCACGAGCGCCCCCATATCATACCATGAATAAAGTAGTTTACACGTCATTCATTTTCACCTCTGGCTAGATTACAATGATAAAGGGCTCAGTATTCTCAACCCTTTTTTTCTTCATTCTACTCTGACTTTGCAAATGTGAATGAATAGATACAGTGTCGCACTCCGTTTGGGAAGAAGACAGACAACAAACTGTAGCACTGTTCTCCTGTATATACAGTATTTATGTAGGTTTACAATTTGTGATCATTACATTTTTATTTATTTTCCACATTGTTTAGTAACTTCAGGTCTTTTGTCAGGCTGTTAATCGCATTTTTTTTTTACAGAACATTACATTACAAGCATGAAAGTAGTCTTGATTTGAATTGAATTAAATAATAAACTGATTGTGTCTAACCACGTGAAACACCACACATTCATTTTGAGGACAGACAGTCTGAGAGTGACTGTGCAGTGTTTCATGCCAAACTCTATGATGGACGGCTTCTTGCCCCACGTTTTTAAGTGTTGGGTTGAAGCGCTTTTGCCTTTAGTCATATTCTGCTGACACGTACTAACCTTACTCATTTAAAAGCACTGAGAGCTTTTTAATGTGTCCTCCAAACTACAAAAGTTTGAAATGAGGCAGCCGCTTCTGTTCCAGTGGAAAACTAATACATCATCCCTATAGTAAAAGTTCTAAATGCTTTTATTCAGATTTTTTTTATTAATCAAAATATATAAATAATTCTGTATGAGTGAGTATTGGAGTTGTACATTTATCATTTTGCTTACATCTTCCCCATAACTATTCAGCGAAAATGTTTGCCTTGCCATGGCTGGGGTCCACTGTCCCCTCCATTCTAAAAAAAACTCATTATTGCTGCTGTTTTGTTGCAAATTTGTGTTCTGTCTGTCTGTCTGTCTGTCTGTCTGTCTGTCTGTCTGTTGGGAAAGAGATTTTAGTCCAAACAGGCACAGATGTGATCGGCCTACATGATGTTTGCTAATCTTGAATCTTTATGTATTTTCTTTGTTTTTACTAATTCTTAAATGCGATTTCTAATGTCTAATCTTGATGTATTGTATGCCCCATGTTAAGCACTTTGAGTGGCCTTGTGTCTGCATTGTGCTATATACTGTACATAAACATGCCTTGCCTTGCTAATATCCCATTTGCCTGTCTGTCTGTCTGTCTATCTGTCTGTCTGTCTGTGTCTGTGTGTAGGAGCTGAGGGAGAGGGTCTTGCGGGGGAAATATCGTATTCCGTTCTACATGTCCACAGACTGTGAAAACCTGCTGAAGAAACTGCTCGTGCTCAACCCCGTCAAACGAGGCAGTTTAGAGGTACCGTTATTATAGAGTTTTTTGCAATATTTGCATCTTTGGTTAACGGAGAGGGTTGAAATCATTTGAAGCCCATTGTTGCTTGTTATCTGAAAGCCCCATACAGTAATTGCCTTTGCTGTTGTTCATTTATGAAAACAACAGAACATTTCAATTTGACAGTTTTATCAAATGGGAGATGTGGAAACGTTATTCCTCTGAGATCAAAGGAGCGGTCTCGCATAATTGTTTGACGAAAGCGTTCAGAAATTATGAAATGATGTGGATTTTGTTGGAGCTTTTTAGAAAATAAATCTTAATTCATTTCAGTGGAATCCTTACACGTTGCATTTTTTTGTTGCATCCACGGTTTAAATTAAGGATGCTTGAAGCTTGTTTTGCATAAGCTGTTTAATTGCCAGTTCAATTCACACACAGTGAGTCCGAAGTCGGTACCGCCCTCCTCTCCAGAACCAGGCTCAAATCAGTGCAATATTAATTCATATTAATATGAATAATTGGAGATTGACTATTTTTGTATGGCTACTACTATTATGACTTATGGTCGGTCATACAGTGCTCAAAAGGATGTCCCAAAAATGTCTTCTGTTTTTCATTTGTCAGCTGTAACATTTCCATTAAATTGTCGTGTTTTTATACGAACACAGGAGTCGTGATGAATTAGCTCCATTTAAGAGCAGTAGAACTAATTACCCTGCACTACATACATGAGTCCTAATTGTCTTGTTTCTTTGTTAGCAAATCATGAAAGACCATTGGATGAATGTGGGTCACGACGAGGAGGAGCTAAAGCCTTACATCGAGCCAGAGACGGACTTCAGCGATACAACCAGAATAGGTGTGTGTGTGTGTGGGTGTGTGTGGGTGTGTGTGTGTGTGTGTGTGTGTGTGTGTGTGTGTGTGTGTGTGTGTGTGTGTGTGTGTGTGTGTGTGTGTGTGTGTGTGTGCTTAAGTCATTTCCTGTGTGTGATTGTTTGACTGTGATTCATGTTGACCTCTGTCCCCCATCAGAGCTCATGGTGACGATGGGCTTCCCTAAAGATGAGATCACGGATTCTCTCAGCAACCAGAAGTATGATGAAGTCATGGCAACCTACCTGCTGCTGGGCAGGAAGTCTCCAGAGGTCCGTTTGATTGACTTACATTACTATGAGGTCATCAGCAGTGGTTAATGCATTACGTCATGTGACCCCATGTCTGTCATCTTATTATTCATTTTTCATAAATGCACTACAACCTTTTGAGACTAAAAAAAGACGTGAAATAATTAAAAGAAAATTAATGTACAAATATATTAATTATAGTAATAGTGCCCAATCTCAGTCTTTTTTTTTTAAATTTAACACTTTTGAAATATATTTTTTTTTACATTGGATAGATCTGTTTAACTACAGTATGTCCATCCATTGTTTGAGGGATACACTTAACACATTCAACCTTTTGATGAAAAGACTTATATTTTTTGTTGTTGAAAAAAGTAGGATCCCTCGAGTAATTAAAAAGAAAAAAATAACACCCCTAAAATAGTGTTAATGTTTTAATAGACTGTGCCAAATCCTTTCCTTTGCATCTCTTATGTGTTCTAGTTCGAGGGGAGCGAGCCGTCGACCAACAGTGTCCTGGGACAGCGACAGCGACCGACCAGTGAAGTCAACAACAGCTCCAGCGTTAGCCCCGCCCATCCCAAGGTCACACGCAGCATCTCGGCCAATCAGAAGCAGCGGCGCTACAGCGATCATGGTGGGGATGAGGATGGTGGTGGTGGTGGTGGTGTCATAGAGAAGCCAAGTAAAGTAACCTCGTCTTTCACAGCTCTGAGAGCGCTGCTGGCTGCGTGCTGTGTAGAGGGAAGCTGCTCTCAAGTCACTGACCATTGGCTAATAATGATGTGTGCATCGGGAAAAAAAACTGTGTTGATACACAGCTTAGGCTCTTTAAAGTGGTTTGCTGCGATAGGCCCCTTTTGTACAAGTTTACAGAGCCTAGGCTGGGTATTACCACTGGATTTTGTTCAGCACACTCACAGTACAGACAGCTAGCTGATTCTGACAAAAAGTGATTTTGACAACAAGCGTTCTCCAGAATCACTGACTCCACCTTTATAACTGTTATTGTGAGAGGAAAGGTAAACCTCACTTTGCCTTGATTTTAACCGTTTTGTTTGCCGTATGTTGTTTATTTTCATAATCGGCTCAGTTAAAATCATTGCAAGTCAGTGACTCAACCTAAACACTGCACTGGTTGTGTAGCAGCTTCCTCTCATGTCATGTGGGACCGTTGTGTCTGGCGCCATCTGCTGGCTGGAACAGGGAACAGCACCTCAAAGCATGAGGAGGAGAAGAACAGCTTTTGCAAATCAGCCAAGTGTTGTTGCAGAGTGTTACTGTGTATTTGATGGACTGGGTGATGTCTACATACATACTGGCTTTGAGTGGCTTTGCTTGATGCTGTTGTAACATACACACTGTCCTTGTCTTCTGGTCTTTTCTGTGTTAATATGCCCGATATTGGAGCTGTAGAAATGCAGATATTAGGCATGGGCCGGTATTATATTTTGACGGTATTAATAACCTTAAGCACCTTATTACACCCGGTAGAAGATCGGATTTTGAAACCTTGACTTTTTCAAACTGCGTTTTACTTGAAATCGGATACCGGCCCATGCCTAGCTGTTATGTTTAGTGGATGTTTAGTATGTAAGTATTCTCCTCTATGTGTGTCTCTTGTAGTGGGTCCCGCTGTGCCTCCGGCGGTGTCCTATACGAAGCGTGGCCAGGCCCTGAGCGTGGAGAGTGACCACAGGGAGGAATGGGACGGAGCGCGCAGGCTGGAGCTCAACACCTCCAAAGGAGACGTTCCTGCTTCTCCTCTAGGGGTTCAGGAGAGGAAGAAAGCTACTAGTGCTGTGGGGGTGAGGGAGTGGAGGACACAATTGATCAAATATACACACATGCACATCCCAATATGGGCGCAGGCAGCTCTGAAATGTAAAGAAAAATTAGTTAATGGTTAGAAAATTCAAATGTGTTTTTTGTTTGTTCTCTCTTTCCACAAAAAGACCAATGGATCGATGACTCGCAGGAACACGTATGTGTGTGAACGATCTTCTACCGACCGCTACACAGCTATTCCCAATGGAAAAGACAGCAGGTAAAGACACACACACACACTCACAGTTAAAGAGACTATGAGGAACAGTTAATTGTTTATGAAACCGCCTCAAATTCCCTCCAATGATTTTAAATGACCTGTGTTTATGAACAGGACTTAATCAAAGTTAACTTTGCTTCACCTTTGTCATGTTACCATTATTAATCTGACTAGTCAGTTTAAATGAGTAAGTTTGGGTGTAATATCGTCCTCCTTGGTCCCCAGTTTAACTGAGGTGTCGGGCAGCACCACATCGACTGCGATCAGCTCCACACGGCCCCGTCACAGCAAGTCCATGTCCTCGTCGGGGCATCCCTCAAAGAGCACACTGCCTCCCATCGACGACAACACAGAGCTCAAGTCCAGGTGAGCTGCCTGTCTGTCTGAAATACCTCACTATGGTTACTTAATATGTAATCAGCCACTGTGATTAATGTTTTAATGTTTAGTTTACATACACGTGTGCATTTATATCATATTTCTTGTTCATAATGCTTTATATGAAGTCATTTCTCTTTCATAATTTATTAAAAATGTTTAGCTCTGTATATAATTTTTTTTTTTTTAAACAAATGTACAAACACAAAACAATAAACAGACAGCAGTGCTTCAAGACCGCTCCATATAGTAAAGGAAAATGTACATACATTTGATATACAGCGAGCGGCTTTGATGTACATAATCTAGTCGCGTGTGCTGATTTCTCCTGTATCGTCCCCCCCATACTGCAGCCCTTCTCCGCGGGGTCCGTCCACCTCTCCCTCTGCACACAGTATTAGCACCCCAGAGAAGAACCGTTTCCCGCGCGGCACCACCAGCCGCAGCACCTTCCACGGAGCCCAGCTCAGAGACCGGCGCAGCGCCACCTACAACGGCCCCCCCGCCTCGCCCACGCTGTCCCACGATACGGGGGCTCTCGCCCAGCAACGCAGGGGCACCTCCACTGGCATCATCAGCAAGATCACCTCCAAGTTTGTCCGCAGGTCAGTGACGAATAAAAGGCTGTACAAGGCAAGCGGCTGCTACTTAAGGCTATCTGCACCTTATAGTTCATTTCTTCACGTTACTTTGAGAATTGCGTGTTGAAGTTGCACACATTTTGTTGTCTGTCTTCAATAAAAAAGCATGCTATCATACTGCCCGAGAGACTGACCGGTATGTATGAGATAGTTAAAGGCATGGTCCACCTTTTTGAAGGGATTGTTTTAGTTCCTACTTTGTCAGACAACCTCATGAAAACCCCTTTATGTCTCTGTATGCTGTCTGAATCTTAATATGCTTAATATTTTATTATTCATATATTACTTTGCATTTGGAAAAATATAAGAGTCTACATGCAAGCAATTCTGGGAGGTGAGGCTCAACTTTTGCGACGTCTTGAACTAAATGCTAATGCCAGCATGTTAACAATGCTGACATTTTACAATGGTAACATGCTGAGGTGTGATGCTCACCATGTTTACCATAGTCACTAGTGTAGCATGTTAGCACGCTCACTTTTCCTCATTAGCACAAAGTAGCTTAGGCAGGTGTGAAAAATAGTTTAGCATTGTTTATAAACCATGTGGCCTATAGCTAAATGTATGCTGTGTAGTTAAGAAGCATAACACTCTCAATCTCAAAATCTATCCAGAGCTAATCTACGCTGAGCTACCTTCTGAGTGCATACAGAGACATAAAAGTAGTAGGTGTACTTGGTGCAAAATGTGTTCAGCAGTGATGTCAAAGAAAGCATCACACACTTTCATTGCCTCTTTAGAACAGATACACTCTCTTTATCCATTCCCAATCCTTTGGTTGTTCATTAAAAATCTGTATGTTATACCCTTTGCTGTCACTATGGCAACCAAAGGACACAACCTTGCCCATCATGTAGCGGCTCACAGCTTTCTCTCCTTTTCTCTCCGCATAGAGCTATGTCTTTCAGGGCGTCCCGGAGGTAGGAGAACACAAGGCTTGCTGCACCTGTAACTCCCCGCCCCCACTCCCCCCTTGTCAAAAACACAAACAAAAACCACTCTCTGCCCACTATGAACTTGGCCCATGTTTCCTTAAAGGTGGAGTCAGCGATTCTGGATAATGCATGTTGTCAAAAATCCCTTTTTTGTTCAAATCAGTGAATATCTCCTCACAATCTACTACCTGTCCGTACTTTGGACCTTGAGGAGATATTCACTGGTTTATGACAAAAAGTGATTTTCACAACAAGCTTTCTCCAGAATCGCTGACTCCACCTTTAATCCCCTATGTACTTGCCAACTACGCCACATCCTTGTCTACTGACACCCTTTGTTATGCCGTGTATTACTTCCCCCTGTGTCCACCACCTAGACAACACAGCTCACGGCTCACCAACCTTTCCCCAGTACTAAAGCCAGGACATTTGCCCCTCCGGTTGCTGGCTTAGCTCTCCTTACTCTCCTCATTGTGGGGATTGTGAGCTTAATAAAGGTGGAGTCTGCAATTATGGCTAATGTTGTAAAAATTATTTTTTGTCAAAATCAGTGACAGATAGCTGATCGTGAGGAGAAATTCACTGATTTTGACAAAAAGTGATTTTGACAACAAGTAGCCTATTTTCCAGAAGCACTGACTCCACCTTTTAAGAGAAAAGATGAGACAAACTCTTGGGGCCGAAGCAAATATTTTACACCACTTAATCAACTCCTAACTGATCAGTGGGGATTAATTAATGCTGCGTATGTTTTTGTGTGAAGGAGCTACAGTGGCACTTTTCCTCCAGAAGTCACTTTCACCTCATTGTGTGTGCTGAACCCTGAAACCCAGGACTATGGATTCCTTCCTGGCATGAAGCCTGACACTCCCTCTGTGTGTCCAGTAATGGTGGTGTTGGTAGTGTGTGGGGCAAACCCGTGTTGACATCGGCTCTTTGGTTAACAGTGTGTTCCTGGTTTATTTACAGGATGCCTAGTGAGGGAGAGGCCAGTGCCCGGACAGAAACACTGAGGTGAGAATTTGATGGAGACGTACAGTATGCTTTGTTTCCACTGAGCAGCACAGTTAGGTTTGTCACGGCATGGTAACCGTGGATCTGGCTTGCGATTCCACTCTCGACATAAACCTTACTGACTGACACGATTTCCGCGTCAGAGTATATAGGCTACAGTCTATGGGTCAGAGCTGTTGAACGGGGTGGTGAAAAAAAAATACATTCGTGGAAAAATCACGATTCCTATCACCTCCATTTTTAAATAGATTCAGAATTTGCCAAAATTGATTTAATCGATTAAAATAAATAATAAATAAATAATAATTTTATATATATTTATATAATTATTTTTTTAATATGTAGTTTGCTACTGCCGGTAATGTTGACTTGCCTTAAAATCACATGCTGTAATGACTTGGGGGAGGGGTTTGGACACAGGTGCGGACCCAGGGGCCTCTGAAAGTTATCCCCGGAAGGATAACCACTGAATCGCTAATGTGAATATGGGGAAGGGGAGAAAACAAAAAACACACAGAACTGTAAAGGCCACACAGGCTACCTTTAATATAACATACTAAACAACAAACTAAACCAATGCTGCCAAGCAGCTGAAAGAATAGACAAATAACTCAGTTATCTTGGGAACTCTAAACACAGAGAGAGCACTAAGAGAGAATCTCTCACTATCCCAGAGGGCGAGACAATGAGCAGCACAGAGCACTGGGGTCTCGGCATATAAAACCTCCTCACACCTGGGCTCAATCAGCCAATCAGTGCCACACACACCTGATTGCAGTGAGTTAATGAGTTACCATTCTCACGGAGCCGAAAGATTCCGTGCCCTCACCGGGCTGAAAGATTCTGTGTCCTCACACATGCATAACAAGATAAATGAGGATAAATACGACATGGACTTTAAATTGCTTCCATTGCATAATCTGCCACAACGCCTCTGAGCACACAGTGGACTGGGGTAGATCCTGAAATCTTCCTTTTAACTGAATCGAGAAATCAAAAAATCGATCGTGACCCCAGGAATCGTAATCGAATTGAATTGTGGAATTCCAAAAGAATCACAGCCCTAGTAACTATCATGACATCGTACCTTATGCGAGGCCGCACCGCACTGAACCAAACCGAACCCCTCAGTGGAAACAAGGCTGTAGATTTCCCCCCTGGAGAGCCTGTAACCAACCTCTTTCTCTCCTTCAACATCTCTTTCCTCTGTCTGTCTTCCTTCTTCTTCTCTTGTTTTTAGTAGGAGCGCGTCCGGCGACACCAAGGAGGACAACGGGCGGGACTCCAAGCCTCGCTCGCTGCGCTTCACCTGGAGCATGAAGACCACCTCGTCCATGGAGCCCGCCGAGATGATGCGCGAGATCCGCAAGGTCCTGGACGCCAACAGCTGCGACTACGAGCAGCGCGAACGCTTCCTGCTCTTCTGTGTGCACGGCGACGCTCGCCAAGACAACCTGGTGCAGTGGGAGATGGAGGTGTGCAAGCTGCCGCGCCTCTCCCTCAACGGCGTGCGCTTCAAGAGGATATCGGGCACGTCCATCGCCTTCAAGAACATCGCCTGCAAAATTGCCAATGAGCTCAAACTGTGACGCGCCAGATATGGGAAATATGGGAGTCTGTCTTTTAAGGTGAGATACTTCAAGGTGAACTGGTCTCATCTCATCCACTGGATTTATAGTGTTGACTTTACAGGACAGAAAAAACTTCAGCACTGAAGGTCCTCCTCCTCCTCCTCCTCCTCACCACCGTGCAGAATCAGGGTGGAGCTGGCTGGTAACGTGCAATACTGGCCACGAATGTACTGTACAGGGTAGTGATGGAGACCGGAGAGATATCGCTAAACAAGGTTTGAACCTCTGTGACGGAGAGAGAGAGAGATGGCGAAAAACAGCTAAACCTCCCAAGCCCCCTTTTTTTTCTTCTTCTTCTTCTTCCGTCCGGCCCTGTGTCTCTCTCTCATCGGCCCGCTGCTCCTCGTCATAGGACACATTCTTGTAACACATGCAGTATGCAAACTGAAGATGACCATCCTGCAATAATGTTTTCAATCTCTTTTTTCTAAAAAAAAAAAAAACGCGCCTACTACCAGATCTACTCTCCTCTCGCTGAAATAACCATTAAACTTACTGAAAGCTAAAAAGAATAGCCGCTTTTTCCACCTGTGTTAAGTCAGTATATAGATCAGGCTGGAGCCCATACTAAAACTATGTAAAAAGAGAATTGTACTGTAATGCATAACATCTGCAGGTACTGTATTGTATATTGATTTTATGTTCTGTACAGAATTTTATTGTCAATACTGTCCTTTTTCATGGGATTTTGAGTTCTTTCCTAATATAATTGATGTCCCTTAAAGCATTATCCTTTTTGGTCTGTGACTTTTTTTTTCTTTTTTTTTAAGAGCCACCATATTGAATAGTGTTTTTAATTTTATTTAAAGAGCACTAAATTATTTTGTTGAATATTATTTAGGGATGTGCTCCCTTGCCTTTTTATGTTATATTTTATTTGCCTACAGAAAGAAAAACACTAAGTTGCACCACATAGACTTGAGTAGAAACTTTCAGTTAAAACTGAAAAAAAAATGTGTTCACTTTATTTTCTCTCAGCAGTAGGTACTGTAGGTGACGCGGAGGTGACCTGCTGTAATTGCACAAGTTTTCCTGGGTGATGTGTATGAACATGAGAGGATGCACCTGTATTTCTTTCGTGTTAGTTTGGTAGCCCTCAATTACATTAAAAAAAAAGCAGGATTTAAATTGGTCTACTTAAGAAAGCCGAGGAGAAGGACGCCTTTATCCAACTGGACTGAAGACGAGTGAAAAGTCAAAGAAAAAGAAGTGGATTGTGTCTTGAAACCTTTCTGAAGAGCCTGATTTTAGTCCTGCCACCAGTGTGAGTATGCAGGTACTTGTGTATATCCTTGCTTGTTTTTATCGTTTTTTTTTTTTTTTAATTCAGCCGATTTTATTGTATTTATTCCATTACATTGTAATGTGCTGCTTTGTAGAATTGAGGCGTGCACTTTGTTGGAGAAAATAAAAAGGATTTTATTTGTTTGTATTTATTGGATCTAATTTCATATATCTAATGTTACAAAACTAACTTCACTATGACAATGTCCCTCAAGCGCTGAAGTATATGCGTTTGTTTGTGTTTTTTTGCATTGAGAACCGAATGTCGGAAATCCGCACTAAAAGAAAATGCACTCTACACAGCAAACGGCAGGGAGCTTAGTTGAGATGGAACATTTGATGATGTAATTCTTTATTGACTCTATATAGCATGATATTAGTCAATAACATAATCCTATCCATGACACGACTGATGTATTTTGCACATGTTAGTCAACGGTAAAGCATTATGAACATTATCCTCAGTTATTTTTTCAATTGCAGGTCCATTTTTAAGTGTGAAAATAGTTCCCCAAAAAGTTTTCCATACTTCTTGTGAAAAACTCTTATTTCAAGACTTTAAAACATTAAAAATCATTAACAATAAAAATGTAAAGTTTCACAAGTAGATTCCCCGGTAGATTTTCCCAAATGATAAACATAATTGAAATCATTCCTCCTTAGCAAATAACGTATCGAACTGGTGTGGTCCCTCTTTTAACTTACAAAAAGCTTCATTTACAAATTGTTAAGCTTTACAAGTGGAAACGCTAGAAACATTTGTAAACATTTCATTTTGGCAGATTGGTTTCGAGTTAAACATATTATTAGGATAAAAAGTACCATTTCATTATTAGTTTCTGTAGATAAATATATGAGATTACAAATGTATAAACATTGCCGAGTCACATGAGAAGCTGAACACAAATTCTAAAAAAAAAAATCTACTGGCCAATGCAAGGGTTTAATGTATCAATGAGCATGGATGGATGCTGCATTTATCAGGATGGGATGGCCTAGGTTGAGGCCCTGGTCATGCAATAATGTCTTGATAATCTATTGGGTCTAATCCTAACTTGAGAGGCATGCAACTGAACTCAACATTCATCTCAGCCAAAGAGATTTGGTTGAGATACATGCATTTATCTTGTCATTCACTGATTTCTACAGAAGAGTATTAGTGCCATGGGAGAGAAAACAATTAAGTTTATTTTCTATTATGCACTTGAAAATACAATGTTGTGAATAAAATCATAATACAACGTCGAGAATAAAGGTGACAGTTCAAGACTGCCGTAAAGTTGGAAAGATATTGACAGATTTGAACATCTGGTATCAATAAGTCATAAGTAAAAAGTTATTTGAACACAAAAAATGCATATCATTATAAGGCAGACAATGGGCTACAACTTCATTCTTGCCGAAACGGGACGTCTTCTAAGCTACACTTATAGTTAAGTTAATGATGCCTTGTTTGTGTTTTTAACAATGTTTTACTTATGAGTTATTGATCGCAGAATTTCAAATCTTTCAAACATCTTTCCAGTTTAACCACAGTCTTGGACTAATCTCGTCATTGTACTTCGTCTTTATTATCTTCTAATTGATTTCTCTCTACCGTGGCCTTAATATTTTCCCTGTAGATTTCAATGGAGGATTTTAGAAAAGTAGAGAGCAACGTCTGCCTTGCTCAAGTTAGGATCAACCGATACCTCCTTTCAGCCACTTTCGCTTTACATGTCAAACCACTCAAACAAACCAGTCCACAAAAAAAAAAAATCCCTCAAGCGCTCAGATCGATGACCAGGTGCTCATAAATCTGCGTTTTCCCTTTGAAACTGGAGGCCAAGAGGAACTGCCGGTTGTCTATGGACACCGGAGAGAAGGCCCTCGGAGCCTGGATGTTCACCTCTTGGAAGTGAACAAACTCTCCCTTCTTGGCGTCCCACCGGTACACCTGGGTGAAGGAGTAATCGCTGCCCAGGATGGCGTACTGCCAGCTGCCCACGGAGAAGGGCTGGAAGACCATGGAGCCTCTGGAGGGCATGGTCTGCAGCTCTCGGAAGAACACCCCGTCCCAACGCATCACTTTGGAGTCGCCGATGAACCGCGTCAGGCAAATGTAAACGTCGGATTTGACCTGGAAGTGCTTGACCGCGTAGACGTCCTCCATGCCCGGTATGTCGGTGCGTCTGTCGAACAGCTTGGTGCCTTTGTTCCATTGGTAGATGACGGGTAGTTGGGAGCTGCTGGACAGGATCAGGTGAGGTTTGGAGGAGATCTCCATGTACTCGACGTCGGTGTCCCGGTACCAGGGGTGTAGGGATTGGTGGGAGTAGAAGCCGTTGCCGTTCCACTTGTAGATGGTGGTGGAGCCGGCCTTGGAGCTGTCGGCGATCACGAAGAAGGATTCCCCGTCGATGCGGAAGGTCTCCACGTCGTTGGGTTTCCTGATCTTGAGGATGTCGATGCCCTGCAGCTTGATGAACTTGTTGGCGGAGACGTCGCGCTTGTAGATGTGCGAGCCGCCGAACAGCTGAGCCACGATGATGAAGAGCTGCTCGTCGATGATCAGAGGTTTGCAGATCACTGTGGACGTGCCTGGTGAAGAGAAGAAAAAGAAAGATTTCAGTTTTAATATTGTCTTGTTTCCATCGATCTCACCCCCCCTATTCTTAAAGGTGTTACGAGGAATTGTTTAAATAATTCTGAAACAATTTTTCGTCTGATGATCATGAATTACATGAAACAGCAAACGGCAGACCATCAGTGCAAAGAATGCTATTTTTATATCGTTTTTATCGTTATCAGCTGGCATGGTTAAAACACTACCGCTTTTGTCCAAAGGGGGTGCAATAATTAACACAAACTGAAAGTTCCTCTGAGCAAATGTCAACTCATTCCAACCACCGTGTTTTTGACATGACTTGTACTTACTGTCAATATCGTCATAGTCCCTGAAGACCATCTCCACGTGATCCCACTCCAGGAAGCTGCATTTCCCAATGAAGGGCTGGGCAAACACCACGTACTGGTCGTTCCCAAAGGAAAAGGACTCCACCGATATGGATTCGAACTTCAGGGACTGGTAGGATGCAAACTCTGCAAGACGAACAGGAACAAGCCTTCAATACCAGTGGTGGTAGACAATGCTTTAAAGAAGGTAAAGCTCCTAAGAAGCTACAATATGTAGGGTTGCTGCAGTAACCTTTGACCTTTAAAATTGAATGAGATCACCCTCAATGCATTCGTCAGATATTGTGCTGACAATATTTGAGGTCTAAGCGACTTGGACATTTGACATCAGATATGTGATCAGTTTATCCTTGAGTCAAGAGGGTGAGTTTGTGCTAAATTTGACAAAAATCCCTCAAAGCGTTCTTGAGATATTGCGTTTGTGAGGGATGAAGTCATACTGTACTTCACCTTTGACCTACAACTTCCAAAATCGAATCAGTTCATCTTCGAGTCACAGCGGCCATTTGTACAAAGTTTGACAAAAGTCCTTCAAATCGTTCATGAGATATTGCGTTCACAAGACGGATGGACAACACGAAAACATAATGAAAAAAATAGAGTTTGATTAAAAGACAGAGGTTTTCGGGACTCTACCTGTGGTGATGCAGTCAAAGGACTGTGGCGTCAGCTCGTTGATCTGCTTGTCCAGCTGTGAGGCCGGGCCTTTGCAGTAGATCTGATCCACTGTTGCGTTGGTGTTGACCATCCACTCCACCAGCCACTTCAGCTTACAGTCGCAGCTGAATTGGTTCCCTCGCAGGTCTCTGACGGGGGGAAAAAAACAACCAAATTCACTCCCAAACTACTCTAAAAGTTAACATACTCTCAGCTCTTTGTGATTGATCGATTTTATTTTGAAATGCTGCTGACACTGAAGTCCAACCTCAGCCTTTTGTTCTATCTCTGTGCTCTCGTTAATATTTAGAGACAATATAAAGTAGCACTGAACAGCTCTGGTGGGTGATAAATGGGCAAGCGATCTCTCTTCTAATTTTAATGGCGCTAAAAGCACCACCCACACATCTTTCAAAGCCACGGCTGAAGTGGAATAATGACACAGCGCGCTATATATAGAATAACCCATCGACCACAGGAGAATACATTATACTTGTGTTGAGTTATGTAACACTGTGTGCAATTGATCTCCATTCTTCCCACATAATGAAGGATTTAAATTCATACTCACACTTTCGTCAAGGCTTCAAGGCCTTTGAACAAATCTTTAGGCAGAGTCTGCAGATTGTTGTAGGCCAGACTCCTGAAAGAGATGAAATAATGTCAGCTGACTGATCACATATACAGTAGCCTAATGCTTGATATTCTTGTTTTATCATATTATCAATGAAACCAACCCCCATTCATCATTTAATTCTTCACATTATCAAATACTAGCGATACATATTTGCTACTGTTTGGATTTTAATTTGTAAAAAAATAAACTTTAGTCGCTTCTTTGTAAAACAATCTAAATGCGTGTGCTATAACACAGCGTTACCTTGCACAGCCGGGGCAGGTATATTCCGCCCCGGAGACTGAAGGCAGGAACATTACTTATTGTGAGTTCTTTGAAAGATTATTTTATTTTTAGAGCTGCCTCCTCAGCCAATTTATGGCTTTGTCTCTCCAAAAGAGAGGGAATAAAGCCGAAAGTAGGCTACATCTTGCTGTTGAGGAAGTTGCTTTAATGTATCTGTTTAGTTTCCTCTGAGCTCAGGGCAAGACACTGCAGGCAAAGAGACGCAAATGTACGTAATTAATTAGAAATTGCCAGTAAGAAAATTCTCTTCTAATTTATGCTTTTTAGAAATACAAATGTATTGGGGCCAATTCCACCTGTGTATTTTTAATAAATAAACCTATTTATTGTGTTTATCTGTGCCAAAGTTTCTAATTTAAAGTAGCACACACCATCAGGGAGAGTAGGGGAAGTCTCTCCGTCAATTTGAAGTTGAAAGGCAGTGATATTTCCACTAACTATATCAACTTTAACTCTGCTAAATGATTATAATCTGTTTTCATCTGAGATTAAATTATTTACATAACTAATAATATTTGTAGAAGACAAATAATGTATCATTTTTCTCTGATGGTGGTTTCTTCTAGTATTTTTTGCCTGGGGTAAAAATACATTGGTAGGATGAGGGTTAAACATTTCTGAAGACATTGCAATGCAGAGATAATTGTTTTAATGTAAGTAACTAAAGTCTTAATGTTAAATATCACGTTACATCAACTTATCTTTTCTCTATACCCTTTTTTTTGATAGTTAGCTATCAGCTTAGTTTTAGCTGCATTTTTTTTGCGTGCATTACTCAGAAATAAAGTTAATTTCATTGAGGTTTTGCTGACGTAACAGAAGAATTAAAGAGATTTTACTTGCTTATGTTGCCAAATCTCATCCGTGACAAAAATATTATATAAAGGACTTGCTTCATAATCATATTACCAGCTGTGCAGCGGGCCGGCTACTGAAATGTCTGTGTGGTAACAAATGTTGTGTAATAAACTTTGTCAGCGTTTCACTGGAACAGTGCTCGCTGCACCTGCAGACACATTACAACGCGCTCCACTGTTACAAATAACAGAACGCTTCCTTATATTCTATCTCTCACAAAGACACAGACAGTGGTAAAATATATAAAAAAAACAAAAAAAAACAGTATACACTTACAGATGTACTAAGGTTTTCAGTCCACGGAAAGCATTTGGAGAAATGGAACTGATGTGGTTGTTTTCGATGAACCTGGAACAAAAAAGTGTTAAATAATGAAAAGGGAGACAATATGGCCTTATTATAAAGCAGCTTCCAGGTCAGTCAAAATGTATTGATACAGCACGACCTTTTAAACCAATCAGATGTAGTTCAAAGTGCTTTACATTGATTACAACATAGGAAAGCAAAGAATGGACGCAGAGACCGATTGCACGCTAAGCAATAAAAAATTAGTTAAAATTATATAAGGTTAAGAAAGTAAAGACAGTCAAGAAAATAAGGATAAGAATAGTCCAAATGTGTTTCTTTCATCATATACTCACAGATACTCCAGATGAGGAAGACCAATGAAAGCATCCTCGTTTATAGTTTCCAGGTCGTTGGCAGTGAAGAGGCTGTGCAAAGAAAAAAATACATAATATTTAACTATTCCTGCTCACAAACTGGATAACAACAAGCTGTCGTTCAATAGCAGCTGTGCTCTCTGTAGTAAAAAAAAATATATTTTTCCTAACCCAAATACATCAGAAAATGATCGATGCTTAATAGGATTCCTGCAGTCTTACATGTTTGTTTTGAAGCACAGCAAAGCCTACTCCACCCCTTGAGACAAGAGCTACAGGGGGATTCCCTCCTCAAAACCAGGGAGTCCCCATTAATAATGGAGCTCATTCTGAAACCAGGTCTGATGCATTTTGAAGACAATACTTGGATGAATGCCCAGCAGAGGCAATACTATAGCCTACCTTCTTACATTTAGAGATAGTTTCCATCCTAAAGGATTAGTGTTTAAGCGATCAATAGGATACATCCTTTCTATGATAACGTTAAACATGGCGTTGATCACCTCACTGGGAACATGACACAAAAGACTGCATAACACAATTCTCGAGAGGCTTTTTTCTCACAGGAGATGCAGAGCAGGCGTGTGGATGAAGCTCTCTTTCGGGATTTCAGTGAATTCAGACTTGACGAATGATCTGTGGAGAAGGGAGCACACAAGACAGACAAACACATGCACTGATTAGCTGAAGCACAGACTGTTTCATATACGAACAGTTATTCCAGTCTGTTGGATATAATGCCTAAGGCTGCAATGTGCAGCAGGAACCCACGTCTTAACAGCAGATAAAGCCGAGTATGTTTAGTTAAACACTGGTTAACAATTGCTTATAAAACACACATGACTTACAGTGATAGGACATCTGTGGGAAAGCTGCGAGGGATCAGTCCTGCGCTCTCGCACAGCGCGTTGTCTTTGGTGCATGTGCATGATGAGGGACAGCGGGGCTGCCTGGCTCTCTTGCTGTCCACTACGAGTATACAAACGGACGCCACTACAAGGAAGCCGAGCCACGGCGATCTTTTGGACATCTTCTTGCGTATGTGACTGGTTTCCATCCTTGCGAACCGCTGCGGGCGCGACCTGTGCGTCGAGACGCCCTAAACATGAACCACGGTCTCCGCTGCTGCTGTTGCCTGGAGGCCAAGAAGACGCGCTGTCCGCTCTTGTTTACGATCTCCACCAATGTGCCTGCCGTGCGCTAACGCCACTCTGGGGGAGTGATAGAGCCGGGCGTCTCGTGCGTGTTCGCAGCGCTGCAATTTTACTACACCCCCGTGTATGAATAGAAAAATCGATGTCCCCTGTGACGAAAAACAAAAATTCTAATGATAATCTAATAATGATAATGCTATTCGCGCCGAACTGCACGTCTCGAGCTCAAGAAAACACCAGCTGGCGAGGTGACAAACGCGGTGTGACGGCAGGTGGGGATCCCAGCAGGAGCAGACGGGAGCATCTCCATCCAAAAAAAAAACCAAAACCAAAAACCAAAACCAAAACCACGCCTATGAGCCTGTGATTTCAGCTATCGCCACCACACTCTCTGTGCCAAAGCTCCCTGAGGAATCCACCCAATAATAGGCAGAGGAATGGTGCTGTTTCCCCCTCAATCAGCTGGAGGAGAGAAAATGAAAATGTAATGTAGCCCCTGTCTGTCCTGACATGAGCCAGCGGATTGCTTGCAGCATGTGGCGCAGACGCACACGGGCTTTCTATGCGGGGAGGGAACCCCGATCAAAATGTATTGTCGTCATGGCAATAGCCTGGTGTTGGCTCAGCATCTCTGTCTTTATATAGCTTGTATATTCAGGGTCAATATAGGATAGTATAGGCCTACTGTTTGGCCCCAGATCGTCTCATACATTTCGTATATTTTGTTACACGTTTGGGGTTTATTTTCTGGTTTTGCCCTCGGTTTCCATGGCGACTGGATGCAGAATGTGGCTGCTGTGATGGAGGGGTGCGGGGAAGCCCTCCTATCATGCTGACATCTGCTCTGCTTTAGTCTAATTGAACCCCATCCCCCCCAGGCTCGTGGCAAACAAAGGACAGGTCTCTGCTCATAAAGCCTACTGCATGCTTTCCTGCATGGCATTGATATCTTTATTTATTTGATTCATTTAGGCTAGGCTACTTCGTTTGGTTCATTTATTCACACCATGTTCTATTTTTGTATCTTTCTTTTCTCTTTTCTTTTCTTAATTGAACTAATTAAAAAAAAATCTTCAAAAATCCATATATTCTTTTTTCTTCTTCTGTGTTATTGCTATATAGCCTACTACTAGAAACACTGCCTGGCAGTTATAGGCTATGCTTCCGCAAGGCAATTTCCAAACGTAGGATACAACGGTGGTAGGCAATATGGCACAAGGTCACTGCGACCATACAATATGTAAGGTCTCAATAACCTTTGATCTTAGACCTACAAAATCTAGAGTCAGAATCGTAATGTGTGCAAAACTTGCGCTCACAATACAAAAGATCACAGTGACCTTGACCTTTGACCTTCAAAATCTAAATATTCCATCCTGGAGTCCGAGTGAGGATTGTGAAAGAAAAACTGACGAAAATCCCTCAAAGCGTTTTTGAGGTATTGTGTTCATGATGCATACGGTCACAGTGACCTTGACCTTGGAGCTATGACCTCCAAAATCTAATCAGTTCATCATTGAGACAGAATCTACATCTGTGCAAAGTTTGAGGACGATCCCTCTAAGCGTTCACGAGATATTGAGTTCACAAGAATGGCCGGGACGTACAGACAAACAACCCAAAAACATCATGCATAAACCTTCGGCATAAAAACACAACCCTCCCAGTTTTATTAGGCCGCAATGTGTTCGTCTGCTGTGCCGGACATGACATAGACAGAGAAGCCATATAAGGCCCTTTTTCTTCCTCACAACTAAGCCTATCTAATTTTTCTCAGATCCCTCCAGAGTTGTAAGATTAATATGTTTGCACACTTTGCCAGGCAGAGCTGCATGCGTCAGACCATTCTGGGAAGAAACGTTTGCATTTTTTTTTCCAAAGGTCTCTCTAATAAATACATGCTGCTCTGGATCTCTACTCTTTCTCTCTCTCTCCCCCTCCCCCCCCCCTCTCTCTCTCTCTCTCTCTCTTTATTTTACCATCCCTTGATGAGATTACACCATTTGATAGGCCTATCCAGTGTCTGTTTACCGTGATAATACAATTTACGAAATGAAAGCAGGACATTTAGATTTAGGGGAGCAGGCTCGTGCTGTGGCAGCAGTTTCTTTGTGTGTGTGTGTGAGTGCGTACGTGCATGCGTCTGTGTGTGTGTGTGTTTGTTTGCTACTTTACTGTTATAGTCGCAAGAATAAAAACTTGAAGAATACAGCTATTACCAGTGAGGCAAAGTAGACCCATTTCTTTCTTGAGTGGATATGAGAGGGGGATTGTGTGGATATGGAGAAGAAAGTAACACATTTCTTATTTTTTTTCATAAAGTCGATTTTTTTTGTACTGAAAGGAGAACACTGGATGTTATTGTTGTGCTGCAGGATGATGGCTAGTGTCTGTGTTCATAAATGTCGTCATTCATCATCTCCACAATAAGACACACACTGTTCACTAGATATTGATATGCTCAAGTCGTATGTTTATGACTTCTGTTAGTGAACTTTTAGGATAGGATACATGACTATAGGGATTTGCATGACCACACTAACTTCTTAAAGAGAGTTTCAGCATTTCAATAAACATATTCTCAAAGCAAGGCATTGCCTTTGTGATATGCTGTAGGTGTAGAAATGAAATGGCCTCGCCTCGCCACTAGGAGGAGATGTAGAGCCCTACCGAGGCCCATTGATTTATGAGTTCTAAATATACTCTCCATGTCCACAATGGTAAGTTAAATATATTTATCTGGCATATTTCTTCTCATATTTGTTTCATTATGATTCTATATTTTGAATGAATTATAGTTACATTATTATAATTATTTTTATAACTTTATTTTTCCATTTGAGACACATTTTAAATGTTATCAAATTTCTAATTACATTACATCCTCACTTGACAACCTAACACATGTAATGATGCAACAAAAAAGAAATATATATATCCATATATATTTATATTGAGGGTACATGACTTCATGAAAATGCCTGAATTCAATCATGCATTACTTCATGAACTATCACTAATGCACAATATTAACGGTATCTCATGCATGATTTAACGCAGGATTTAATACGTTAATTAATGCATCAGCTAAAGTATTTCAATCATCATGATCTTTGAGTTATTGCTGACGATCATGTCTTGTTCGTGGAAAAGTCTGCAGTTAAAGTGACAGGCCAAAAAAACCTGACCCATCAAACAAATTCAAATGTATTTTAGTGAATCTTGAAATCATGATTAACTAAGCATTGATTTTTTTTATGACATCATGATGTTTGTTGGCTTTGAATGATCAAAGTTGTAATATCATGAATGAGTTTTCTTACATGGGTTGAATAAGATGGACCACTTTATTTTGAAGGGCCACAAACATGATGAAGTCACAAAAACCTGTGACCCCTAGACGTGCACATGCTGTCTAAAGGTGTTCTAGTAATGCATAAAGCTGGCTTACCTCTGATGACGTGACTGACAGTGATGCTCTCTGGCTCCTGTAAGAACTATGAAGTATTTTAGTCACCTGTCAGTCACCTGCCTGAGCCAATCATATCAAGGGGGATAATCAGTAACGGCACTGACGGCAGTCTTAACCGGCTACAGTATTTTACCATCACTGCAAAAAAATTACTTCAAAATTTCAAATATTGTCTTTTGTACAGTTCTGTTTAGAATAGCTATTTGTACTAACATGTACAATATCTACATATATTAACATTGCTCAATAGCATGTTTGACAGTGCAAGAATAGAAAAAATATGTGTTATATGTTTAATCTTGCTCTCATTTATTACATTCATTAACATTTTGTTTCTGATAGTAATTAGTAAGAAGCAGCAGGGAGGCAGTGATACCTTTTGCCTGTATGGGATCTTCTGATTTGACGAACCACAACATCTGCAAGCCATCCCAACTGAGATCAAACAGCATGTCAGTGTCAACAGTCAAAGCTCAAAATACGTGACTTTGCTCGCATACTTTAAACAGGCATTGAATCTACAGGAGGCAGAGGTAGCCTACACCTTTGTAAACTGCAGCCTATAGTGTGTATTTTTTTTTTCATGTACTACTTTGTGAACTGTGATTTCAGAGTTAACGTAGGGATAACCTTAGCTTCTTACTGTAAGTGGAAATCCCTTATATTGTCATTCAGATGTACATTTACATTTGATTAATGTACAGTATGAATGTATGTCAAGTTTGTCAACCACTTACGTATCAGCAACACAGTTCTCTCGTAAACTCGTTAGAAGTTGATTGAAAGTGTGTAAATCCTAAAACTGGTTAAGCTGGATCCTATTAGTGAACATAGTGTACACACACACAGAGGCACATGGTGGTCTAGTTTCCTTCCCACTACTTTTTGTTTGTTTGTTGATTTTTTCGAATGGTTAAAGTGACTTTTACAAATGCACAAAACAGGCATGATTTAAAAATAAACTTTAATGACATTGTTTGCATGTGTTATACATGATGCTATTGCACATATAATGTATTTAATGCTATACAACATGCACAATAGGGTCATATATCTTTGCAAAGGTTGCATGATGCGCCGGAGATTCAAAGGTCTCATGTTTAAAAGAAGAAAAAAAAGATATCAGAAAAGAAAGTACAATTTAAATGACTACCATTGTCGCAAGCTTCTGTGACAAGACGAGAAGATTAGCAAAGAAAAAAATAGTTTATGTTATGACAATTTGGTTTGAAGAACTCAAACACCATATAATTACTTAATGTGTTGTTTCACACTCCCAACAACATATTGTTTTCCTATACATGTTGAATGTGACTCCGCTCTTTCTGTTATGTGAATGGCAGATGACATGAGCAGAGCAGCAGTATTTTTACTTTATGTAAGCGGGGGGACTTAAAAAGGAAAGCCGTGGGGCTTCAGGTGGCTTATAAACAAATCCAATTCAGACAAATCTTCTTACATCTCTCCCCCTTTTACCAGCGACATATGTTTGACATTTTCAAAGCACAGCTTACAATAGAAAAAAAAGAAACACTAGCTGCTCTGTTTATGATCAAAATAAGAGCCCTTTGTAGTTGAATTTATGTTCCAAATATATTCAGATATAAGAGCTCGAACAGCATTATATTAACTATTAATATTCTATTCATATCTTATCCAAAGCCAAAGAAAGAGAGCTAAATATGCGTATATTATATACAATACTCTTTCCTAATGATTCAAAGTTCAATTTTATTAGAATATACAAGATTAATGTTAAATTAATGTTATCATAAATATGATATAAAAAAAGAAGATAGGTATTTCTGCACATTATAATTCCCATATCTGCGAACATGCTCAACCGCACACACACTGTACACATACACACCCAGACAAACATTCATAAATCCTTTTGAGGCTCCTGGAGGGTCTAGCAGACGACGCATGTCTTTGACTTACCAACATCTAGAGGAGAAAGAGGAGGAAAGACGGTGAGAGAAAGGTGGACAATGCAGAACAACACGGAGCAATATATGATTGATCAAAGTAAGTGTCTTCGTTCTTCGCATATCCCCTCTCAAATTACTCTTGGGGGGAGGGGGGGGGTCAGAGTGCAGGGTTAGCCATAGTACAGAGCAGTTTGGGGTTAAGTGCCTTGCTCAAGGAAACAATGATAGAGATGGTGGGCTAAGTAGATGTCACGACTAGTTTTACAAGTAACGGACCCTCCTGTCCACCGCTGGGGATCGAACCAGCAAATTCATCGCTACTAGTCGGCCAACTTTCCTCTAGGGCCATTTTACCACATCCTATGAAACCAACAACATGTTTTACTGTAAAGATCAGCCGGCTCACCTGTTTCGCCGCCTCCCTCCAGCTTAGTCTTCTCGTCTTCGATAGCTTTCATCTTGGCGGCGTGGACGTCTGCGAGCGCCTTCCACTCTCCCCTGTTGATGTTCAGCCCGTTGAACATGGGGCTGATCTCTGTGTGGAAGCGCGAAAACTCCTGCAAACACAAACAGAGCAGGGCTGAGTATGTGATATGGACTTCACAATACGAAACGCATCGCAGTACATGAGGTCACGGACGGTATAATACATCACGATACGTTGCAATAAACAATGCATATTGCAATATGTGTAGCGTTATTCAGCCCTTATTTGGTCGTCTGTGTCGGCCATACTGCAACATCTACAGGAGCGGACGTTGAGGATCACAACCCATTTAAAACTTAATTTGATCTTCAAGATAAAGTTACAGATAGGCACACATGAAAATCCATTGGGGAAAAAAGACATATGTACAGAACCGCGTGTGTTTTTATGAACAATAATAATCTTTTCATTAGTTAAGGTACCAACCTTGTATACAAAGGCGCAGACAAAGTCGATGAAACCGCACTGCATCTTGGGAAGCTCGGCGGAATGGTTTCTGTCCATCATTGGCTACAGAAGAGGAAGAAGAAGAAGAGGCGAGAGTTAATGATTAGTATGTCTTTATAACGAGTGCAGTCCAGGCAGTAAACAAAACAATATATAATTCAATATCTTACAATTGGTTGCTGATCAAGGACCGTCCTTTCCAGGTCTCCCTGCTCCCAAAATTCTGCTGCCACCATGAGAGCGACCTAGGAAGGGATAGAGCAATGAGAACGCATTGGGTGAAAAATGCTTCGTAATCACAGAACAAGTGTGAACAAGTGCGAAGAAGGGAACACACCTTGCTCTGAACCTCCCATGGCTTTGTAATGGCTGACAGGTCACAAGCCGTCATCATCATCGCCCTAGGGAACAATATGACAACGTGAGACAGATCTAGAGAATGAGGTAAAATGACTATTTGAGGCTATTTTGAGACGATAACCTGCGGGCGCATTTACATGATAATTTCCTTCCTGGTTGCATTGTTGGAGATGTAGTCTATCCTCTCCTTCTCCTCTGGCATCACCTCCGTAGCTTCCACAATTTTTACGAACATTGCCCTCTTCCTGAGAGAAGAGATAGTCGTCAGATCTTACCAAACAAGGCTTTAAAATGTAAGGCTTTAATATAGGATAACAAAGTTGGAGCTTTTACAAAAATCTGATTGGAAATAAATGTTCATAAATATTATAAAGTCTAGTTGAAAAAAAACCCACAGCTTTTTTACTGTTTACACTGTTTGATAGGACTTTGTGGGTGTGGCCGTATCAATCAGTCTCCTTGGCAACAGTTGTTGTTTTTATATAGACGATCAGGCAGAGAACTGCAATGACTGGTTCAAAATACTTATTACCGTTTAATGCGGGGCAGGCATTTACTTTACAGTCAGATGCAAAAAGAAACTCCTGACTCCATTTTTCCCTTACTTGAAGTAGAGGGCGAGATCAGTGGCGATGATGCAAACTTCAAACAGATGCTGCACCGTTTCAAACTGACGCTTCTGAAGGTTCTGGAAGATGTTCAGGTCCTGTGAACGATCGCAGAAGAACAAGGATTTAGACCGCCGCCAAGTCCCCGTCCAAACAACAACAGCTGGTTGCACTTTATTGTGAACAAAAACATTTCCAAATAGATTATATTCTATTTCTAACCACATAAGACTATTGACCCACCTCATTCTCCATCAGGCTCTTACTGTACTCAAGATGATGTCGCTCCATAATTGAGCTGGTGTGCAGTTTTGCCAGTGGGGACATACTCCTAGAAAAGTCCACCAGAACAAGGAGATATGAGTAAAAAAATATGATGTAATTTAAAGGTGCACTATGCGGTCTCAGAGGAGGGGGATTTGTTGATGATGATTTGTTCAGAGCCCGCAACATATTTACTCTAAATTTAATTCTTATTATTAAATAATTCTATCACCATAATTCACAGAAATCTTACTTTGTCTGGAAGAGGTTGTTGGTTCCCCTGTGGTCGATATCGTGGCAGAATCCAGCAGCCACCATGGCGAAGGCCTCAAGATCGGAGTAATACTTCCTCAGTTTACCTGTCTGTATAGGAATAGGTAGGACGAAAGTGTGTTGTCACAAAACGGTAGAGCGAGTTATAAGAAGGGATGGGAATATTAGTGTGAGGAAAATCCCACTGACCATCAGCAGAGCGAACATGGTCTGTCCCACGTTGAAGCCGTGCCTCCAGTTGTGGTAAGTGATGTCACGGTAGCCCTTACGCACGGTGTACATCCATCGTGTCAGGGTCTGCACATAGGACACAACAGAGCTGCTACAAATCTTTGCATGGGCATCGTCGATTTAAAAAAGTAGTAGTAGATTTGCATACAATTTTAAAAGGATATAACAGAGGATGAGTATCGATTTGTTGTGTGTCTGCTGTAAAGTACTCTGGATTTGCAAATCGCATATAAATACCATTAAAATCCCCCCAAAATAATTCTATATTTTACAGGAGAATTTAAAGCCCCAGTAACATTACAACCTATGGCCATATTAGATCTTAAGAGCATTTTTGCCACTAATTTCCTTCCCTGGGGTGGCAGTGGCGAAGTGGGTAGGGAGGTCGCCTCTGGAGTGCAGGGTCGGAGGTTCAATCCCCCTACTACCCTCCACGTGTCGAAGTGTCCCTTGGCAAGACAATGAACCCCAAATTGCTCCTGATGGTTCAGAGGGCGCCTTGCATGGCAGCTACTGCCATCGGTGTATGAGTGGGTGAATGTGGTAAGAAGTGTAAAGCGCTTTGGGGCTGAGAAAATCGGCTAAGAAGCGCTATATAAGTCAAGTCCATTTACCATGCTGAATTGTTAGTGTATATAGTGTTTTTAGAGGTGGGTTTGGACTGTAAAGCACTGCTGCCATACTGTACCTCAGCTGGGACTTTGAACTTCTCCACCACCCCCAGCTCAAAGAAGCAGCGGATGCCACATTTGACGAGCTCGATTTCTGACAAGGGGAAGTCACTGAAGCGGAACTCGAGCAGCTCCACGTTGTTGGCTTCGGGGATGGTGGCTCTCTGCACATCAGAAACAAGCACGGTATAAACAGCCAGCACGCCATTACAAACAAACTGTAGGGGACCATTCAATGAAAAAAAAAAAAAAAAACACATTGCAGCGCTTACCAACAGTTTATACATCGCCTTCTGGTCACAGTCTTCTGGTGCGGAGCCAAACTTTTCTTGAGTGTCCTGTGGGGTAATTGGTTAGGGTTAAAAGGGACTGAGAGCTTGATTCACTTTCACTATATTTCTATGTTGTTGTGAGTGATTTGGGCTAGCTTACCAGAATGGTCTGCACGTCACTCGGTGTGGCCTTTGTCTGGTACATGAGCTGTTCCTGTGTGATATCTTTTCTCCACTCTGTCCGGTTCAGTTTGTCGTATGTGTCGCTATTCAGGGTGGACCAACCGAGGAACTGGGTGAGAGCCTATAGGGATGTGGATAAAACAAACAATCAATTTTACTCAAGTATTACCTCGTTCTTCCATACATACTGTACAAGCTATCTTAAAAAATAAAATAAAAACTATTTTGCTTTGAAAAAATAATAGGTTTAGCTATCCTAAAGTATTTTAGTGATTATGTATATAGAGCTAAATTAATATGTACAAATAACATAATTAGTGTTTTTTTAAACTAAATATCATGTAGGGATGCTTAAACAGTATAAGATAAGAATGAGCTAGACAGGGATAGTTTTCTGTACTTCTGTAATCTGCTCGTCATTTTCGTCGAATGGTTTCCCATCGTATCTGTTGAAGAAAGTGGCGACGCCCACAACTTCTTCCTTCTTGTTGCAGATGGGGAGGCACAGGACGTTCTTAATCGTCCATCCGGTCTCATCCACGGCCTCTTTCTGTCAAAACAATCAAAGAAAAAAAAACATGCAGATTATTGTAGAGAGTTTAAAAAAAAGTTAATTTCATTGAATGCCACTTGTCAGAGTAGAACATCTCACCTGGAATGTGAAATAGTCGTCTCCCGCAGCGTTCATCATGTTACAGATCTAGGAGAATTCAAAGTGTAGGAGATCAGCAGATCAGTGGCACACAAAAACTGTTCAAATACTTCAGGGTCTGTGTGAAAAGTGGAACTTACAAATGCATTCTCAGCCACATATGTTGGGAGACCGCTGACCAGAGCCCAGTGGTCCACAGGAGGGCCGCTGTGGGTTCAGAGGGGATGAGTAACTACATGTTTTCTTATGAGACCTCCAGTAACAAATATGCAGAAAAGCTTAAAGCAGGAAGTTTAGCAATCGAAAAATGACAAGATACTAAAAGCTAAAGCTAGTCTCTATACAAGAACATTCATGTTAATTTATCACGTTAGAGTAAATTAAATGATGTTATTATAATCACTTACGGGATGACTTTAATCTCCTCTTTGCCTTCCAGCAAATAGTCAATGATCTTGTAGAAGTTAATTTCCTGAACGTTTCAAACATAAAATAAGGTTTTTGTTTTAATTTTGAATACTATTTACATTAGTAAATGAGAATTTTTTTTTACAATATCAAACCCAGCGGTGGACTTACTCTGCCATCGGGTGTCTTGGGGCCTTTGTACGGCTCCTGATCTCCCAGTTTGACCGCCCACTCATCAAAGAATTCCTGGTAAAGAAGATACCAAAATCATGTGTCTATATATTGCATTAGGGATGAATACAAATAGCCAAGTTCAGTGCATGCAATATTATACATACTATAAGCAGTCGCGGGTCGCATAGCATTTTTGGTAGTGTCAGTAAAACGACCTGAAGTTGAAGAATAAGCTTTTGGTGGACTTTCTTCTACGCACCTTTTCTTTGGTCATGTCCAGGAGTCCCACGGAGTATCTCTCACACTTGATATATGTCCTCACTGTGTACAGGGCTTTGTGAAACTGCCTCTCAATATCCGTCAACTCCTCAAAGACTTTGCTGGCCGACCACAGCAACACCTACGGCAAGGAAACCTCTTAAGACTTTTGGATTCTTGTGTTATTACATGCATTGTTTTTCAGTGCCCCCAGAGAATGGATATTTAAAGGAAAAAAATGAAGACAGACAAGGCATATTTGCTGTATTTTTCATGATAAGAAGCAGGATTGATCACTGTGTGTGTATAAAGTATATTTTTCTGTTATATTCACCTGGCTTCTCCTGGACTCTACGTCCCACATGTAAGCAGTGTGGGCCTGGAGAGTGGCCACAGCAGCAAAGTTCACATATTTAGTGAAGAGCTGTAATGAAAAAAATGTGTTGCTTTATAAATCATATTCAGTTTCCCTTTTCAGTATTCTTTAACAACAACATTTTACAGTCCACTTTTTTTTAGAAGCCATGGAACAAGACGAGGACAAAATGTCTTAGCTTCTCCTCCTTAAAAGGATTATGAGTTGAGCTGTCATAACTGTGAACCAAAGAATCAAGTCAAGTCTGTGAATATGCAGGTCAGAGAGACAGCAAGCTGGGCGGGCTAAAATTACTCATTTTAACTTGTCAAGTCAAGATTAGCTTGTGACCCTTGCACTGGATTGTACGACTTTCTTACTACAAGGTGTTAAACCCTGCAGTCCAAGCGCCATACTTTTAGTTTTCTCATCCTTAGTAAGTGCAGCCCGTTTGATTTTGCCCTTTTTGCAATAACACACTTATAGTATAGACAGACCAAGCACGAAAAAATTAAAACCCTGAACACTCACCTCCTGGTCACTCTTTGAGAATTCATCTGCACCTTGTTTGTTGAGCGCCATGACGACACCGATGGGATCCTTTTCATACATGATGGGAGCAGTCAGCATGCATTTGGTGGTGTATTTGGTCTGTTTGTCCACAAAGTCACTGAAATGTTTTTCCTGCAAAAATGAAAAGAAAAAGAGATTGGTTCAAGTTAAGAAAGAAAGTTTAGGTTACAGATCAGTTGTGAGACTTAATGGTGCTACGAGGAACTTTTAAATATTTCTGTAACAGTCTAATTTTTTCCTCTGATGACCATAAATGACAGCAAACGGAAAATAACAGCAAATTGGACCATCAGTGCAAAGAATGTTATTTTTATATAATTTTTCTTAATGCCTTTGTCATGGGTACGCTCACCCAGGAACTATAGCTGGCGTAGTAGAAACACTACCGCTTTTGTCCAAAGGGGGTGCAATAATTAAAACAAACTGAAAGTTCCTCGGAGCACCTTTAAGCAGCAATGAAAAATGAAGCAGATTGTAAATAATAATTTACTCCCATGCACTCTAAAAAGCTATGTGGTTGTAGACAGTGGGATTGTAGATTGAAATCCTGCATTTTAAGTACATAATCGATCAGTTGGTGAACAGCCCTATAACTCTGCAGAGAAACTTTGAGAAGACAGAAAAACAATTTACTGAATGAATTGTATGTTTTCTCTGATGTCTCGTCAGTAACACAGCCTTGTTAGAGCCCTAATGTAACGACGACTGAGTAGTGTTATAACTGTATTACAGTAAAGAGTGAGCCAATCATTTCTTCAAAGAGTGTGGTATTCATTAAAAGCACTCTTCCAATAGTTTTTACTATAATTCAAAACACAACATTTTCATAAACAAATGCATTGATACTTTTAAAATTCTTATGAGTACATTTTTTCTCGACAAAAACTAAAATGTTATCAGGTTAGAAAGTTAAAGTATGTTACGAAAAATAGCTGTTTTGTCCAAATCAGGATTTTAAGTTACCTTTTACTGTACTGAACACACACACACACACACACACACATGCCTGTTGATTTCCAAACCACCCGTGCCACTAGCTCACCTTCTTCACATCTGGAATATTTTGCGGCTTCTTGGAGTGTGCCGTCCACCCTACAACGCCTGTGTCAGTGGGGAAAACAATCTCTATGTTGGGGTTCACCATATTTGACTCAAAGGAGGAATTGTGAGTCACATCAAAGAGAATGGTGGTCAGCTCGGGGACTCCGTTGCGGGCCCTGTAGGCAAAGTAGCTGCAGCGATCGGCCTTGATGAACAATGCAATCCTCTGGAGGACTTTATGCAGGGCCTTTTCCATTGGGTTGGTGCCCTGCATCTCCTTTATGAGCTCGAAGATGAACTCGGCCTCCTGGATGGTGGTAACATCCTTGTAAGAGGAAGGGTCTTTCACCTGGACCTGGTTGTTGAAGGCGGCGGTGATGACATCTGCCTTGACTTTCTTGTCATAATATTCCATAGCAAACTGAGGGTTGTTGTCAAGGAACTTCTCGGCATTGTCTTTGTCCCCCATGTTGTCCAAGTGTTGGTGAACGGTGGTCCCTTCTGCAGCTGGAAAAAATATGCTCCTCTCTGATACAGACTGGTGCAGCTAATGCAGTAGAGGTGACCTCCAGGAGCTGTGGCAGTGCAGAATCTATTGAGACATTATTATCCAAACTCCTCTGTGGAAGTAGGACAGAGGCTGCAGCTCCAACCCCCTACCCAGTAGCAGAAGGTAGTGAGTGGCTTACTCGGTAAGGGGATCCCACAGGTCACTAATGACCGTGGCGTTAACTTCATAAAGCCCCTGATCTTTCTTAACCTGTAAATCCAGCCTCTTGTTTCGAGGGGCCAATCCAATCACATGTAAATATGGTGTTATGGCACCTGCAGTATGACCCACGCTGTAGAAGAAGGCAGGGAGCAGGTAATCAACACTGCAATCAATAATAAAGAAGTTTTTGCTGATAAGATACTTGAGATCACTGGCTCATCTCTTCTGTAAATGTGCTATATAGCCTACAAAGTTGGGGAAGCTACTTTGAAAATATAGCTTTGAAAACTACCAATGACTTTACACTGGAAGAAGTTGAACTACGGCTGAGTAACAAGGAGGAATCTTGTTAGGTTAACTAAAGCTATATTTGAAAATGTAGTTCAAACTACTTGGTATAAAATTATCAAATTTTGTGATATGAAATTATATGACAAAATGTATTTGTCATATGAGACAAAATGCCAGAGTTTACTACAGCAACTAAAAAAGGGGCCAATATGTTCTTTATGGGTCAAAAAATGAAGTGAAAAAATGATTTTTTTTTAAACAAATCTGTATTTTCTAATATCTGGGGCTCGTCAGGGTTTTAATAAGAGAAGCAATGGTACTATACAAATTAATTCCTTTTTTTTATGGCCCAAGATATGTCTTTTTTTGTGTGTTGTTTTGAATGATACAGGAGTTAATGTAAGTGGCACATGGCAAGCTGAAATAACTTCGCCCCAACTGGTCAATACAGAACAAACTACTGAAAGCCAGCAGTAGCCTACTTTGGTCAAATGTCAGAATACAAAGAAGTGACTGTGCTTATCTCACAGAGCCTGTCTTTCCCGGACTGCTTGAAAGATAGCAGCTACATTTAATCATCTAAAAGGCTTAAGTGGGAAAGTTACCTGCTGCTTAGAGTTTAATTACCTTGTTGGCAGGCAAACTTCCGTTTCACAGTTAAACTTGTGTGGCTGGGATTTACTCACATCTTTGCCAGTCAAAAGAGCCTTTGTTTATACCCTTTGTTTACAGAACAGTTTAGGGTAGGCCTGATAATTCCGGATTTTCAGACAGACAGGTGGCGGATCATGAAAAGATATTCACCGATTGTTAAACATTAAGACATGCGCTTTTGTCTTCCACTATGTAGGCGTATGTGTATTTATTTTCTTTGCTTCCTTTGTTATGTCCAACTGTGTAGAGTGCCCTGGGGTCCAGTGGAAGGCGCTAAATCATTTAAAGTTATCATTATTATTATCGAGGCGTAGTTAAACATCATATTATTCTGTGCTACTTCAGTGTAATTTTTTTTTGTTGCACTCTTCTTCAAAAACGTTTTTCAACAATATCAATTTATATATATATATAATATTCATATTATATATATGTTACATCAAATCGAGATCATCGGTGCAAAGAATATTATTTTTATATAGTTTTTCTTAATGCCTTTCTCAACAACAGCTGTCATAGTAAAAACACCACCGCTTTTGTCCAATGGGTGTGCAAGAATACACACAAACTGAATGTTCCTCTACTATACCTGTTAATCCAGGAGTAATCCCATTCCAATTGACCAGTAAGTAACTGTGTAAAGCACTGATTAGCTGATTAGCCGAAGCGAAAACACTTTAATTTATACTGTGAATTAGATTACCATTGTTTACTTTACAGGTTGACTGTAAAAAGGCGTTTCCTCTTGTGCACATCGTAGATACAGTCATATGAAAAAGTTTGGGAACCCCTCTCAGCCGGCATTATAATTTACTCTGCTTTCACAAAAAATATATAAAAGTGGTATGTCTTTAATTTACCAGGAACAGTTAAGTACTGGGATGTTTTCCAAACAAAGATTTTTTGAAAAGCAGTATTTGGTTGTATGAAATAAAATAAAATGTGAAAAACTGGCTGTGCAAAAATATGGGTACCCTTGTGGTTTTGTTGATTTTAATGCCTGTAACAGCATGTAAAACTGATGATTTTAAACACAAAGTTGGTTGGATTATGTTGTTAAGCCTTGAACCTCATATAATTGTCTGTTTAATCATGAGAAAATGTATTTTAGGTGCCTAAATGCAAGTTGCACTTCTCTTTGACTCTCTGCTGAAGTGAGACAGAATGGGATCATCAAAACAGCTCCCAAAAGATCTGAAAAACAAAGATTGTTCATTGTCATGGTTTAGGGGAAGGCTACAAGAAGCTTTCCCAAAGGTTTCAATTGTCAATTTCGACTGTAGGGAACGTTGTCAGGAAATGGAAGGACACAGGCATAGTGGCAGTTAAACCCAGGCATGGCAGACCAAGAAAAAAACAGGAGCGGCATAGGTGGAGGATTGTGAGAATGGTTGCACACAACCCACAGATCACCTCCAAAGGCCTGCAAGAACATCTGGCTGCAGATGGTGCATCTGTACATCGTTCAACAATTCAGCGCAATTTGCACCAAAACATCTGCTTTTTATAAAGACCAAATAACTTAATTTTTGTCTCATCAGTCCAAAGCATTTTCTTCCAATATGAAGCTGGCTTGTCTAAATGAGCTTTTGCATACTCCATGCAACTGTATCTGTGGCGTGGGCGCAGAAAGGCCTTCCTTCTCATCACCCGGCCATACAGATGTTTTGGTGCAAATTGCACTGAATTGTAGAACCATGTACAGATACACAATCTGCAGCCAGATGTTCTTGCAGGTCTTTGGAGGTGATCTTTGGGTTGTGTGCAACCATTCTCACAATCCGCCGCATATGGCGCTCTTGTACTTTTCTTGGTCTGCTAGACCTGGGTTTAACTGCAACTGTGCCTTGGTCCTTCCATTCCCTGACAACGTTCCTTACAGTAGAAATTGACAATTGAAACCTTTGGGAAAGCTTCTTGTAGCCTTCCCCTAAACCATGACAATGAATAATCTTTGTTTTTAAGATCTTTTGGGAGCTGTTTTGATGATCCCATTCTGTCTCACTTCAGCAGAGAGTCAAAGAGAAGTGCAACTTGCATTTAGGCACCTAAAATAAATTCTCATGATTAAACAGGTAATTCTATGAGGTTCAAGGCTTAACAACATAATCCAACCAACTTTGTGTTTAGAATCATCAGTTTTACATGCTGTTACAGGCATTAAAATCAACAAAACCACAAGGGTTCCCATATTTTTGCACAGCCAGTTTTTCACATTTTATTTTATTTCATACAACCAAATACTGCTTTTCAAAAAATCTTTGTTTGGAAAACATCCCAGTACTTAGCTGTTCCTGGTAAATTAAAGACATACCACTTTTATATTTTTTTTGTGAAAGCAGAGTCAATTATAATGCCGGCTGAGAGGGGTTCCCAAACTTTTTCATATGACTGTAGGTGCACACCCACGGGAAAAGGTTTAAAAATGTTTAGTTTGCTTCTAGACAGACATGCTAAAAGCTCATTCTCACTTTGCATGGAGGGGATATTAAAAGCTCCTTAACGGAACAACACCGATTTATGAGGTGTCCAACAATCCATATTAACACTTTTTCAGTTGCCTTTGGTGGTGTCACGTTTCCCTATCCGAGCTCTCAGCCCACTGCACAGACTTCTGACTCCCCGTATCGTTGACAATACTAATCCACTTCCTTAAATAGCACAGGGAACGAGCTTAGCTGACACAAGCTGTTTTGATCTATTCATCTGGTTTGAACTGTATGAGGATTGGGAGGGGCCGAGGTCAGACCTAAAGCAGCATGGCATAACATTACAAAAAAAAAAATTCTCTTTTTTCACAACATTAAATATCTATATACAAATGCATTTTTCGAGAGCCCAATCAGAGTGCTGACTAAATTGGTAAATTGATATGTTTTTTAACAATAATTGTTCAAATGTATGTATTTAGAGTTCAAAGGTAATTGTATTTTGTTCTTAGCACTATTATTTATTTGTCTCCTTTGACATTAGCTGTGTAGATGCTGACTTATTATTTAAGGATCCAACACATCATAAAAACTTTTTTTTCATAAAAAAACAAACAAAAAACTAAACAAAGCCAGGGTTAATTAAAAAAACTCAGAAGCACAACTTCAACTCAACACAGTTTCTTTATTAAAATTAACTTGTACCTCTTGGTTACAATGTGTAAAAAGTAAAAAAATCCACATTATAGAAGTTACAGGAAAGTTCTCAGCTGAGTTGGGGACATTCTTCCAGATGGCTCATGAGTTCCCGGTAGTCACAGCCACGGTACTCTGCCCTGCAACCGGGACACTCCAGGAAGCTTTCGTTCATGGAGCTTCTGCGAGGAGAGGAGGTACGGTGACTTAAGGAGGTCAGGCAGGGCGGGCTCAAGGCTTCAGATGGTGGCCGCTCCTGCTGCTCACTCTGATAGAGAAGGAATCATCAAATCAGTTATGGTTAATAAGACAATAAGTGATTAAATCAGACATTCAAGTTGTTTCTATTATTTTTGACCAGCAAAACTTAAAGCTGCACTATAATCCATATTTTTAATATTAACAATGGATCAGATTAATATGTCAATGGGGGTCAGCAACAGAAAAGTATAAATCGAAGTCTGCGATTACTCACATCTGTCAAGTGACCAAAGACGTGACCAACTAAATGTTGAATTTTGTAAATATGTCAGTTATTTTTTTAAGTTGTTGCGCTGCCCACAAGTGCCCAAAACAACCAATTAATGCAGCTTTAAGGGTTATCACTGACAAAGTAGGAATATTTCAAATTAAAATGATTCATGCCAACCTTGGACTGTTTGGTCACATGGTCTTTGGTCTTTTGCAGCTTCTTCAGCACTTTGACCATTTGCTTCTTCAAATACAAGCAATCCTGCTTCTCATCCTCAAGGTCTTGGGAAGAAATCTTGATCTACAATTTCACAAGTTTGCATTAAATTGGAGAAGTAATTATAAAATAGTGGAGGTTTGTCAATTGTAAATAATTATATATACAGTACTTTGCTTATGTGAGAGTTGATATTTCCCCTTTAGAAGTTAAGCACAAAGGTAGAAAAATTGTGTAAAATGCCAAGTCCTTTGGATGAGTCACGCTCAGAATCACAGAGGAGAATAGACTGGTGGAAACATGTTGTTGATCCTTCTTAAAGTGTAATTAATCTGCGCCATTATTAAGAATAGATGGGTAAGCAACATCATATCTCAATTTGTAGTTAAAGGTGGATTCAGAGATTCAACAGTTCAAAATCACATTGTCAAAATCAGTCAATATCTCCTGATGATCAGCTACCTGTCTCTTTACTGTTTGTGCGCTGAAAAACAATTCTCATGAATCTCTGGCTCCACCTTTAATGCATGTGGATTTATTCAAGTATAAGGGAAAGAGAGACTTAAAACTAGGATGACTTATACAGACTAGTGACAGTGTGTCTGTCCAACCTGTCGCTTCATGTGTTCAATCTTTTCCTGGTCTGCATGGTAACGACTTAACATATACTGCTGAGTGAGATTCGCCTAGAAAGAGAGATTTTTTTTTGCATTTTAATTGTGTGAATTTCTCCCCTCTTATGATGTCGGTTTAATAGTTATAACAGTTAAATGCAGACGTACCTGAAGCTCAAAGTTTGCAGACCTGCGCTTCTCCTCCTCCAGTGCGTGGATGACTTTGCTCTGTTCCTTAGGCGGCTGCTCCTCGTCCCCAGTGCAGTGGTGATTCTTCAGGGCGATTTTTCTGCTGCTGACTTTGTCTGACTGGAGCTCCTGCTTGAGCTCCTCCACCTCGACCTCCCTCTCCTTACACCTAAACATAAACTGGTCCATCATCTAACTGACTTCCTAATTCTTATCTTCTCCAACTTTAAGCAGAAACCTACTTTATATATATTTTTAATAAAATACTTTATCATATGATAAACTATTCTTTAAAAGTTGCACTATGTCACCTTGGTTGTGTCAGAGAAGTGAATATTTTCCAAGATGTAATTCTCATAACTGAATAAACTAAACTTTACTCACAGGCAAATTGGATCCCTGGAACACTGTTTGAAGTTAGAAAGCTTCCTGAAAAGTTACTGTTTCACTGTCAGCAGCAGAGCCCCACAGTTTGGTTTATAAACGTATTCTAGTCTTTGGTTCCAGATTACCTCAAAATAATTTAGTTTTGATTAATATGATAAAATGATTCAATACTAAGAATTAAATGTAGAGAAAATATGTTTTATTAACTAACAACCGGCTCTGCAAATGTATTGATGTATTTTTTTCGCTTTCCTTTTTTTTACCAAGTTAATATATAGTTAGCTTGTATGTATGGGAACATTTGGTAATAATGTACAGTAATAACAGAGTACAATTGTTGGTTTTGTCCACGTCACAGGGCTCTAACCCAGTTTCTCTGTTGTTGCACCCTGATTAGCAACACATACGACAAACTAAATTTAAAGTATATATTTAAAGCAGCAGACACACATACCAGTTTTGTGTTGTTATCAGGTTCTGCTGCGTCATGTTCACCTGCTCCCTCAGCACCTCCAGCTCGTCTTTGGCTTTCTCCAACAGCTTCTCATAATGCTCCTGCATCTGGACTATTCGATCTTTCTCTGGAGCGAGAGGAACAGAAGAAATCACACAAAAAATGTCATACACAATCATAGACGTTAGATACAGCCTCACACATGCACCATGTAGTCATAAAATTAATGATTTTGAAAGTGCGTTAAAATCCGCAGATTCTGAAATTGGTTAATCTTCTTTTTTTTAAAGATTATTTTTTAGGTGTTTTAATCTTTTTTTATCGATAGTTCAAGAGTCAGAGAGATAGAACGGAAATGGGGAGAGCGGCGTATGACATGCAGTAAAGGTCCACGGCGGGTCAGATTCGAACCCGCGACCACTGCGAGAAGGACTGAGCCAATATGGTACACGCTCTACCCATTACTCCAGTGTAATCTTGAGATCTTAAAAACCTTGTTGTGACAGTGTGTTGCCCCTTGCTGCCCCAGTGGTGGGTGCCCACTGCCCACTCACCCTCTGAATGCTCCTTATTGTGCTGCTGGGAGCGGGCACTGGCGTTATTGGCTTCGCTCAGCTGCTTCTTCTGCCACAGCATTCTGTCCAGCACTGCCCTCACATAGGCCTCTCTCTGCTGGTCGTACTCCAGCCAGCGCTTGTTCTTCTCCAAGGCCTACGGGGGATTGAATTAAAGAATGAGGAGCACGTTACAAGAGATGGACAGAAAGACAGTTCTGCCAGGGGGGGATGGCCCCAAAGCAAAAACACCCAGCAAGACATGGGTACTGTACACAGGACACTCAGCGACTCTCTCTCTCAGATACACATCACACGCACGCACACGCACGCACACACACACGCACATAACACACTGGCGAGGAAATTAAAAGCATACAGAAAAATTGATTTGGCGTTAAGAGAATAATACAAACACAGGTGACAGTACTTACATCAGTGAGGACATTTTGGAGCTCCGTGATTTTGACGGCCGAGGTCCGTTCATCTGAAGCGGCGTCCTATTTGACAACAGAAAAAATACAGAACAGCCGACTTGACCCCAACTGCTTCAATCAAACAGGCATTATAACAGGCCAAAACACAAGCCTTTATGTTATGTTTATGAAAAGTATCCCTCCTCTAGATAGAAGAATTTAGCAGCTGCTGCCCTCTAGTGGTGTGAATCTGATAAGGGACGAGACGGGCTGTCTAAGAAGCAAAAGCCACAGACATGCATTACCGTCCATCTTTTTCTTGTGTGGTTTGGCCTTTTGTCCACACGCAAACGTCACAACAGGACACTCAAACCGGACTTTGGAAAACTCTTTCTTCTGTCTTTGTGAGGACAGGGCAGTATTTGTGACGCTCACAAGCCTGTCCTTGACTTCTCTTCAGTCTCTTTGGAGTAACTGTGTGTATATATATAATGCTTGTCTTTGTCCTCATACTCACTCCGTTCATCAGCGCCCCTTCTCTCTTATTGGGCGGCTCCGAACTCATCATCTTCTTCTGCTGAAAGTTCTCCAGCCTCACGGATGCTAGAGAGAGGAATCTCTGCAAAAGGACATTGACAAAATAAGTTTATTAAATAGTTCAACATTATTAGTTTTTTAGTTTGTTGCGTCACTCTCGGGTTCAAGACAAGGCGACAGCAACCATGTCTTTTTAACTGTGCATTTTTACAAGGAGAAATTGGCAAAGGTCGCTCATCACTTGTTATCTTAACTCAAATACAGGGAGTCAATGCCCAGCTTCTGTAAAACAATACACAGAGTAAAATACAAATGAATCTCTTGTTAGCGACAGCATTAGCAGGAGTTAACATTGGGTTACATTACTGATTGTTTGAACAGTTTGGCTAACTTTACCTCCACTAGCTTATTATGTTCCGAATGTTGTCGAGACAACTCAACCAGGGCGTTCTTCAAATTAGCATTTTCCTTCTTCAGGCTGCTGATGACCATATCCTGCTGTGGGTTGAACCTTGTCCGGGGGAAATCTCTGCGTTTATAGGACGCCATCTCAAATCACCTACTGTTAAAAACCAAGAGAGACCAACAAGAAATGGTGTATTTAGGATGTAGTCAGAATATACAATTTCAAAAATAAACATTCTGATTTAGACCAAGTTTACTTTCTCTGTTGTTGACAAGGGACTTGAAGCAGCTATTAGCAAATGCAGCATTGGGTACTAAATGAATGGACCAAGCTAGTTTTCTAAGTAAAGGTGAACGACAAATAAATATACTTTTTTACAATTGGATTAACAGAAAAATGCAGTGCAAATAAATAAATACTGTAAATCTGACCTTTATTTTATATATAACTAAATTGCTGTTGACTGTATCAGAAAGGTGCTGATTGAAAACTGATATATTACAGAATTTTTTGAGCTAATGGGTTTTGGTAATTCACTGTATTTAATTGGAATTTTCTGGAGTTAACAATTAGAAATCCCAACCCATCACCTGTTACAAACTAGGGCCTCAAAGGTATGGAGTAAGCAGAATAAAAAACATATTTTAAATATGCAGCTCAAACTTTATCCTTTAAGCTAACATGACCTAGATTTCAGTATATAAAAAATTGGCTATCTACTTTTCCAGGAAAACTATGCAATGTAATGTAATAGGTCCATCATTGATATCACTCATGCTGAAGAAGACCATGTAATTCGAGTGAAAGCTCAAGGACAGTTACTAGATGTAATGCTCGTGATTTTTACCTATTAATTTAAGGCATTTTCTTTCTTTGTATTTGACCAACTGTCATATCCACTCTCACTTCCTAAATGAAGGCAGAACTGGTGGTGGACATGCTAAGCTAATACGAGGCTAGCTCGCTAACGTGAAATTAGCTAACAAAACGAGCTATTTTCATACTGGGAAGCTGGCTGCTTTTGTGTGCCATCAACAAAGACAAGATAACATTAAATAACGTTAGCTTAGATAGATGATAGATAGGTAACAAAGTTATGAGTTAGCCGGCATAAAATAACATTATTTCAGCTTTACCTTTTTGGAGGGAGGGAAAAAAGCAATGTGAAGTCTGATGCGAAGTCTTGTGATGCGTTCACTGCCCCCTGCCGACGGTCAAATTTTACGAGCTTGAACATTAAAATTACCCTGGGCCTGCTACATTCACATTTACTGGGGCTGTCTTTATGACTTAACTAGGCGAACAAGTCTCTAATTCAGGGATATTTTTTATAATCACAACAGGTGAATTTTTTTTAAACGTTTTGATGTTATTATATTTGCAAAAGCTATGGAAGAATGTATGTCTGTAAAGTTAGCAATGGAATCATTACCACGGTAGGCCTATATTTACTGTAGCCTACAACTTTGAAATATGCTTCCGTATCCCTCTTTTGAAATACACAATGCATTAGGTAATAAGATTCAAGCTATTCTCTTGCTATAATAGTAGGCTTAGGGTAGCTTTAATTTTTTTTTATTTTATTTCCGACAGCACATAAAGGAAGCACACTCCTAAACTGCTGTTTGTCGATGTCCTAACAGCCTATATAGCTTATTGGGGATATGTGAAGGTACTTTTAAAAGGGTAAAGGCCTATGTGTCCTATAACATTGTAAACTGGACAGACGGTGCCACCTGTTGGACAATTACAGTATTACACCCTCACTGTTATGAATGGTTAAAGTAGCAGCAAGTCATTTCCCCGAGTGAGCAGGGAACACAACACAAGCAACTTTGTGCTAAGAGGTTTTTGTCTCTCATCTGTGTGGAATCCTCGCCATCCCTTTTTGGGATGTGGTGACGATGATATGACGTAATGCACACATTGTGCATAAATATGCGTGCATGCGCAGTTTGGCCACTAGGTGTCAGACCGCGCCCGCTGTATGTTGCACATCTGGAATGTTGACGACTGGAGGGGAATAGTGCCATCGCTAATTTTAATTTTTTCTTGTTTGATTCAGCTTTTTATTCTCAGTCTCTTCAGTCACACTGGCATGATGAGCCACGCAATGCAACAGATATGAAGTGTCTTTGTCTGCATTGTTATTGTGGACCTCAGGCAGACACTGCATCTTCCTGGGGGTTTACATGAGTGATGGTCGGTCACACACAGCAGAGGCCCCGGCCCGTAACAATGGACACAGCGTGACGTAACCTATCACAATAAAGTGATTGATATAGGACCTGAAAGCCACTGGAATCTGTAGTTTATGTTTTGTCCCACTAGCAGTGTTGGGTAGTTGTGAAATCCAAATCCAACTTGTATTTTAACTATATTTTGCAGTAGTTGCTGGTAGTAGCGGCTCAAGTAGTTAGCTATTTTTATTTAATTTTTTTGCCATTTTTTATGTAGGCTAGTTTACTACTGAAACAAAAACTTTGGGGCATATTTTGGCAATTTCATCCCATATTAAACCCCCATTTACGAGCCACAGATCAAAGAAAATCCTGATTTCTTTACAGCCAAAAATGTGAAATTCCTTGTCAAAAGTCTTTAGGTCTCAGGAATATTCACCTTCAAGTAAACTGGATTGTGAGCTCACCTCCCTCCCATCAGCAGACTCACTTTACGAACAATTCAGATACATTTAATTGAAAAATTATTCTGTCCTAATAATATATATATATTTCTCTTTTTTCAATTATTTTGTGAGGGAGACCAGAACAATATGCAAAGAGATAAGATTGTTCAGCAGAGCACGAAGGGGTCCAGCTCTGGCTCTTGGCATGTCGATGGGCATTTTTGGAATTTCTGCATCTGATCCCGACATGGACCGGGTCCCAACATAGCAGATCTTATCCTCTCTGAGCCCTAACAACTGGGACCAGCTAAATTATTCCAGCAAGACACATCCTCTTACTACTAATAGTGAGATATTTGGCTGTGTTTTGCGAGTATCTAATTTTGGAATTGATAACATTTACCCAGTTTTACAGTGTGTGTGAACTCCTACATTTATTCAATAAAATTAAGAAAAAAATCAGTTTTTGTTTTGTCTTCATCAGAATTAGTGACCCTTCCAAGATCACTTGAAAAGGTTAATTTCCTCTTAAAACAATTAATGTCACTTTCTCCACTGTGGTGTTTTATTGACCAGAGGCCTTCTAGACTAAAGAAGTAAGAGAGCGCTCGTGTGTTTCGTGCCTGGGATTTGCATTCTGTACCTGGGCTGCGCTGCTGTGGAATGTAATGGGCACTGACACTGGTTTAATGAGTGCATGTACACCCAGGGCCAAATGCAATTACATGCTCTCACAGGCAAGCATCAAAAAAGAAGGCAGCTGTTAACCGCCATTCATCGCGGATGGTCATGCAGTTAACTGTATTTGCAGGACAGGGGGTGAGAGGAAAGGGAGTAGGGGGGGCCTAAAGTCATTATGAGGGAGATAGGGGAGTAGCATCTGTCAACATTGGCACTTTACCATAGCTGCTTTCTAGCCCCTGACTCAGTTTCACCAGAGAAAAGTCCAGCCACGCTTTCCACTGTGTTTGCACACATCCGGCAGGAGTGTGGGAAACCCCATCAACAGCCTCGTCAGGAAGTCAGATGTTTTTGGGAGAGTTTTTGCATGCTCACATTTAGCCCCACTCTGTGCCTCCTGTTGCATTATCATTGATTTCTATGAAAAATAAAGACCTGCTGGTGTTTGAGAATCTGCAGCAAAAATGTCCTTTTCAGGTTGTAGTATTGACATATGTTCTTGCTCTTTTGAAAAACATGAAGGTATTATTTTGTAAAGAATATGAAATATTGGAGTGTCATATCAAGCTAGTAAAATAAATATTATGTCCAGGTGTTTTAATTTGGTTGCCGTTAAATCAAGAGAAAAGCCTACTACACCAATTTTGCATTGTGCTTTTTTAGTTTTATCAGACTCACAATTCAGAATCCATCAAAATCCATGTAGCAGGACCGGAGATATCATCTTATCTATTCATTCTTCCTCCTTGTCAAGACTAAACACCTGCACTTCCCACAATGCAACATGAGCGCTGACAGTTCATGGGAGATTTAGGTATATGATTGCAGCAGCTAATTTATACTGTGCCTAAAGCTTTTTGCACGAGGACAACTACAGAGGTCAGGTAACCTCACTTCTTTCTAACTACACACCTTCAGATTTATTTCACTTTCGACACTGACTCGAGGCAACCGATCAGATTTCGAGCCCCAAAAGCTGTACACAATCTTTTCATGGTGTTGCCCTTTAAGAAAAGACACATGCCATTCCAGCAAACATCTTTTTTTGGATTAGAAATGAGAGTTGGTTGGGAAAGGAGTAAAAAATTATAAATGTTTTGTTTATCGTCCAGAATTATTTTATTCACAAATTTTGAAAAGTCTACAATGATTGTTGTTTCCCTGTGTGATCTAAATGCTTTTGAGACCAACCATGGGGCTTGCTCATATAAGACTGAAGTCTGTATTATGAATTATTGCTGTCCTAACACATGTGGTAGTTCATATCACCTTTCACCTCTTCAATTTGATCTAAGAAACACAAAAATGTATCACAAATAAAAAATAAAAAAAGCCATCAGCAGACATTCCTGCTTGGGGAAACCTGTTAACTGCACACCTTACAAGGCAGAGCTTGCACTGGGCTGTCTGCTCTGACAAGTCAATAAAACCCACTGGTATGCTGAACATTTTTGGAAGGCAGGATAGATATGAGGCTCGGGTGGAATTTGATCAGGCAGAGCGCCAGCCTCCTGTTCATTACAGAGACTCTCCGGCAGTAACACACCCTCCCGGTGAGCACACACCTCGACCAGAGGAAAAGTATTATCTAGACTGGCACGTCAGCAGCCCCCTATACGCTCACACACTTTACATACAGTATGGCTACACGTCACGTCCCTCTTGATTCCCTACCAAGTTTCACAGGGAGGCATGGCAGGGCAGTGGAAAATTTGAAAAGGTTTAAAAATCCGTGACAGATGTGCGCTGACATTTTGGGATCCTTTATGGATTGTTTTCCCTACTCACTTGGACTTGAGACCAATAGGAGCCATGAATCGACCTCCATCTTTCCAGAATCAATCCGTTACTCCTTCTTGCTGCACCTTATAAATAGTTTAAAAGTTATAATGAAGGGCTTTCATTAATGACTGCTGAATCATTTTTAATGATCCATGGATCAGTGCCAGATCTTTAATGAGAACATTGTACTGGTGTTCGCCAACCTCTACTTCCTCTTATCCCATATCTTACTATTCTACATATTGCAGCTTCTCTTAAAACGCACTTATCATGCAGTACTTATGCAAAGTTTTAATTGCTAATTTACGCACACAGCAGGGAAGCTACTCCTTCCTGTAAGCAGTTGGAGAGGAGATATAAAATCACCTCTTCAACTGGCATTCTTCATGTACTCCCTTGTAACATGAAATGAAATAAATGTTCCTCTCTTAATGTGAAGAAGTGTGCAAATTAGTCTTTTAATATTTAGCCTATAGTATGGCTGTTTTGCTTTGCCAGTGTGCTACTATAGCAACATATCAAGTCTCTGTATAAAAGTAACACTTCCATAGAAGCAGCTGTAGCCTAACATGATGCACCCCAGATCCAAGATATTCCCTCTTTTGACCTAGCGGCTAACAGTAACACTACACTACTGCTGCAGGGCCCACGGATGAGAAAATGTAAACTTTCTCCTTGATTTGAAAGCGCTACATAAAAGGCAATGCCATTTACTGTTACTGTACATGGGGATAATGATCATCCTTGTATATCACGTTTCCCCTTGTAATTATGTCATAATTCAAAAGCTTTCCCAGGGCGAGCTAAAAACGGCCAGGTAGGCTACGTCGTCACCATATAAGAAAAGCTTCTCTGAGGCGCCGGGGCCTATTAATTGAGGAGATATAATTACATTCACAACACCCCGAGGGCCTGTCTCGTTTAGTCATCTCAGAGTTACAGCTCCAAACTATAATTAGAGAATGTAATCGCGCAGGTATGGACCTCCAGGATTTATTTTTCAGTCTGACTGAAGGCTGATTGAAAAGACATCTGTGGTTGGGCACCCAGACTGTGTTTACAACCTGGCACCTGTTCAACAGCCACATGCAAGTGGCACCGGGCAGCATACCATACCAGCAAAGTTCACTATTTACATACACAAACATACACACATGGACGGGTGTGTGGTTGTGCTGGTTTGTTTGACGTGTGTTTTTTCCAGTTACCTTGAGAGCAATTTCATGAGTGGCGTGGATGTGTGTGTGTGGGTGTGTGTGTGTGTGTCCCTGTGCATGCCCCTTGTGTATGGTTTTGCCACCCTTGCATGGCACATTTCGCCAGTGTTAACAAGTGACCTCATGCGATTATGTCTTTCCGATCTCAAATGCCATCCAATAAACTACTCATTTCTCACCTCTTCATGCACTCTGTCGCTTGCCATTCAAACACCTCTTATGTTTCTCCCTGACAACCACTCTGCAAGAGTTCAAGACAGGGCCCATAGACTGTAGAAAACGGCCAAAGTGAATATAATGTTACTAATGTAACTGCACACTATGAAATGATACAGGATAGAAGTAATCGATAGCTCAAGTTTTCGTGATGAAGTCGCTGGGTTTAAACCTGGATAAATTCATCTGTAAATTCATATAGTTTGTTTGTTTCTTTGGTCCTGCAGAAATATCGCAACAACTATTGAATGGATTAAGATGAACTTTTGTAAGGAAAGGCATGGATGGTACCTTGACAATGAATCCTTAAGCCTTGGAGGGTCGCCTGACTTTTCCTGACAAAAGTTTTCACTTCACCTGTGACTTATCTCAACATCTAAAGGTTGAATTGAAATAACATGTGTACATACATTCATTGTTACCCGACAATGTATTGTTAAGATTCTGGTGGTCCTATGATTTTTCCTCTAGCGCCACCATGAAGTTGACATTTGTTGTTTTGAGTAAAAGGTCTCCACAGCAACTGGTGGGATTGCCATGAACCAAACTTTGGCAATACCTTAGCTTTTCATCCACTGACATTTTCAATTTGTCCAGCATTTTGGTTTACCTGCAAAACTAATGATTTTCCAATCATCCTTAACTGTAGGCTTTACCTTATGTTTAGTGCTTATGTTAGCAAATGTTACTATGCTAAACTAATGTGGCGACCATGATAAAAATGTGCTTGTGCCTGCTAAACATCAACATGTTGTCCCCGCATTTCAGCATGCTGGTGTTAGCACATCAAAGATCCACTGTGCCCAAGCACAGCCTCACAGAGCTGCTATTTAAAATGTTATTATTTTATAATTTTTGTGTGTTCTTACCTTTTTGGGGGCCATCACAAAATACACAAAAACACAATAAAACTTAAGGGATTTCACCTCCTTGGCATCACACACTGCAAACTGTCAGCTGAGTGTGTGTAATCAAGGCTGAGTTACCAACCTGGCAAATCAGGCAACAGCTCTGGTACAAGGACTTCACTGTTCACTGGCAAACTATTTTATGGTAGCAGAATTAATTGCATATGTGTTTGCTTTCACTGTATGCCCCTCAAAAACCACAATATAAACTGAAATGATAGGTTACCTCAGGGTAACACCTGCATAAATAACTAATCTGCAGGCCCCAGTGCACCGTAACTAAAGAACATTGTGCTCAATCAAGTTAACGCAGACAAATGACATTTCTGAGAAATGGAGAGATCAAGAGGTACGGACTGTATCTGCATGCTGTATGGATTTGTACTGTAGTTTCCCCAAACTTGAATCAGGAACCTGGCCTCCAGATTTTGTGCTGTTGAAAAGAAAAATCCCCATAGCTTACTGTAGATGCCGTGAGGTCGGATGTACAGAATTAAAGGATGAGCTAATCTCCTATCATCTACACACTGATTACATTCCGTGATTCTGAAATATCCTCTAGCTTTTTGCCACATTTTTCATCACATGTAGATAAATGACTGTTTAACATGACCATCTCTCTGATCCCTTAACATAATACAAACACTAATAAATAGGACAGTTGTTGCATCACTAAGACACTGTGGTGAGTTGAGTGATCAAACATTTAACATACTAAACTTTCATTACACATTTTTTTTTTCCTTTTCAGTGATCTTCGGCCAATGACTTGGGGGCTTTGATCTACGTAATAAATCCAGCGGTGATTAATGAAATGTCTAGCTGTATGCACGGAGATTAAGTTAATTATCTTCACCGTTAGCCTGAGTGGAATATCAATCAATCAAGAGAGAGAGAGAGACAACCTGAATGCAATGCTCTCCTTGTGAAAGTTTAGCACTTGGTTGAGTCACAGATTTACAAAAGAAAAATAAGTGGATGAGCAATATGTTTTCTCCCGGGGGTTGAATCACGCACGGACAGCAAAAAAAACACACAAGAGGTCCAATGAGCGTGTAGCTGCAGACGGGGGTTAAGGGAGCAATGACACATCATGGATCATCTTACACGTCCCTACACTGCTCTCACTAAAGCTCTTGACAGCAGAATGATTGAGTAACAACTTACCATAAAACCACTCCCAACCCATTGCAGATCTAAATATGTTGAAGTGTGTGTGTGTGTGTGTGTGTGTGTGTGTGCGCGTGTGTTTGTATGTTTGAGTGACTGTGTGTGCAATCTTCGCATTCGTCCCTCAGCACACATTGACTCAACATATTACTACATCCCCTCTGGATCCCGTTAAATAAGATAGATATGATGGCTTCGGCATGGTGTTCACCGCATCTATCATTGTTATATTCCGATGAAATCATACTCACGTTTTTCCCAAAAGCCAAGGAGAAGAGCAGCAGAGCATTTCACACAACCGCTGCGCTTTCCATAATACTGTATGCAAAAGTCAGGCCTTGTTTACTCCGGTACAGGCCTTTTATATAATGTCTATGGTACAGGCACAGTGCAGTACAGCAAAGTACTTGTTATGATCAGTTTCCACACATTTTCTGTTGTTGTTTGTCTGCTCTGTCACATATATATGTAAATAAATAAAAAACAAAACAACCCAGCCCCATTTATCCATCATATTTTATTCAACAATATAACTCTTCAGAGTAAAATCAATATAAGATACATATGACAAAAATATATTTTAAATAGAAGAGAAAAACATTAAGGCAATTCAACGAAGAAAGTTAACAATCTTGACAGCTTGAATGATAGCATTAGTGTTATATTTTTCTGTGTGTGTGTGTGTGTGTGTGTGTGTGTGTGTGTGTGTGTGTGTGTGTGTGTGTGTGTGTGTGTGTGTGTGTGTGTGTGTGTGTGTGTGTTTTAACTTCTAAGGCACTATGGCATGATCGCTGCTGAAAACCACATTAACGACTTTCAGACGAAGATGGATAACTTTCTACACATGAGAGCGGTGACAACATGTTGGCTTGTCCGATGTGGTTATTCAGTGCTGCGTGTCTACAGTGTACAGTGTTTTCAGCAGTAAGCCAGAGCAGACACGTTGGGAGTGGAGTCATGAAAGGCAAAGCGCAGGTACTGAAAGATTTTTCTCATTCTGGCCCAAAAAAAAATAGTGTGGTGGCATTGTATTAACACTTTCCTAACAAGCCCCCAGTGTCAAACATGAACCAGCTACAAGGCAAAAGCCGCTGCAATTATGTTTATCACGCAAGCCAGTTTTGGTGCCAGTGTGGGACCGACATTAGAAAGCTTGGGGTTGGCCTCTGGAGAATCACCGTGGCACCAGTGTGCGGGTCAGTCAGTTGGCTGAAACGCTCTGTTACAAAAAAAAGAGCCGTCATTTCCTGTGCGTGTTCTCGAGTTCAAAAATCCCTGTAAGTTATTGCCTCTGTGTGATGTGACCGAAGGGGGCTGTGAGGATGGCATCACAAAAAAGTCTGAAAATATGTCCACAGTAACCTAGTGAACAACTTTTCTTTTTCCTTTCTCTCATGTTCACCTGCTGGCAATGCATTAAACTAAGCCACGCACACACTCACACAAACATCCACACACACACACACACGTACACTCAACAGATTTTGTTACCTCTGTATGTACACGACTTAAGAGCCTGTTGCCGTAAACAGTTTGGTACTCTCTCTCAACTCACAGGCGAACTCCCTCCCTCTTCACTTCTGAACTGTTTTTGGCTTTTTTCTGGAAATTATTACTCATGAGTGAAACTGTACAGAAAAACTTGCACGAACAGCATTGGCGCAACAGCAGTATATACTAAAAAAACCCTACAACATGTAACAACAGAAGCCGTGATTTACAATGTCAAAAAAAAAGCTTCTCATATTGCATATTTTTCATGTACATTTATATAGAAAATATGATTTTTCTCTCTTTTCCTAAGACAGAGTGCTTCAATGATGCACACACGGGTTATTGTAAGCAGTGCTGGTGGGAATAAAGTGATAAATGTAGGTTCTGCTGCATCAAATATTCATCACAGTTATGATGTATGTCCACTGGGCTTCTTTTTCTGAGTGCCACTACAAGTGTAAATGCTGCAACCAGCATCATAACTATGTCCGCTTCAGGCACTTAAAGCTATAGTGCGTAACTTTTAATATATAAATGCATTCCGGTTACATTCAAGCCAAAGTTAATGAAGCCTTTCGGCTCCACAAAACTCTCTCTGTATTTCTCAGTAAGGCAGCGTTTACAAACTGGTGTCGCCACCTGACACTGGTGCAGGAGCTCAAAAGGTGCCCATGACATGTTTCAGTTTCTGATTGTACTGCAAAGAAAAAATCCTGGACGTACAGCAGAAGGAAATCTATGCACGATCACTGAAGGCTTACCTCATGTAGATGCACCGGCAGTGTTGCTGTAATTACTCAGAATTCCTCATGTGGGCAACAGAAGTTACGCACTACAGCTTTAGAGTCAACAGTTGTAACAAAAAATGTACAACTTGAAAGATGAAAATCCTTTCATTATAATAAGTGCTGTTGTTGAAACACATTGCTTGATTCCTCAGGACACTAAAACACCTTCTTCACATGCTTCAAGGCACTTGAAAGAAAAAGACGCCCAGTGGTCACAATACAGCGCGGGCTGGTCTGTCATGAGCAAGCCTATGGGAACTGCTGCGCTGCTGTGCAAGTGTATGACAGCCTATGTTATATGTTGTATGCATGTTATTGTAGGAAAATTGAACAGTAAGTTATGCTGGCGTCTGCTGTGTTACACTGCTATGTTTGCTGAACCAGACTTTATGTGGGTGTTTGTGTGGGAGTTTTGGTGCTCAGAAGGCGTAGGGCCCGACTATGATGGTGAGCCTGAGCACAGAGCTGGAGCGGTAGTTCATGGTCAGGTGGTGAGTGACCATCTCCAGGTCAATGATGTATTCCCTGGGGCCCGACAGAGGCTTGGTCAACACCAGCATGGCACTCACGTTGCTCGAACGCTGAGAGAAAAAATATGATCGGTCAATATGTAAACATTGAAATGATATAGTACATTGGATTACATCTACAACAACAACTATTGAATTGATTGCCATTAAAGTTGATACAGACATCCATGTTTACTTCAGGATGAATTGTAATAACTCATAAATCAATCAAATTTTTTATTTCTCTGATACTTTTATTTTGGACCAAATCCTTGATAAGCACTATTTTGTGTTTACTCCTTTTTGGCAAATGTAAGCTTGCTAACAAACTAAACTACGGTACATGCTTAAAATTATACCAACTAAACATCAACATGCAAGCAAGTCATTGTGAGGACAATTAAATTGCTTGCTGACACTAACATTTAGCTAAAATCCTGGCCAACATGCAGCCTATCAAGAGCCACTAGAATGGCTCTAGACTCTTAACCTGGTTTGCAAAGAATGCCAAACAATGATATCACATGAACAAGACATTGTTGCTATTGTGTTACAGGTTCCATTAGCCTATAAAATATCAAGTTGGTTCATTTTACAGTGAAGTCAAGGGGATAATAATAGTCTAAAGATGTGAGTAATGTGATGTATTAAGCTTGAAACTGCAGATGTTGACGGCATCACTACAATCTAATGGTTTTTGCATTTAATCTCAGTCCATCTCGGGACCACAATGGAAATAAGTCTTCGGGCTTTATTGTGTCATCCCTGACTATTTATGTATTTTAATGTATGACATAGAGTGCAGTTCATATTGTATATCAAAATGGTCAAATAAAATCAATTCATCAATCTACAACAACACACACAAAAAGTCATTCCCGTCCACTTACCCGCAGGAAAAACTCTCCTGCCTCGTTGCCAGCTTTGATCCTGAAGGTGTTGTGTGTGTTGGCGTAGATGTTGGTGGCTTGAATCTGGAAGACGTCCGCTGGCACCGTGCGGTCTGCCTGGATGCTCATGTATTTGTAGACAATTGATGGAGGGAGACCCTGGCACTCGGCCTGAGACCTGCAGATACAGCGACTGCAAAACACACAATAACAACCACGATCACTGGGAAACCGGCCGTAAAAAAAATGATAGTGGGAAAAAAAACAAAAAAACAGTGGATGATGTTTACTGACTTTTCCGAGGTTTTGGCATAAGGCGCCTCACAGGGGTTTCTGGGATAGCAGCGGAAGCCTCCGTAATAGTTCCAGCACATTTCATCATCTTGGCAGTTATGGGTCCCCGTTTCACACTCATTTATGTCTGGTGATTTAGCAGGGTGTCAGAGAGAGAGAGAGAGAGAGAGGGAGAGAGGGATAGAGGGATAGAGAGAGAAGGAGAGAGAGGGAGAGAGAGAGAATGAGTTATTAAGTATTTAATAGTCAAAAATAGCTGGATGACAATGCTTGTGTCCCGCACTTCCAAAACTCACAAACCCTACACGCTTCGCGACACAGAGCTGTGAAAACACAGTCAAAGTTCAGGACATGAACAGTTTGGGAATAGTAGTTTGGGAACGGTGTTAAAGGGTTTTTAAGCTGCAGCTGTGGAGATACGAGGAAACACAGGAGGGAAGCCTGCTGAACTGAAGTCCAGGGAAGCCCCCGATCTAACCCCTACACAGGCCTAACTGCAAGCTCTCTCCCCTTGCATAACCATGAAAATAACCCCATCAAACATGCCCCCCCTCCTCCCCCAAACCACAGGGCTATTTCTGGCACAGCAACCTGGATTCATCACCAAAAGGTCCCTGTGACACAATCACTGGGATTCATGGCTGCCCCTATAAAAGCCTGCACCTGACCGAGGGGGGGGAGAGGAAAAAATAACAGCTCTCCCTTTGAGCTTCAAATAAATCCACTTCAAGAAACCAACATCATGCATATAAATTCACAGAGGTGGCGAAGCAGGGCAACACAGAAGTCGCTGTGTTTGTGTTGCCTATAATAACCTCCGCATTCTTTCCATGACAGTGTCGGTCCAGAGTGGATTTCACTCACGCTGGTGAGGTAGAATAGCGGGTGATAGCAGGACTTATCAAGTTCCTCTTAACAGGTATCTTTAAGGCCACACACTGCAGGGGAATAGGGTCAAATGTTTAACTTATAGATATCATCGTTACACTTTGCCAGTTGATTTGCGTACCTTGACACAACCTGTTTCCCTGGAGCTGATATCCCTCCGGACACTCACAGGAGTAACTTCCTGGACTGTTGATGCACTGGTACTGGCACATGTAGCTGGAGAAGCTGCATTCATCAATGTCTGGATGGAAAATATGCACACACACACACACACACACACACACACACACACACGCACACACGCACAAACAAACACACACACACACACGCACACACACACACCAAACAAATGAGTATGATAATGAGTATGAGGCAGTGCGCTGAAGAATGCGATATGATGTGATTTGATGGTTATCTTTGTCTACAGGAGGATGGAAGTGTATTCATTCATCCACTACTGTATATCTGTGTGTGTGTGTGTGTGTGTGTGTGTGTGTGTGTGTGTGTGTGTGTGTGTGTGTGTGTGTGTGTGTGTGTGTGTGCGTGTGTGTGTGTGTGTGTGCGTGCGTGCGTGCGTGTGTGTCCACCTTGGCAGGAGACTGAGTCTTGTGCCAGCTCGTAGCCCTGTTCACACTGGCAGAGGAAGGAGCCAATCAGGTTGTAGCAGTGATGCTGACAGGGACTCTGCACATCACATTCATTCACATCTGGAACAAAAGCAGGTGTTTCACTTAAAAATTTTATACAAATTTGTTTTTGGGCTAACAGTGACTCTCCTATTTATGTGTGTGTGTGTGTGATCATATTTTTTTCCATTTTTTTCCTATATTGACTAATCACCTATATTACTTAGGTGTTGTTTATGTCCTTAAAACCTGTTACTAAACATCATATTCAAAAAAAAAAGTGAATCCTCATAATAGGAAAAGTTCTGGTTTATTACAATGTGGAGCTTTTATTTTGTAGTTTCACCACGTGTTTTATCCAAGCGTCATTGTGACAGTGTTGCAGAGTTCTCAGATCCCGTACAACCAGTGTGATGATGGACACGGTTATCATAAACGGAGGCCAAACAATACAGTATGTCAGTAAGTTATTGGCTCATTTATTTTCCTGTACAGAAGTTGTACTTTGGCCTCAGCGCTGCAGGTCAGAAAGAAAAAACAAAACACACACACACACACACACACACACACACACACACACACACACAGTATGCACACATTCTGCACAAACACACTCACACGTTCTAGAAACAAACAGCTCTCTATCACAGCACGACATTTTTAATAACTTCCTTTGACCTCAGGAGGAGTGTCTCTGTGTGGGTTTGGGGGTTACCAGGTCAATCTCATGATAGAACCCGAGCTACTAGGCACAAAACAAAGACAGCCTCTGCACTATTTGTTTGTTTGCCTTTCCTGACCTTAGAATATTGGCAAAACAGAGGAATAAGAAAAACACAGTGATTGTTAACACAAGACATCCTCTGCTGTGTAAGACACAGGACCTCTTAATTAAATCCACCTGACTACATTTTTATTACATAATTGCACTTGTTAAATCTCTCTTTTTTTTTTTACTTTAAAATTGTATTTGATCTTGTTAACATTCAAATCTATTTTGATATTTAGAAAGCGCAACATAAATAAGGTAAGGTAATTGTGATTATTTATTATAATAATCACTTGTCATTAGCATTGAGCCTGCAAGTAAAAACAACCCACGCCCAAATCTATTATATCTATCCACGCTGACGCATGATGTCGGAGCTGCCTTCAGAATAACAAAGCATTAAGGCGAGTTGTTTACATAATTTGATGTTGCAATCCCCAGCACATGAGCACACGTGGCTTGTCAGTGACTTACCGTCACAGCTGATGTTGTTGCTGGCCAGTTTGTGACCTGCGTTGCACTCACAGTAGTACGAGCCCTGTGTGTTCACACACCTGTGCGTGCAGTAGTGGGTCGTGGAGCACTCGTCTCTGTCTGCAGGAGGGAAAACACAGACGCAAACAAATGTACAGGAGAGTCATGTAATAATGATGATGGATTGGATTTATATAGCGCTTTTCAAGGCACTCAAAGACGCTTTACAGGGTTCCAGGTTCCATTCATTCACACACAGTCATACTGGTGGTGGTAAACTACCATAGTAGCCACAGCTGCCCTGGGGCAGACTGACGGAAGCGTGGCTGCCATTCAGCGCCTAAGGCCCCTCCGACCACCACCTCAAACATACAGCAGTCATACACATTCACACGAGGCAAGGTGGGTGAAGTGTCTTGCCCAAGGACACAACAACCGTGACACAGGTGGCAGAGCGGGGATCGAACCGCCAACCCTTGGATTATTGGCCAACCCGCTTAACCACCTGAGCCACGGTCGCCCAATGTGCAGTTAGTATGGGCAAAAAATGTAGTATGTAAAGTAGCTACAAGGAACTTTTTGTTTTTGTTGATTCTAGCGGCACCTTTGGACCTTTGGGTTTTTACTACACCAGCTCTTAAGCGCGTGCCGGCGACTTATGCATTAGTTTAGGAGGCATCACAATGAAGTTATGTATTAAAATCTGAATAGATAACATTTTAATGTTAATATGATGATGGGGAAGCAAAGTTAACTTTGATTAAATACCCTCCGGGGAACAAAAGATGTTCCGCTCTGCCCGCCGTAGATCGTTTTACCAAAGTTCCTGGGAGATCGGACCCGTGAGGCATTAAGAAAAACAGCGTTGTTTTCACTAATGGTCTTGTTTGCTGTTTCAGGTCATCTATGATCATCAGAGATACATTTAACTGTTTGATAAATGTTTGAAAGTTCCGTAGGAGGTAGGAGGGTTTAAATCAGTTGCTAATACCTTTTCAAAGGCTTGACTTATCAGTTTGAATCATGAGACAAAGCGAGAGAGGAGAGAGAGTGTTTCTGTGAATGATAATAACTCACCGACACAGTGCTCTCCGCTCCTCTGGAAGCCTGCAGGACACTGGCAGGTGTAAGAGCCTCTGGTGTTGTAGCACGCCTGTTCAGGGCCACAAGTGTGTCTACCTGTCGCGCATTCATCTATGTCTGCAATAAAACACACACACACACACAAACCCCACACAGACACAAGTTAAAGCCCATACTGTAAACCCAGGAACATATGGCAGATGAGCCAAAGCAACATGTCCGGACTGTATGTAAGCCTGTGATCTGCGATGTGTGAACTGCTTTTCACAGACAGTAAAAATCTGTGATCACTGACACCATCACATCACACACATAAACACACATGTTCACACACAGAGCGGGCACACTAGATAAAAAGGGCTTTTATTCAGCAGCTCCGGGTGTATAGGGGAAAACACAGATCCTATCTTCTACTAACAGGACAGCTTTTTGAAGTGGGGAGGCGTGTGTGTGTGTGTGTGTGTTGTGTGTGTGTGTGTGTGTGTGTGTGTGTGTGTGTGTGTGTGTGTGTGTGTGTGTGTGTGTGTGTGTGTGTGTGTGTGTGTGTGTGTGTGTGTGTGTGTGTGTAGATGTGTAAAAGTGTGAAAGAGAGAGAGAGAAAGAGCTCAACTGATAATAAGTCATGTGCTTTCGACCATAGCGCTAAAGCACGCAGATCCAGACACACCCAATCATTAGTAATCATACAACTTGATAAGCACAAAGCAGTAGTTAAATGGATAAATTAACTTTTAAAACTTTAAGTTTCCCTACATTTCCCAAAGAAATTCAAAAAACGGATTTACCACTGGCCGACTAAATGATAAACATGGTTTACAATGTTTTAATAACTGGTTAAACTTCTACACCCTCAGAAAGCACTTATTTTCCCTCAAGTTTTCAGCAGAAATCTGATTTGTTTTCAGCCCGATGGCATCGCAGTGGAAAGATTAATCATTTTGTGTTGATCTTACAAATATCACATTCTCAAATTTGATTTGCTTTGGAGCCTCCTTTGAAAGGGAGTCTTTTTTCACTTTAACCCCCTCATCCCTTTTTTCCATCTTTCTCTGTACCCCCCTCCTCCCACACACACACACACACACACACACACACACACACACACACACACACACACACACACACACGCACACGCACACACACACGCACACGCACACACACACTCATACACACACACTCCCTTCAAATACGCCCATACTGTATATACTCTCATCCCTGTGGGCCCACCAGCAGTCCTCTTGGGTGGTCTGACACAACCCATCATATGCAGACAGCCAGTGGGCATCAGTTTTAACTGCGTGACAGACAGTTATCCTCAATACCACACGCACACAGGAAAGGAGGGGGATAGTGGAACTGCATTGTGATTTGACACGTGCCAAACAATAGGCAGAAGAATCTGACTGGAAGGTGCCTGGAGAACCCAAAGTTGCCTTATTCTCCTGCCTGGCTGACTATGCTGAACTTGAGACAAAGACTTACAATAATACTTATATATCATCATATATAAATCAATTAAGAAAAGTGCAGGAAAGCGAAAACTTGCAGATGCACAGATGGGTTTGGTGTGATGTGTTTGCAGCGGAAAAGGACAACACTCTTCTTTGAGTGCCCTCAGTACCAGTCACACTGCCTACACCGTCCAGTGAGACTATTGCTGGTGAGAAATTGGCTTGATTTTGCTGGGCAAAAGCCCATGAAACAAAAGGTGAGCAGCAGGTCAGCTGTCTTAACACTCTCTTAGTACCTTTCAGTTTTTTATGATTATAGTTGCCCTTTTGGACAAAATCAGATACACAAGCGTGTACCGGGGTTGCATGCATTAGTTAAGGAAAGTGTGAAAGAGAGACCTCAGGATGCATTGCGATGAGTTAATGCATTTAGACAGATTAATAATGGTAATATTACAAAGGTGAAACAAAGTAAACTTTGATTTAGAACCGTTCGTGAAACACAGGATGTTCCGGTCGTTCTGCCGTAAATCGTTAAACTTTATCATAATAACTAAATAAAAATAGTGTTTTTTTCACTGATGGTCTAATATGCTGTTACAGGTGTTCAGCTCCGTGGGGGCAGAGGGATAAGACAAACTCTCTACATCAGGGACAAAAGCAGCGCTGATCTAAAGGTGCACCTGAGAGACAACAGGTGCAAACTGCATTGAAGGAGGAATGCTCTGACGAGACTTGTTGCTCATTGACCCGCTTAGTAAAAGGACAAAGATAAAAGCTTTGCTCTTCTGTAAAAGCCTACGCTCTGATGTGGTTTGAGAGGCATCTGGGAAAGTTCATACACAAGCAGCGCCAGGTTTCAGTGACTTTCCAACAGCTTCACACTATGGGATACTGATACTGTTAAAAAAAAGTAGTGGATTTGATGGTCTCAGTCACTAGTGGTGGAAGGCCTGCTGCATCAACATTCAGTCTGTTAGGTCAAAAGATCGACCAAGTCTGTTTTTGGATGATATATTTGCCCATGCGATGTGTATGGCAACAGAAATGCAAGTGCATCAACACTGGACAGTGTTTGTTTTGCATGATTTTTACAGATTGGAGTAGATTTGTCAGCTAACATCCGTTAATACTGCCTTAGGTCGTCACCCCCCTCAGTAAATAAGGGCATATTCAGGTTATTCTACTATCATGCTCAACAATACAGAGGCCACAGTACTGTATTAACTAGCCTTACAGCTCAAGCTAGGGAGGTAAACCACTTTGAAGAATAATAGGGTTGTGTGCTTGTCAGAGAAAAATATAATTGGAAGTGAATAAAGGCTACAGTAGTAATGAAAAATGAATGTCAACAAACAGTTTGACAGGAACCAGCAGGAAGACAACATGAAGTCCCTGTGAATCACAGCAACAAGCCCACTCACTTACTGGAGGTATTCTGGTGATTCATTTAGACTGGAAATGCCCTGCCCTCTGGCAATAGATTTACACAACACAAGTATGACATTCCTGATTCCTGATAGAATGATTCCTGATTTAATAAAGAACTGTGTGTTGATGCTGTAACAGTGCAAAGGAGCAGATAGAGATGAACAAGAATACAAGTCTACAGCCATGAAAGCAGATCTATGCAACATTGGGCACAGCGGCATCTATAGCTACATGCTAATGTCAGCATGCTGAAATCATGCTCAGAAAGATGGGTGAGGGTTAGGGCCACTGTTGCCCAACCAGAATTCCATCAGGTGCATTTGGAGTCATTTTAGCGTGAATCACTTGAGTCCGAAAGCATTTACACCACTTGGGCTGAGCGTTGTTGGCTACCGATCTAAAATCTAGAATCCTTTGCTTTGCCTTGGCTTCCCATATGTTTAATCGTGTTATGAATCCCAATTTTTTATATCAGATTTGAGCAAATTGAATATATTGAATTTTTTTAAACTTTCATTTTTGAACATTGATAAATAAAGGTTAAAATGAGTTGAATTCAAAGGCCAAAAATTCAGTTACATAATTTGTACAATGCATAAGTGCTCCGAGCTAGAAATTCAATGGATGTTTAATTTAAAAAAAATTGACGTCCATATGGATCGTGCACCAAACATCACCTACAGAACATGCAGAAACCCTTGAACTGTGTGTGACAGAGAGAAGAAACAGCACATTTACTGTAACTGGGAGGTCAACGCACTGATGCTTCGTAAGACTCTTAGCGAACGGAAAAGTCGGAGTCATCCTCGCTCCCTTCAAGAGAGCTTGTAAGAGCTCTAACTCAAAGCACATGTGCTGAACGCGGTCCAAGGGTTTCATTCACGGGAATATCTTGTGGTAACTGCTACTTTGTCGCTAAACCTTTAAGAGGCTGCCAATACAAAGTTCTACTAAAGTTTGTGCGTGTGTGTGTACAAGTGTGTGTGTGTGTGTGTGTGGGGGGAGGGGGGGGGGGCATCCCACTCTGGCTGGCTCTTAGGTCCCGTATAGCCTCAAACAGCTTACCACATGCAGCACAGTCCATGTAGCTTACACAGGAAAATACATTTCGCTGCACCAAGCCATCAAAAGTGATGATGTGTTGCGTGTGGGGAGAACATAAGTGACTCCATTCCCTGAGGTCAGATTTTATTTTTTTATTTTTTTAAAATTCTACAACATTTTATTTAACACAGCTTACAAGTTTTCTCTAAGAGCGAGCCTTATGCAACATCACAGGGAGAGATAAGGCTTTCCACGAAAGAGTGGAAGAATTGGAAGAGAAGAATGAGGAGATAGAGCGAGAGAGGGTGGAGGCAATTCTTTTTTTTCTTTACCAAAAAAAGGGCTTTTTAAGATTTGAAGTTAGATTTACGGCCGTGTGTGTGCACATGTGATGTCAGAGTCAAAAAACTCCTTTGCTTTTCAGGGAGATTAATTCTAAATGCCTTGTGGGAGTCGGGGAGTAACGGGGGGAAGGCGGCAGCTCAAAGAATGTGTGTGTGTGTGTGTGTGTGTGTGTGTGTGTGTGTGTGTGTGTGTGTGTGTGTGTGTGTGTGTATCTGTGTGTGTGTGTGTGTGTGTGTGTGTGTGTGTGTGTGTGTGTGTGTATCTGTGTGTGTATCTGTGTGTGTGTGTGTGTGTGTGTGTGTGTGTGTGTGTGTGTGTACGTGTGTGTGTGTATTTGTGCACCAGGGGTCCTGTTGCTCAAACATTAAATGTCCCTTTTTGCAGAGCTTACCATGTTTTAACTGAATGTCGTCATACACTTTGAATGTTTGATGTGTGATATGGGTGGGGAGGGGGAAAAAAAGACATATGTGTCCAAAAACAGGGAGTAAGAGAAAGAGATTTTTTTTGGCCTGAATTCAGAACAATGTGTTATTTGCTCCAGATTTATACTGACATGATAGGACTTGTTGTAATTATCACTTGAGAGCATTTAGTCTTGTTTTCACTGAACCACTGCAATGGAAAAGCAGGAGCCCGTTCCAGGGAACAGTTGGAGCCATCCCGCTGTTGGACGCCGTCAACTCTTTCCCTCTGATTATTGGATAATTCAATCTTTGGGAAAGCAGGGGGCTAGAAGTGCGATGTTAATAGCCCATAAAATTTCACGGCTTCAAATTTATTGGCATGTCATACACCCCTGGCCCCCTGAGCGATCACTTTGCTTAACCTCCTAACACCTTAATATCACCCCTCCTGGCAATCGCTGCACTGCACGACGTTTGTTTCGCTTGTGTTCGATTCCCCCTCTGCAATGCAGTGCAGTGTGAAATGCAGCTATCACTGGCTCCAACAGGACCTCAGGACCAATAGGAGGGAGTGGTGCTGCTGGTGATTCCCACTTTAAAAAAAAAGCAAGTCCAAACGAAAAGAAGCAGATAAGAAATCAAAGGATTGGTGACACCTTGACCTTATATTGCCGTGTATTTCCATCCGTATTAGGGCATGAAATATTTCCGTGCTCTTTTTTGCTATTCGCACCACTCCCAAGATTCCCCCCTCTCATCGCGCTCATTGTTCAGGAGGAACAGGAGTTTTAGTCATGCTGACACTCTTACTAACTGATTTGTGAGTTTGTTCCACACGCTTTCTAAAAGGTCGGGCAGAGTCTTGACATTCTTGAAAATCCGTCCAGTGTGCCAGCTACATTCCCGGCTGATAATAATCCTTCCTCTTACTCCTGAAAACGGTGTAGAAGAAAAAAGAAATGAAAAAAAGAAGTGCTGAGCCACTCTCCTTAGCTATTCAATGGGAAGAGGATCAATCGCTTCTTTGCCTACCTGTAAATGTCAGTGGGCTGGTGGTCAGAGCTGTGGCCATTTACGGGCCTTGAAAGCAAAAATGCAGTGGCAAGGAATGGAATGAAAAAACCTGTTAACCCCAGACACTTAAAAAAATATGGTGCGATGCTGCGAAATCATGTCAAATTAAAAAAAAAAATAACGTGTGAGAAACTGGGACCACGCGATCGCATGTATAGTGAGTGTCGCCCAGCTGAGCGCTGTACTGATTTATAGCAGCCCTGTGCCCCCTTTCCCTGGTGAAGTCAACGGAAAGAGCAACACATGTACTACGCACATCAGAGGAGGAAGCAGCTGGCGGTTGGACAGGCAACCGACCTCGGGGAGAATAATAACAACAACATTAGGGCCACTCGCACACTGTACAGGGGAGGCACGGCAAAGCTGCTTCCACAACCATGGCAGTGAGCGACCAGCAGGCAAAACCACAAGCAATGACTGCCCCAACCCTGAGGGGCCACCTGCATTATGGTTCCATTATATTCAGTGCCTGAAAAGATACCTAGGTCTTCTCTGGCACAGTGGGGAAGCTGATCACCAAGGTATGGGCACACATTAAAACACATTGACATTAACTGAGGGTGTTATTGCTGTTAACTTTTCTCTTGATTTCTGAGTTTCTCTGAGAGCAAGAGATTGAAAACCATATCGCCATAGAGACACTGATGTCAACACACATCCAGTATTTGAAACTTGTCCAATACTGATAAAAACCTGGTAATCGTGATGATCTGATGGACAAAGTATGTAACGGCTACTCTGCTTCAAACTAACCGCAAAGGTATCTGTGGTATTTCTGTTCTGACATTTATCAATCGAGATTTGTGCGGATAATGATAGATAGGTGATAAGCTAAATTGTAATAACAAAATTAAGATTCCAAAGCCGTGCTAGCGGATCTGTGAGGCTGAACTTAAGAAGAGTGGTCCTTTGAGATACATGCTAATGTCAGCATGCTAAAAGTTCACAATGACAGGTTGAATGTTTGCCATGTTGCATCTTTGTGTTCCTTTTTAGTTTAAAGTAGAACTCATTGAAAAAGTCAGAGGATGCAGGGGGCAGGGATGTCTGTGCCAAATTTCATGGCACCCGATCAACTATTCTATCTGCACACCAGGGAAAGGGGGCACTGTTGATATAGTCTTGACCAAAGTGGTTAGCTGACAGACTGACTGACCAACCCCATCCCTTAAAAGCATCTACAATTCAAAGCCTCAAAGATGCATCACTAAAGTTGTTACAGCTGCAACCGCAGTGTAACAGGTGCAATGAGCCAGGCCGTTAAATCACAGGGCGGTAGGGCAGTCCCACAGATAAGCCTTACAGGTGTAGGACAGTGTAAATCACCGGTCTGAGAGCAGGTGGAAGACTAGAGCTAAAGCTGCTAATAGGAGGGTTCAACAGCCACAAAGGAGCACCCTTGGGGATCTGTTTCTTTGAGAGTAGTAACCCTATAAACAAAGTGGGTCAGTTTTCATCAAGCCAAAGCCTTTGTGTTTGATCTGACTTCCTGCTTTCGAACAACACAAACTGTTGTTTTAATTTCCACATCCTGTGTGTGTCCTGTATCGCGTTCCGCTCTGCGCTGGAGTGTTCCCTTCTCCCCGGGCAACAACATTTTCCAAAATCTGTGTCGCTTATCTTTGATTGAGCTTGAGGAGAAATAAACAGCGACGGGATAACATCGGAAGGAATTTCCTGAAAAACTGCCATTGCTCTCTCTCTGTTCAGGCTCATGTCTTTGTGTGTGTGTGTGTGTGTGTGTGTGTGTGTGTGTGTGTGTGTGTGTGTGTGTGTGTGTGTGTGTGTGTGTGTGTGTGTGTGTGTGTGTGTGTGTGTGTGTGTGTGTGTGTGTGTGTGTGTGTGTGTGTGTGTGTGTGTGTGTGTGTGTGTGTGTGTGGTTGTGAGAGCTGGTGGCTGCGTGTGGCTCGTGTCTCTTCCAAGTCAGCCCGACGTCAGAGTGACACAACAGGCACCAAGTGGAGCGTCAATGTGCAAAAACCTTTTAAAAGGTCAAAATAAATCAAGTTGTGCTTTGTGCAACCGCTGCTTTGCTCCCTCTCCCTCTCTCCGCTTCGTTCCGCTCCCCGCATTCCTGCCCCGACGCAAGAGATCGATCCGATGCTTATCTGTCAAGGTGGTGAGTAATTCCTACCATCACAAAAAAAAAAAAAAAAAAAAGATGGGGAGCAAACGGAAAAAACAACCAACGCTCGACATTCCAGAGATATTCCTCCCAAGTGCATTGCATCGGCGTGGAAAAATGTTATTGCATGCGCTCGGCCTTGTTTCGGAAAAGTACACAAGTTCGCTGTCACACACAGGGGCTTAGAGGTCTTAATAGAACATACTTGGGGAAAGATTTCCAGCCACTGCAAGGTGAAGAGCGCCCAGACGCAGTTGAAATTAGTCAGGCATGTAGGTGGTAATGTGGCCCACATGACCTCAGGAAACCAGACAGGTAAACACGCGTGGCAAGTCTTTTCATGTCCCGTACTGCACCACACTAGTATTTCATTTAGAGAGATGAAAAATAGAAGAAGAAAAAAAGGGGGCAGGGGCTAGCTACAGTATGTACACTACACTCAACACTTGCCAGTAGAATAACACAACCCACAAAGTGTAAGACATGAGATTATGGCCAATATTACACGCCTGGAGTCACTAAGAGCACAGCTTAAAGGTGCACTATGCAATTTCAGGGGAGGGGACTTCGTTTACATTGGCAGGGCCCGCAGTGTTTGGAAAACATATTTTTTCTAAGCAAAATTCCTAGTATAATATAATTCTATCATCACAAAATCAAAACCTAATTATTACCTGGAACCAAAAGAAAGACTGGAATATTTTTTGCCGCCCTGTTGCTTTTAACAAAGACAGTGAAACAGCAACTTTTCAGATAGCTTTCTAACTTCAAACAGTGTTAGAGGGATCCAATTTCTCTGTGTAGAAAGTTTGTTTATTCAGTTATGAGAATATACCTTAGAAAATTTTCAATTCTCTCACACACCCAAAGTAACATAGTGCACCTTTAAGTAAGTGGTTATAACAACTTGAGAGGTGTACTCTCAAACAGTGTTGGACTGTAAATGAGGATCATAAAAGAACTCGCTCTTCATTAGATTTTAACGACCCAATTCGACCACTTTTGATGGACAACCTTCATTTCTAGAAGGAAGTGATCTCACTCAAAGCGAGTGAAATGTGCACACACAGGACTACAACAAGCCACTTGTAGGGATCTCCCGGCGGTAAACACAGTAAGTATGTGTATGTGTATGTTTGGCTGGTGGGGGGGAGGTCATGGAAATGTGAGGCATCATTAAGCTGTCACACATATACAGTAAAGGGTTCCTAGTTTCTCTGTGTGGCCAGGGCCGGAGCAGGGCGCCAACTTCCCCCTATGTGTCACTGCAACAACACACACTTAGTCCCAGGTTCACACTTGGGGCTAAGAGGCTTCTTACTGCCCATTTGCAAAGAGTCGTCCGCATTGGGAATGAAAAATTAAAAGACAAAAAAACGGAGTGACGTGTATTATATATATATATAAATTGTGGTTTTGTTTCACTTCTAATCAGCATAAAGAATAGTACGCAAAAGCTACTTTATTTCAGAAACTGGAAAATTGGCTTCATCTTTTTCCAAAGCCTTTAAGCTGATCTCTCGACTATTCGCCCCACACATACACACACACACACACACACACACACACACACACACACACACACACTCAGCAGTAAGTCACCAAAACTACTTAGCGTCAGCGCAACCCATGACGTCGGTACAACCTGGCTTGGTCAATGCTCCGGCACTTCTGCGGTTCCTTAGTCAGCGTCAGCCTTTTCATCTCCCCCTTTGCCCTACCTGACTCTGCACTCCAGGTTTCCTCCACAGAGTGGTGAGTTAGCAGGGCAGGAGCCTGATGTAAGCGCTATTTGATACATTGAGCCCCCCCACCCCCCCACACACACACCCTATTCCCATTGAAAGTAAATGGAAATTCCTTTGCTAAACAGCCCCTGACTGTGGACAAAAAAAAGCAAAAATAGAGAAAGACAATTCTGCATCCAAGAACAATTGGCCCATTGTAGCTAAGTTAAAAGTAATGACAGAGAAACCGGAGTCTGATGTAAACAAAGATTATATCATTCTACCAGCAGAACTATACGCCCACATAACGGCACGAGACGCCTTCCAGTTAAGGACTCACAGTCATTTTCAAAAGCAGTAACACACACTGACAGCAACAGCCTATCTTTGTTTAGCCCATGCACTCCCAACGGCACGCCAGCGAATGAATAAGTATTACGCCCTTACGCCAGCTCGCTTATGTGGTTACTTTAGCTGATATGCTGCCATGTTTTACACTCTAATAAAACCTAATTGGGTTCCAATTCAGAGAAACACATAAAGCGCAGCACACATGTCGTTGCCCCAGGTGTAAAATTTAAATGTGCTACTTTTCTGCTGGAGCTGTGTGCGCCCGCAAAACCACAACGCGCAGCATTTCACCACATGCCACTGCTGCCTACTCCTAACCACTTACTGTAACACATGTACTGAATGGCAAATGCACTTTGTCTTATTGTGCATTGGGAACTAAGGGCTAGATAAGGTTAGAAGGGATATCGGTGGTTCTCTCTCTCAGGTGCAGCTATGAACATCTGGCACAAAGCAGCAACAAAGGGCACTAGTCTGTGTGTGTGTGTGTGTGTGTGTGTGTGTGTGTGTGTGTGTGTGTGTGTGTGTGTGTGTGTGTGTGTGTGTGTGTGTGTGTGTGTGTGTGTGTGTTAGTGAGACAAAGAATGAATCTTCAAACTACTCCCCTCTTGGAAAAGATCAAAGAGTTTTGCTCAAACACAGGATCACACTCACACAGCCCCTTCACACTCTATGTGAACACACACACACACACACACACATGCACACACACACACACACACACACACACATTAGCCCCTTTTACACAGCCAGTGAAAGCCGGGAATATGCCGGCCTTTCGGCCCTCCCCCCAGCTGTGTAAATGCGACAGTTGCGGAACGAGGGAAGAAAGGTGCGAGTGATCGTTCCGGGAATTTTACTACCTCGGGGGGTAGTAAGATTCCCGACACGATCAGTTCCGCCTCTCTGTTTAAATGCTCCAGCTTGTTGTTGCGGAACAGGGGGGCGTTTGACGTTTCATAGTCTACGTTCTAAACATGCGACCATGTTAGCAGTTGAAGGACGTGTGTTTAAAACATTAACCACGGCGGCCTGATGTCCCGTAAAAATCACCAAATAAAAGGAACGGTGTATAATCTAGCTGATCATAAGGTCCGTTGTTCAATCCAAACCCCCGCGCTTCATTTTGCAGAGTGTATGAGTCTATTTCTGCCCAGGAGAAGTTGTACAATGGAAAGCTAGGCTAGGCTAAGTAAGGGATAAAGTATAGCGAACGGGTCACTTGCTAGAAATAAAGACCGACAAGCTGAAGCAGGAGCCCGACGCGCAGCGGAGGGCTCTTGTTCAGCTTGAAGGTCGACCTAGTAACGGGGGAATAGTCTGCTCGCCCCGCTAGACTGTCTGCTTCAGCTGACTGAAGGCTCCGGCTCAGCTGTTAGCCACAGAGCTACTGTTTTGCTAACACATTCCGCCGCCGCTATTATTATCCTAAGTCTGAGCGTATATCCACACTTTATTTCTGTCTACAGTAACGTGACTTCACACACTGTGTGTATGTGTATGTCTGATTGGCAGATCGCTGCCCTCACAAAGAGACTCGCTCACAACCAACCTGTCACACACACACACACACACACACAGAGGTGAAGCGGTCGGATTGATTTAGTCAGTTTGGTTAACTGTCCCAGTGATGTTGGACTCAGCGCGTAGCGAGATCAACTGGCACATCGTGGGGACAGTAAAATACGCCCCTCTTACTGCAAGCTCCAGCACTTCTGCTCTCAATTCACCGGCCATTGTTGTTGTTGTAAAGCAGCTGACCGGCGCGGCGCTAAATGTTTACGTCACACCTGACGCTGTTTACAAGCACCTCTTTCATTCCGGAGCGCTGTGTAAAAGGGACTACTTGATGCGCCAGCAGGCCCGTTGCTTGGTTCTGTGTAAATAACACAGAAGCAAGCAAAGCCGGCATATTGGAGTGATGTTGTTCCGTCAATATGCCGCAATCTCTGTGTAAAAGGGGCTACACACACACACACACACACACACACACACACACACACACACAGAGCTCGCCACAGATTGATAAAAAATCTCCTTGATTTGGCCCCTAAAGCACAGGTCCTCAACACCCGAAAAAAAAAGAACAATTTCTTTATATTTTAAGTAAGGAGTTGACCTCGGGGCCAAAACCATCACGCTGAGAGCAACCAAAGAGTTTAGAGAACCATGACATCACAGTGAGGAAAAGCGAGCAGCTTGCAACACATCTGGCAGCTCCGCATGGTTTAGCTGTCCATGACTGTCAAACAGATGGATGAACAGTTCACCTTTGGAGCTCGCTGCTTATCGAGGCTCTAAAGTCGTTAGCAAGTAATTATCAAATACCTACATAGCACTGCTGGAGACACATTTTGACACATTTCTCCAAGCAGGAGCACTGCATCTGGAAGATATATACTATGTGTGATAATAAAAACCCCTCTCAATGTTGGCATTGATTTCTGCAGTACACAGCAGCCAGTGCAATGGGAATCCAATCCGCAATCATATTTTTTAGGGACTAATCCGTCTCATGGGGGCAAAAAATCTTAAATCTCTTGTATTATGGGAGGTTTTAGGGGGAAAAAAAGTGAATGGAGAGAGTGTGGCAGCAGCCCAGGTTGCACTTCTACACTATATTTTGTGGTTACACCTCATATCCTGCTGACAGAGTCCAATTCCTTTCCTAAAGGAGCTTGTCAACGCAGCTCGCTGAGATAAAAGGAACCGTCTCCAAGTGTTCGTGTACAGCAGTAAAAAATGATAATAGTTTTTCGAGGTACTTTGATGGTACTTTGTATGATCATGAAGCAGGAGAGAGAGGAAGTGTTGGGAGAGTTGGGGGGAGGGGTCTAGGGCTGTGCAATTGATTTAATTTTAATCACAATTACTATTTCGACTTCCAACAATAATGAAAATAAGATACTCAACTTTTAACAAGATAATCATTTAAAGACAGTTCAGGCCTTTGAGTGAGGTCATGTTTTTATTCTATAGTTGAGCTATATGTAAATTCAAGGAAATCCACTGTTAAAACCTCAGCTTTCCATTAAATAAATAAATCGAAAAGGTACTTTACGCATGCATGATGTTTCCAAATGCAATATAATCATTGTGTTAATTAATCGTGATCTCGATATCAATCGAAATAATCCCTATAATTATAATTTTTTTTTAAATAATCAAGCCGCCCTATGGAGTGACCTTACCTCTGCAAAGGTTCTGCTCATCTGCGGTGAAGCCTGTGGTACAGCGTATGGTGCGTGTGGGCTGTGGGACCCTCACTGAGACCTGAGGCTGGCCTGGTTGGACCACGGGGACAGAGGGCACGGGCGGCACGGGGTCCGGCAGCGGCACCTGCTCGCCCTCTTTGCTGATGTAGATGACGGCGCTCTTGGGGAGGCACAGGTATCCACCGAAGTGGTTGATACACTGCATCCCTCCTTTGCACGCGTCATCTAGCAAGGCACACTCGTCGATGTCTGGAAAACACAGTGCAGTGGATAAGGATGGAAAAAAAGAAAGGATCACATTGTATGCACTTTCCTGACCTTTGAATTTAGATGCGTATCTTTTTATGTGGCTATTTGACTTTTAGGTGTATGTTTTCAGTGTATAAGCTGCTGGATACAGGAACTTCCCCATGGGGATAAATAAAGTATCTATCTATCTGTCTGTCTGTCTGTCTGTCTGTCTGTCTGTCTGTCTGTCTGTCTGTCTGTCTGTCTGTCTGTCTGTCTGTCTGTCTGTCTATCTATCTATCTATCTATCTATCTATCTATCTATCTATCTATCTATCTATCTTTGGCATTTTCTGTATTGGAATTCGTTTCATTGGTGAAAAGGCACAAGCATTCAGTTAAGCTTAAATGAAAATGGATAAAAAATAAAGTTGACAAGTAAAATAAGAAACACATTTAAGGCAATTTGTCATCTCTCACCTCTGCATTGCTCTCTGGCGCTGTCATACTCATAGCCCTCTGTGCACTGTGAATGACACATCACCACGATTACCATGAAATAAATCATATTTAGTTCTTTTAAAAACACAATGAATCCAAAACATGAGTTGTCTACCAAAAAATAACAGTACAAAGCATCGCAGAACAGGTTGTGTTCCCCTTACACAGATAAAACACTTAAAAGGACAATAAAAATCTCTCACTCACTGTGTAGGACACGGGCTCCTCAGCCACCTGAGACGTGACCTGTGTGAACACCGCACAAAGACACACGCAGATCCCCAGCATGTCGACCAAACGTTGGGGCAGCACTGTAACGAGATGCGGAGGTTCGGAATGGATAGGAGCGTGCAAGATCATTTTTCGCTTGACAAGCCTACATGTTTTAATACCAGTTATTACATCACTGATGGCATTGCTTAACGAGTCCCAACACCTCCCGCTGCTGGCGCGGTGTTTACCTTGGCACCGCTCCAGCTAAATCTGCGACTTCAACTAAGCGAAGTGTTTTTCTGCTGTTTTTCCTCCAAAAGGATTAAGTGCGTAATACGCGTAAAGATCGTGCGTAAACATGCCCAGCGCCAGGAATATGAAGCAGTCAATCAGCCATGCAGAGTTCATGTTCATTAAAATTCTGTATGTGCACAGGAACGTGTCTAACTTAACATGCTGTCTAATCAATGTTATTAAATACCATTGTAAATGTCTCGATCCTTCCTCGTTTCAAAATACATAAACACTTGTTTCCCGGACAATTTCCCGAAACATGCGAACAACATTATCATAAGAAACAAGTGCTAGTGCAGGTTTTCTGTTCACTTGTTTCCATCCACACTCCTTGTCGGTGTAATGTTTTCATTGTAATCTGATCAGAGCGCTGCATGTATGCAGTAGCGTTTTCATCTTGTGGTGCCTTGGCGACGTAACTGCAATTTACCTGCGGGTCTCCAACTCTCCTGGCGCGCTGAAAGGAGATAAAAAAAACGTCCCGGTTTTGAATGCGTTTGTTTGAATGTGTTGCAAATCCGAACGTGTTCGTAGTAGCAGGCTGGTCCTTATTCTTTAAACGGTGCAGTGGATGTTGGATGGTTTCTGGAGCGCAAGCTGCACTTGTGATGAAACATGCGGCTCGTACAGTATGACATGCTGGGGGCGGTGGGTGGGTGTACCGGGCAGGTTGAGATCTCACCGGGGAAACGCAGTAAACGATCAGGAGGCTGCAGTGGCTCCCTCTATAGACTGACGACTGCTGATAAAAAATTAAAATATATAAATAAATAAAAGCTAGGCCTAATGATCATAAAAAAGGCTAATGGAAGACTAAGCTGTTTTATTAGTCCTTTCTGATAATATTTCTGCACAGAAAACCTTACATAAAAATCACATGTATTCTAAGAAACCAAGGTAAGTAGATAAAGGTCATTACTGTATCTATGCTCTTTGACTAACATACATTTAATCAATCAATCAATCAATCAATCTTGAGTTCAGACTCTCAAATAGATTCATAGCAATACATTACAGAAAAAAATATATACCATACCATACATAAAGATGATGCAGTAATCTTTAATAAAACCTGTTTTGTCATCGTACCACATGCTCCTTTAACATTCCCATAGTCAGTTTGGATTGTTCTCCTTATTTTCCGTATGATTTCATCAGTTTTCTTGGTTCCGGCCTTTACCATATCTGTGTTATTTTGGGAATCCATAACTCATGCTGTGAGTGAGTTCATTTCCTGTATATAAGTATATATGCTCAGAATGTGTGTGTGCAGCAGGTGGTAAAATCAGATCATGTGTTGAAGGACTCCGTCAGCAAAGCACTACATTAGCCTCTTAATACATTTCATGGTGTTTACAAGATGCCTGCGCTTCAGGAACATCTGCTGGAATTGGCATGGCTTCCTGGATTCCCCATGGGCGAAGAGACAGCAAGTGATTGTTTGTGTGTGAACACAAACGTGTGTGTGCCAACAGCTTGTTGATATGAGTAGATAGAGACGGACTTGGCACCATCTACTTAATGCTGACCTTCTGAGATTTCCTCACAGGGTGTGGATGACAGTGGATTGCAGATTCTGAACGTTGCCATAACCTGTAGGTGTTTCGACAAACTCAAACTTTTTCTTGGTAAAAAGCAGATTTTTTTCTTTCCAAGAATAAAAAAATCCAGTGTTCATTCTGTAACGTGAATATTTAACTTGTAATTGGATAGTTTAAAGCTATAGTGTGTAACTTATATTGCCCCCATGAGGAATTCTGAGTAATTACAACACTGTCAGTGAATCTATATGAGGTAAGCCTTTGTTGATCTCGCATTGATTTTATACCATCTGCTGTATGTCCAGTGGTTTTCATAGCAGTGGAATCAACAACTGAAATATTTTGTGGGCGCTTCTTGAGCTTCTGCCCCAGTGTCGGGGTGACACCAGTCTGTAAACGCTGACACACTGAGGAATACAAAAGAGTTTTGTGAGACTAATAGGCTAAGTTAAGCACTATTTCTTCACATTAACAGTGAAAACCTAAAAGCTCAAGATTGGGATATTCATGTTGACTAACATGACGATTGAATGAAGCAATATCAAATACGGCACAGGAATACACTGGCGAACATGCAAATAAATAACAGGGATGACCCAAGAAAATAACTGCACAAATAAATCATCTGTTCACTAAAAGTTTATTTTACTTGGCAAGCTATTCAAGAGATGCACAAAAAAGGCAAAATCACAGATAAAAAGTAGATTAATCAAAACTGTTTTGAAAGAGTTTATAGAGACCAATAGAAGATTTGATCAAAGCCTGATAAGAGAGAGGAAGAGAGGAACATTATCTCTGGTCTGATTCTTCACTGCAACTAAATGAGACTGTGGTGCCTGCAAATCACAGGAGGTGACTCTGAGGTGGGAGACCCTCTAGGTGTGAGAAAGTCTCCAGAGAAATGTTATTCAGGTCAAAACAGCAGATACGGCTAACACTGTTTTTAAAATCAGAAAAGTTGGCCGGGAAGACAAAGACTAACACATGTCCTCAAAAGACCCGGGCACCCCTATGGACTGGACCTATGATGTAAACATGATACAACAGATAGCGTGAACATATATTTAAATATAAAAAGTGGTGGACTGGATCTTTGATTAACATGAGTACTCCTTTGGGTTTAATCATTTCTCTGTGATTATTAGTATATCTCCCTGCCAACAATGGTGACTAACATACATGCATGTGTACACACACACACACACACACACACACTGAGGTAACTGCGTGGCAAGTGTATAAAGTATAAATCTGTTCATTATCACTGTTCAACAGTCCCTAGAGCAAGAATTCAAGGCATGTGTACGGCGGGCTAATAGACTTATATCGTGCACTCTTCTGAGAATCAAAGGAGCCAGTGCTGTGTGATGTTTCTTTCGATGCGGAAGGCAATGCATCAGGTACTGTTGGCTATTGAGCAGCGGCCAATCAGTTCCTGATGCAGTATCATCCACATCACAACGTTCTTCCTGGAGTGGTGGGATGGCCTGGAGGAAAGAGCCGACCCGTAACCATGAGGTCACACCGGACAGAAGGGTGTTAGTTGTAAAACTAGTGGTGGCTGGTATTACATCTACGGTGCCCACCATCTCTACCATTGTGTCTTAGAGCAAGGCACTTAACCCCAAACTGCTCCAGGGGTGCTGTACTATGGCTGATCCTGGGCAAGGACCCCCTATGGAGTGTGGTGTCTTCAGGGAGGACATGCGAAAAAGACCATTTTCAATGTAGCCTGGTGTTAATTGAAAGATAAAGCAACTTAGCATTCACCCCAACATCAGTGCAGGGGCAAAAAAGCGAAATAGTAAAAGACACATTTTGGTCCTTCTGTATTATATCTCCTAATGGTGAGAGGAGTGATACAAATATAACACGCTGTTATTATTCTTTTCATCCTACCGTAACACAATAGCCCATACTGTACAGTACTCATCATTGTAAGTCAAGGTGGCAGCAGAAGCATCTGGAAAGTGAATTCATGCAAATTCAAAATGGGCAATGCATTATGAAAGAGCTGCAAGAGTTGAGGCTGCACTTCAAAAGACGGTCGAAAAAAGAAATGTTTAAAAAAAGTAAGGGTTCGGGGGCTGTGGCAGGAGGAAGAGCAGACAGGGAGAGTTCCTGTGAAGCGGCCTTGTGTAATTGCAGTGACATCTTCATTGAGAGCGCTCTGTCTCTCTCCTGGGCGCTGCAAAGGGGAGTCGTTGACGCCGGTCGATGGGGAGAGCGGCGTTTAGCATAATCCCAGAGGCCATTGTGAGAGCAGCTAGTGAACGACTCACAGTTGCCAGCTGAGATTTCACCAAAACACAGCAGAACGCAGGGAGACGCGGAGGAGACAGCAACATCACAGGAGGAAGCAGAGGAGTGAGAGAGTGGGGAAAGGACTGAGGAGAGTCGGTAGTAGTGGTTGATAGAAAAGCAGATGTGTCAGATGTATTACAAAGAATCTGAAGAGTACATTTCTGGGTCTTCTGCTGAATTGTAGCAGGATGGTTGAGTTATCTATGGTGAGTTTGCAGTATCAAATAGGCAGCTAGGATTGGTAGAAAAAAAACAGATGTGTAAAATATATTACTAAGGAACTCAAGAGTATTATTTTGTTTTCTATAGGTCTATATATTGTAGTCCTGCTGAGTTTTAGGATCAGGAGGTAGTGGTCATCTATAGTGAGTACGCAGCTTGCAGCATCAAATAGGTTGAGTACAAGGTTCAAAACACTTTTTCGTCCAGGTGGACTGCACCTGTTGGCCCCTAATCAGGACTTATTCATTCATCTTCCCCCTTTCTTCATATTTTACACAATAAATGACTGTTATGACTAGGGCTGACATGTAACCTTGAGGCATGAACATATTATACAAGTGTTGCATGGCCCATGGCAACATTATTTTGATTGTGCAATGATAATAACCTTACACCAAAGCGTGAAATCCTCAGGTAGGCAGACGGTTTTGAGCCGACCTTCGGTAAACAAACTGGTCTCCTCCTAACATGTTGCAGAAAGCGCCAAGATGAAAAAAAAATGAACTGAAATACATTTTACGGGGTTTATGTTTCTTTTTAAGGGATGTAAGACCAACTGCAGAATCTCTCCAGGTGATTGTGAAAATATATCAAAAAAACATCACAGTTGCCTGCAGAGATTACCCAGTCAGCCCTTAGAGTCCTCACACACACACACACACACACACACACACACACACACACACACACACACACACACACACACACACACACACACACACACACACAGTGCCCTGTCCCTTAAAAACACACACACGCACACACACACAGTTTTCTATATCCAGGGTCAATTGGCAGCAGACGGTTAACACTGATCAGGATAAAGCCCCCCCCCACCTCCCCTTGTTCCAAAAGGTCCTGTGTTACCATGGTGACAAGGCCAGGGCACGTGCCTTCCATTGTTGAGCCGTATCCTCTTGGGTCAGCAGCACACCCGGTTAGAGGTCAGATGTCACACAGACCTTTCACTGAGGTCACCACTCACCAGCCTTCATCCCTCCACCCCGACACACTGAAACAAATTGAGAGATGGGGGAGAGAAGGGAGGGACAGGTGGAGAGATTTAACATATTTACTCAATTCTGCATGATCATTTGAGGGTTTTCTAACAAACTTATTTGTCGTGCTTCAGGCATTTCTTTGAGTGGAGATTAGCAGTGTAACGTGAGTAGGCACAATGTACAGTATGGTTGAGAATCACTGTCTGTAACTGTATGTCTCCCTCTTGTGGTGAAGTATGATGCTTTGAAAATCTAACATTTTATATGGGTTTGAGTTAAAAGTGTGGCACAAAAACACAGGCCATGAGGTATTCTGGTGGCATTGAGGGTTAAGATTTGAACCAAATAACCACAATAACTAGTTTAATTCAAGTCTAATACATTTGGTCCTTACCAGTCTATGTCTCAACACTGTACATCTTATCTTATAATTTAAGTTGGTGAACGGTCACTTAATGCTGGACTCTGACTAGATACATATTTCAATGTCTAACGATCCATAATGTTCATGCAAACATCTCGCTGAAAAAGCCATTTGCCCCGACCTGATTATATTTAAAACTGTAACAAAACACAATCAGCCTTTGCACTTTAACCAAGCACATCAGACATATGTCCACACATTTAAAAAGTCTTTGGCCAGAGGTGCCATCTTTCTCATTGAGCCTCGGTGCATGTTGGGATATTCGGGTCATCGAGTTGCAAAGTGTAGCCTGGGCGTTGACAAAAGAAAAATCTTAAGTTTATTAAACGGAACAGGCTGACAGTCCACACTTTGTTAGGCAGTGAATGAACAGAGTGGTTTTGACAGGCCTAACCTCTTAAGCTTCAGGTCCCACTGAGCCCGGCACAGCTAGAGCTAAATGCCATCTGTCCCAACATCATGAGGCCCCCCCTCCACTCCCCAAAATGTCCCCCGAGTCTTTAGCATAAAAATCTTGCAATCCCGATATTAAGGAGGAATAGAAGACCGATTTCCTCACGTGATGTAAAGTCTTTGATTAACACACTATACCTAATCTTCAGTAAAGAGCTTCAAGCAAAAACAATTTAAGACTGCCCGGGTTAAAAGTTTTTCAAATAGACAAACAGCTGTCCCGCAAAATTGTGTTTTCATAAGAAAACTTGTCAAGTTTATACACAATATATATTCAGCAAAACGCCTTTCTTAGAAGACTTTAATTTGAGTTGCTTGCCATCAATGTATTTATTTTTTCAAACAGGGTTAATGCCCTCAAGAAAATGGTTCTTCTTTTGCTACACCGGTAGCCTGGGACTTGTGCTTGATCTACATCAATGTGGATAATGTGGTTAAACTTGAAAATAAAAAGCAGAATTGCCAGAAAGGAGTGGGAAAACATCAATGTACGTGGCTACTGCTGACACCAGAGTAGTGGCATTGGTTTACTATGACTATATAACAAGTCCTTACAAAATATGACAAAAATAAGTTTGAAAAAGTTTAGATTCTTTAGGGTGAGGAGATGGCATAGGGCCTTGGTGGTATTTTGGGAAGGTCAAGATCCTGCTTCACATCACTGCTGTGAACCTGACGACCTATTCAAAGGGCACCATCATTGTTTTCTTCAGTTAGTCTCTCACTGTGACTCATCAATAGCCTTTTTTCAAATTCCGTTTTGAACAAATCCGTTTTACGCTCGACTGACTTCCACATACAGCACTGAACAATAACATAATGATATCCCCATATGAACTTTAGTCTCAATCTATTCACAGTGTCTCTCGCTCCGTTAGCTGTCAGCTAATGTTAAGAGCACGGAGTGACCTTTGTGCCCAGTAGCCGATGTGTGTTCTTCTTAAGCACTTCATTAAGGCCCGGGACCTTCTATGTACAAGCAATTGTCTTCCCCTAACAAAAAGACTGACGCATTGTATCAGTCGGAGGTAAATTTATCAAAGGAGGCAGATAACAATGGACAGAACAGCCCAAATTATGAAACAGGTCTGTAAGGGGCCTCCTGGGGAGACATATTGTACTGTTTGTTGATGGTCCAGTTTGGACTGAATGACGTGGCGTTTTCAGATAAAAAAAAAAAAGTTTAATGTGAGATTGACCACATTGAAATGCAAAGGCATATGTACAATAAAAATGTGGGACATGGTGTGCAAGGGGTTGTGTGAAATTCAGTGAGGTTGCATTTGGGGATAAGAAGCCCTGCTGAGAAACTTGGGCAACACGTCGACCTCCCAGAGGTTCACACTGGATAAAAACAATTGGGATCTCCCTGAACTGATGTGACATGTGCATGTGTCCCAGGCCAGCCGTTGAAGGAGCCCGACTGTAGAGGTGGGAGAAAAAAACTGCACCAGAAAAAGGGAGGGAAAGGGGGATAGTAGGATGAGGAGAGGGGGGTTGGGGGGCACAACCAGAGTTTAGCAGAGTGCACAGAATCTGAGAGTGCTTTTATCTGGAGTCCAGTGTGTCACATGTTTTAGTCAGCCTACTTTCTAACTGTTAACTTTTTACTGCTTTTCAGCTTATTTTTTTACAGTTTACATAGGGTATTGTTTTATTTTGCATCTGATGCTTTTGTTATGTTCACTTTCCTCTGTTTGGCTGTAACATTGAAAATGTCCCCACTGTGGGACTAAAAGGATTATCTTATCATATCTAGCGTACAGTGTGTTAAATATCAGGACAGTAAGACGCACATGAAAAGAGGTAACGTGTTTCATAGAACATTTGCTTCACTAGTTTTTGTCAGTGGTAATTTCTACACTTAGTTTACTCCTCTCCGGAAATTGCAAAAATCCGACAATTCATCTATTAGTCGGTCGAAGGATATTTATAAGCAACTTTTTTCATAACTGTTAGTCATCTTTCAAGCCAAATACCAAAACAGTCCTGCATGTTTTATGCTTATACGGACATACAAAGACAGACAAAGCGATTATTAGAGAAAATGATCCACAAATTAATCAATAATAAAATCATCGTTAGTTGCCATCCTACTAATCTCAACAATAGAAAAAAGATCTTCTGGCAAGCAAAGAGTCCATTAATACTAGATGCTTTTCATATAAAGCGTGTCTCTACTGCACTGATGAAACCCTTTTTAATTTGCAGTTGGTTGGGAGTGGGACGGGCTGCCATTTAGCCCCTGATTCACAGATGAAATGGGCCGATGGCACATCAGACTACTGACTGTCCCGACCATATTTACATCCCATCTCCGTTATTGGCGCATAATTCCTCCACACATCTCTTCAATCTTATAACCCCCTACACACAGTCAGTCATACACACACACACACACACACACACACACACACACACGGCTGACTACAATTATGATTTCATGTGCCCCAGAGTATCAGCCAGTCAAGCAATATTTTGCCATTTAAATGGGAATTTATGTCTCATGTAAATGAGTGGGGAGTCGATGGAGGCTCATTCGAGCACTGGCCTTTTCTCAGGGAGCATTCTGTTACAGGCTTCTGGTCACTTCAAGGACCCCGTTCGTCACCTTCATTTATTAGACTGGACCGCTGCTGAATGAGACCTCGCCATCTTATCCACTGACCTTAAGCATCTCCTCAAAAGAATACCACCAACAAGCTCTTAAACATGGGTCGCATTCATTAAAATAACTTCCTCGATTACACAATATTATGTATGATGAATGGACCGAAAACACTCACAACGTAATTCATAAACTTCAGATATGTTCATATAAACTTGCTTGGTAACCTTGAAAACTCAGATTGCAAAGTATTTTAAAAAAGGTAGCACTTTTTGAATTGTTGTGCAATGTTTAAGAATGGACCATGAAGTATATATAATTCAAATGTGTCTTTAATGAAAAGTCTTCCCTGCTCCTTCTCCAGTTAGTAATAGTAGTATAAGTAAGCAAAGTGAGGTGTAATAGTATGGTAACCTACACTGTACCATTGTATAGGTTAAATGCTACAAATTGAGTTTTCTTCCATTCCATGAAGGATTATTCTATATTTCTTCAAATGGCATAAATTAAATCCTGGTGTTGAAACCCTTGACAAAACATTCTAATTTGTGCATGTTTCACCAGGTCAGTTATTGGCTGTTTTATTGACCGCATCACAACAAAGCAGGCAGTAATATCTGACCTTTACAAAGATCATTCCTAAACAACCCGGGCACTCTATCACTTGAGAAAAACCCGGTCAGAGAGCAGGGTTCTTTCTACATTCATCTTGGGAAAAAAAACATCTGTTGGAGACACTTCTACCTCCCGCACAATACTGTTAAACACCTCATTCCTTTAGTTAACTTTTCTCTATTTCTATTGAATGGCTCTATAAAGAGTCAGTGCTTCTGTAGAGATGTCATGTGGTCAAACCTCACTTTTTTTTTTCATCCGTCAATATCTCCTCACCATCCACTACCTGTCTGTACTGTGTGGGCGCTCAGAAAAAATCCAGTATTATTACACAGCCTAGGCTATGTTATCTCCATGCAAGTTTACAGAGCCTAGGCTGTGTATGAACACCATTTCTTTTTTTTAGCACACACACATTACAGACAGGTAGCAGATCATGATGAGATATTCCCTGATTTTGACAAAAAGTGACATTGACAACAAGCATTCTCCAGAATCGCCCACTTACTTAACACTAAAAAAACTTACTTAGCCAATAGTTTGGTAAAGTGTGCTTTTTTCCCACAATACTAAGTTAGCCACTACAGTACTTCAGGAGATAAATATGAAGTGAACCTCTCAGCTGATCAAACTCTGTCCGCAACACAAGACCTTGACCACATGATCGATCACCGGCTCTTATCACAATAGAAACCAGTCCACCTGCTGCTTATCACACGCACACTCCAAAACCATCGCTGGTATTGCAAAACGCACAGAGCACTAAGCATACGCCGCCTCGTGTCTTATCCTAAGCCCAAGGTCTTTACACTCATCTATCAAATACAGATGGCTTTTGCCCATACCAGGGAAGGGAACTATAGTTAATTTGAGGGTGTCCTGACCTAGTTTAATGAAATATGTGAAATGTTAGGTTTCTTTAAAATAACTCAAAAGAGCAGACGAGGTAATTCTGTAAGTCACTGTAAAAAAAAAAAAAAATTACATTAAAGTTATAGTGCGTAATTTCTGTTAGCCCTTTGAGGAATTCTGAGTAATTACAATAACATTTTCGGCGCATCTACGAGATAAGCCTTCTGTGATCGCGCATGGATTTGATTCCTTCTGCTGAATGTCCAGGTTTTTTCTAAACACTACGATCAACAACTGAAACATTTCTTGGGATTTTTCTGAGCTCCTGCGCCAGTGTTGAGGGGCGACACTAGTTGTAAACGCTGCTTTACTGAGAAATACAGGGAGAGTTTTGTGGAGCTAATAGGCTTAATCAACTGTGTCAACTCGTTTGGGGATAGCGTGAGTGTAACCGCCATTCATTCATATGAAAAAGTTACGCACTATAGCTTTAAGTAGTAAAACAAGGGGAACAGAAAGAACCTGTATCTTGATGTTATTGGTCAAACATAAGGTCAAAATAGACAGTAATTTCCTATGGTGCTGAGCTCTTTGAAACGTGACATCAGGTACATACAGGTAATCAGGACGTCAACTGGACATAGACAAGCATTATTGTGAGGCTATTAGGTTGTTGCAGTGATGTAAAGGTTTCCAATAACTTGATGTTACCATGCAAACGCAAGAAACGCCCAACTCATTCTATTAATTCTCTGTTAATTTAAAGGCAGCGTGGAAGCTATGGCGATTACAGCCTGCTGTGCACATACTGTATTACTGCAACTACAGAACCAGAACCTGCTGTGTGGCCGATATCATAAACAGTTTATATGAGATCGGCCCCCGTACACACAGTCAGTACACAGGGCTGATTTATAAGTTGCACCATAAAATTTCAACCTCTCGTCATAGTTTAAAAAGACAGGGACGCCTAGCCACAAATATGTGTTGCTTTGAGTTACAGTGGAGGGCTAAGACAAAGTCCAGGGAAAATGCAGTGTTGCAGGTAAAGTGCTGTGTAATTCCAGCGGAGAGAAAGGACTTGAGGGACCAGGAAAAGAGCAATGCGGCTCACCATGCATTTGTGATTGATGGTCTCTGTCTGTGCAATAGCTGACTGAGCAACATGTACATCTCTCTTATTCACACACTTAATGGCAAACGCTCAACCTCGAGTGCGCTCAGTCGAACATATATGAACCGCACACAACCAATATATGTAATGTATAGTGGAGCTGCCCTTAAAGTAATACACATCAGGCCGGTCGTGGTGACTCATCCGTCAAAAGGAACAACATACCATGTACTCACGACATCCTGGGCAGACCTGGGATCATTGTGTAAAGTCTTCTTTCATCCCCTGCTCCCTCTGTGTTTCTCTAACCCTTCACTGAGCACTGTTGGATCTATAAGAAAAAAACAGAAGAGACATTTTTTTTTATTGTTAATTAATTGTTGTTGTAAGCAGGTGCAGTGGTTGTCCACCCCCAGGGTTGGCGGTTCCATCGCCACCTCCGGCCTCATGTCAAAATGTCCCTTGGCAAGACACTGAACCCCAAATGGCTCCCAGTTTGCTTGCACTCTGCGTGGTAGCTGCTGCCATTGGTGTGTGTGTGTGTGTGTGTGTGTGTGTGTGTGTGTGTGTGTGTGTGTGTGTGTGTGTGTGTGTGTGTGTGTGTGTGTGTGTGTGTGTGTGTGAATGGGTTAATGAGAGGCAAAGATGTAGTTAGCTCAAAGCCTCAGGATTTCTGATGGGCAGCAGCCTCTGCAATCAGTGCGGGTATATATGTGTGTGAATGGGTGAATGCGACAGTAGTGTAAATCGCTATTAGTGGTCAAGTACGATTAGAAAAGCGCATATAAGTCCAGTCCATTTACCATTTACAATCCTTGAGAAATGTTCATAACATGAATATCGTTGCACTTTGTTGATAATATGGATCAACAATACTGCTCACTGAATAAGCATATTCCCCCCCCCAATCTTTGATTCTGTCACGACGATGTTGTCTGGTGCCAAGACATGTCTGGTTTGGCTTTAGTCCAGGCTGGGCCCAGCAGCCTAGCAGGCAGGCCTAGCTTAGTGCTGACACATCGCTAACATCAGCCAGGGAGAGGAGAAACATCAGCACAGCACCATTTCACATTTGCAAGGAGGGGATACACTTGCTCATCTGCAGAGGGATTAAGGAAAATGTCACAGTATCGGTGTGGCCTTTGAAGGATTAATAATTAGAAATGTTTAAAGATATATGTGAGGCCCTAGACGTTTTTGTGTAATGGGAGAAAATTGTGGAAAATGCATTAAAAAGGCCACACCCCCTACAAATCAACCTATTATTATTCAAATGAAGCCACTGTAAAACTACCAGGATATTTTTGCCGAACACAGAAAAACAAATCAAAATATTGATATGCTTTAGTCCACGTGTTCAGCTATTCACATTCAATGCAGCACGGGTGTAGCACACAAGAGCTACAAACACATGGCAGAGAGGGACCGTCTGGATAAATTGGTACATTAATGGTAAAAAAAAAAAAGGTTATATCGAGAAAAATAGATATTACTTTTTTCTACTAGTACAAACAAACATTTATGGGATTTATAAAAAGTGTGTATTTTCCTCTACACACCGTTTTTTAGCGGAAATTGACTGAACAGCGAATCAACGTGGATGGCACAAACATGAATCAGGGTTTTATCTAGATTTGTGAATTGGTTAAAATACAAATTACGGTTAAAAAGACGTATTATTGTATTGTATAAAGTGGAACAGTACTAAAACTGACCATACCCACCCTCTTCCTATTACACATGTTATTTCTGTTCACGTGTATGCGATTATAATGGCTGCCTTTTGTGCTTAGCAAGGCCATGCAAATGAGATTGACAGAAACGAGTTTGTGTCATCAATATGCACAGAAATAACCAGGGGTGCCACTGATTGATGATGCAAACCCTCTACCAATAGCCTTCTCTCTGACCTATGACTCCTCACCCCTCAAGGGGTTAAACTTATTACCCTTTGACACGCGTGACCTCTGGTGTGAAAGGGGCTAGATTAAAAGGTGGCCAAAGCTTAGGCCCTATTGGTCCCTCTCTGTCCAAACGGTGGCCAGAGGGGCTGACCAACCAAACCCTACAGGGATGTGACCCTGGCCCTGCCACACGCTGCTTGGATAATACTATTAACAGGTCAATACTCGTCCTAAAACAGGGGAGGGGGAGAACGCTGCTTTAACCTGAACAGAAGAAAGGGATGAGGAGGGGATATTGTGGAAGGAACAGATTTGCAGAATAAATTTGATTTGAAGGTTATTTGTCAGGTTTGTTTGAACAAATGGTCAACCAATTTGATTTCCAAACAGGGGTATATTGACCTGGATACATTCTGAATGCAACCGATGGATAATCAGAGTATGGCTGTCCTGAAAAACGTCAACATTGGTAGAAAATATTCAATGTATTACATTTATAGTATAGATTGTACGGCCTATTTGTGTGTCCTGAACAAAATCAGAAAGGCTAGGGAAGTGAGCCGAATGTCCTAATAATTTATGAAAATCTTGGGGTAGACTAAACGCGCCCAAAACTACGCAAGCATTTTAGCCAAGTCATCCTTGAAAATTGGTGCTACAGCTCAAAATATCGAGATTTTTTTTTTTTAATTGATGTTAAACACAGAATTGTGACAAATTAGAACTTACAATTATTTTGCATTTAGAAATATAATGTCCATAGTTAATGAAATTACCAATAATATTAGAGGAGAGTTGCAATACACTCTACACCTCTAGTTTGAGCAGTAGAGGGGTGGGATTGGGAGTTTGCCAATAGAGCACGCTACATGCAAGACATGTGCTCGTACACACCCACACCCACCATTATAGGAGTATTAGCTATTCTCTCCCTCATGTCTCCCTAATAAAAAATGTTATCTGCTTCTTCCTTTGACTAATTGAGTTTTTATGCAACACAAATCTACTTATGATAAAACAAAATACAGAGATTAACTGACTAATAGCTTTTCAAATTGTGTTACTGGTACAGTAACATATGCCATATGGTGGGCACCTAAAAAAAACTCAGTTCAGCTCTAACTCTTTTACACTCACCATCATCACTATCACACCCAAAATACCGCAACATTTCTGTTATTTTATATATGAAGCCATGTATTTCCACCAGACTTGATTTGTACTCAAATATAATGAATACGCATTTAGAGGGTGTACACATGGCATACATAATGCGCTTTGTCTCCTTCCACCCTTAAGAGTTGAGCGCCAATAAAAAAAATGCAGTTCAAGACTAAATAATGCAACAAGCAGCCCCAGCTATGACCCCGACAAAATTAGTTTTGAAAAAAGGAATTACACAACAATAATAATAAAAGATATTGAACTGAATCACATGTGGCCAATAGAATCCACTCTACCAAAGTTATCAGACCTGCTGCTACAGTAGGGCTCGTAAACTATCATTCAAACATGCATTCAGTCTCACACAAACGCACATGCAATCTCTTAAAAACACACGCACATTAACAGTACAGGCTCACAGATTACTCCGGACAAGAAAGAGAAAATCTTCAAGCAAAGAGGAAGAAATAGCAAACCCATTAAAACTGAAGTAGAATTGGGATGAATGACAGAAAGGATGAATAAATAAATAGGAATAGTACCTTCTAAAGCATCCATGTGGTGGTCTAAGGGTGGGACACCTGCAGAACCTTACATGGTCTATCTCTTCAGCGACTGCTTCCTCACGGAGCAGCGTGTGTGTATGAGCCAGAGTGAGTATGTCTGTGTGTGTGTGTGTGTGTTGGTGGCTGAGGGAGGGGATCCTACCCCTCCTCCTTAGGACTGTGCCTCCTTAACAGGATGGAGGGGTAGGTGGGGCCACTGCAATAAAGCAAACACACACACACATACACACACATTTTTCTATGGTTGTTATGTCCCTGATTCTCTCGGTCTTTCCCGCCTCCACACTTCCATCCTTCTATCCCTCTCTTTCCAAGACTTGCCCAGTCTCAAGCTGCTTCCGCCAGCAGACTTTGCGCTCATTGCTCTCGCCTCGTGCTCCCATCTAAATCTCAGTCTGTCTGCAAAGGCTCTTACACTCTCCCTGTACCTTTCATCTCTCAGCCCTCCCTAGCCCTGTGCCCCTATGCCTTCCTCACTAACTGTATGGTAATATTAACATGCTCACATTAATCTGGAGAGGACTGGGACATATGCTGTTTCTGGCTGGTGGTCCACAACCTGCTAAAACTCCTGGTGTGTGTGTGTGTGTGTACGTGTGTGTCCCGTCGAGTCGTTAGTCTCATAACACTACAGCACTAAGATTACGCGGGACAGTCAGAGAGCATGGTGTGTTTGGGAGAGGAGAGGGACAGCTTAGTGGTGCCACAATCAACAGCAGCCAAGCACTTTTTTTCTTCTTTCCTTTTTAACCTATTATAGTTCTTCTGGCTGTGGGTCGCTGTGCCACACCACCCCACCTCCCTAACACTCATCCGGCCACCCTAACACAAATCCCATCTGATTCGGGGAGTAGCCATCCCTACATAAATCATTCCCTTATTCCATTGGCCACACGTTACATTGAAAGTATTGATTTTTCTCCCCCCCTCCCTCCTGCCTCCAACAGCAGCACTGATTGCAAGGAAACCCTTCACAACGGTCACAAACAGGAAGTGGAATAACAAACCACGGGTGTGTGTTTCGATTGACTACAATGGCGGATTCCGAATGCTTTGGTCATAACACCGAAAGGAGGGAGAGCTCGGCTTTGCCTTGCACATGTGATGCCTACGTGATAAACCACAAAACAGCATTTAAAATACAAAAAAAACTGACAAAACACTAAGAATTAATCAATCAAATGTAACAAGCAAAATGATACTTGAACATGGGAATACCTCCAGCCAAATTATACCAAAAAACAACCCAGGAAGCATCAGTTCTACTGTAGGAAGCATTTCCAGTATTTCCTAACATGATATGCATCCACATTGATTACTATCTGAAGTCTGGCTGTAGCCACATAATACCAACAAGTGTAGTTTTCAGCTTTTAGAGGAATAAACAGCAACACTTTCAAAAGGTGAAAGGAAAAAACAGCCAATTAAAGTCTGTGGTTTTAAAGGAACCACTGTCCGAAGATTACAACTGACCATTAGAAGAGCAAAAGCTGCTGTTTCCATGGCAGCACAGCTGAGGACACTTTGAACTATGACCTGGTCCTCCTGCCTGTGCTCTGAAGCGGTGACCAAGCCCAGGGTCAATCACAAACAAGGTCAGCAGGGGTCAAATGGTAATGACCCCTACGCCGGTTATGTAACGACACCATATCAACCTCCACCGAGCAGCATCTAGGCATCATTCATTCTAATCAGAGCAGTGCACCTTGCAGGAGTACAGGGGTGATGCTGCCTCTGTATAAAGAGAAAGATGAAAGTCTATTAGCCGATGCATTTAAGATCAAGAGCAAAATATGAAAAACTGGAGAAGGACGATGAGAAACGACGATAAAACTACACGAAAGATGACATTTAAAATGGTGTATTCTATAACAGTACAGTATGTGTGATCATACTGTTATTTAATTGGTAAGAAAAATTGTAGGCCTATTAACTAATCACTTGAACATTTATTTCAGAAGGCACTTTGAATATTTGGCCCACATTTCACAATGATGACTTGAGATTGAACTAGAGGGTGATGACCATGAGGAATACGCAGCAAAATGTAATAACGGCGGCTATAACGGTTACACATCGACACACAGGCCTATTCACTGAAAAGTTATAAAGAATGGTGAAATATTCAGTGGAATTTTTTTTTCCAGTAAGGTGCATGTGAAGGTTTACTGGATGCCTGTGATGAGTCAGCACAAAACTGAGAATTGGGTTTAGTCATATTCATCAAGATTGATGCGGGACAACTTTTCAAAACTACTGCATCTGTCTGATAGAGTACGGTGTTCAAACACATACCAAGAGGGAGAGGAGAGGATCTTTAAGAAAAGGATGACACAGTCTTGGGGTAGAGAAACTGGGTTGGAACTAAGAGAAGGGGGAAAGACAGATGAAGGGGTGGAGGGAGCGATCAGAGGGGTGCCAGACACAAAGAGGCCAGGCCACGGCCGGTGGCACGCGATGGGCAGATTAACCAGCGTTTCCTCCCCTAACTGAAGCATTAGGACACCTGACTGAGTCCCGCCAATGGCAGCCAGCCAAGGATTTTTTTTGGGGGGGGGACAAGCTGGGGCTCGCCTTTCAACACTCGGGCTCTTCGACAACACAAAGAGGGGTGGGGTGCTGCTCGTGTGGGGGGTAAGAAATAGGGGGTGATGGGCTGGGCTGGTGGCTTGGAGTGGGGAGGTGGTAGTGGTGGTGTGGGGGGCTACAAGCCTTACCCCTCACCATCTGCTGCCCAGGCTAAGTGAGGACAGGGGTAGGGCCCTGACAGAGGGTGGGGTGGAGTATCTGAGCGTGTGCACTGAAAACACACACGTGTATCTGCGTGCACGCACCTGTTAGTGTGTCAGTGGGTGGATGGGTGGGTGAATGGAATGGCAGATGGGACAGGGGGCATACTCCACTGGCACTGGAGCTTCGATGGTTGTTAGTCATCCCACATTAAGGAGTATCCCCCGCCTCCCCCCCCCCTTCCTTCCCCCACATTCCTCACCCCTGCTACCTAATCCACAGTGCCAGCCAATTCTTTATGTTTTGCTCAGTTTGATTAAGACATCCATGATTAGAGACATTATGGGCTGGGTGAGAGGGTGTGTGTTAACCGCTTAGCCATGTGGCTGTTTACTGTAACCAAAGCCAGACTGGTCCAGCCCCTTTTGCCTCACACACCCCTTTACAGCTTACTTTAAAAAGGTGCACTATGTAACTTTTGATGTATATATTCTCATAACTGATGCCTTAAAAAATAGTTTTGATAGAATTATTCAATACTAAGAACATGTATAAAATATGTTTTGTAACCCACCGGCAGGCCTACCCTGAAACAGCATAGTGCACCTTTAACATTTATTACTCGTCCATAAGCGAGTCCCAGTTATTCCTTGTCTTGGGAGTGTTGCAAAAAATGTGTTTAGAGAAGAAAAAAATCCCCACTTACAAATCCTCATACAGTGTTTGACTATTACCCCTCGGGATGGTGGGTGTATTAACTGTGAGCTATTTCCCTCCGTTACATTTAACCCTTTGGTGCTCTTGGGGACGTTTTTGTCCTTTCGCACTTTTTTTACGCTCTTTTTTGTGTATAACTTTGGCTGTGCTTATGTTAGCTGAAATATTTTTGGCCAGGGATTTTTTTTTTTCAAATATTTTGTTTATTTCTACTCAGCAACTTTGTACCATCTATTATAAAGGCTGTACACTTTTTTGTTCCTCTCAGCTCCCTAAGGACGTTTTTGTCCCCTATTGACTCCCATTCAAAATGGCCTTTTTTCACCAATTTGATCCTGCTGTCATTACAGCATAAAATATTTTTTTCAATGATTTTATGCTTTCATCCTAGACACAAAGCATCAAAATTGATCATTTTCAACACCATCAAAATTTTGAGCCATTTCCCTATATTTGGCATAGGGTTGAATTACAAGCATTTTCCAGGTTTTCGGTCCTGCCCCCCACAGTGCAATAGAAAAAAAAAATTCAACCTAAATGGTGTGAGTGTGATGGTAGGGATGCTAGTGTGTGGTGCATATGTGTGTATTGAGAAAATATAGTGTGTGTGTTTGTGTACACACAGCCAAACTTTACAAACTCAAACGTGTATGGAAAAAATGGCCCAATTTAAACTTTATTTTTTCAAACCATAGCCATGATGACAAACACATGTAAATTTGATGATATTAGGCAATAATCCAACACTTAAGACACCAAAATTGCTTTTTTAGCCTTATCTAGCTCAATCATTTATTTTCTCCAGTTTTTTTTGAGGATCAAATATGCTCCCTAAAACCATTTTTGTACTATTTTGTAATTTTTTAGAGTTGCAGGCCTAAACATAAGAAATATGAGAAATTAATGGAAAGTGTGGATCCATATGGATACCTTAGGGTTGTGTCTGTGTGTGTGTTGTGAAATTACTGTGTGTGTATGTGTGTGTGTCTTTGTGCGCATGCATATGTGTGCAGCTGTAATGTGCAATTTGTGGGTTTTCAGGTGGCTGCAGGTTTACTTTGTTACTTTGTTGACATCATCAAAGAAACTGGAATTAAAAGGTCAAAAGCAACTAACAATGAATGAATATTTGATATTTATGTAAAGAGGTCAAGTGGGATAAAAGGTTTTAAAAAAAAAAGTAGAAAAAAATATTACTGTATAATGTTTTTAGGGCAGTTTATAGGGAGAGGATGAGTGTGAGTATTTATTTGCATCTGTGACTGCACAAATACTAAACATATATCAAAAGCAGTTTTATTGCAAATCATTAACATATCCTAGAGTCTAATTATCCCACTCAAAAAAATCCACTTTGCATCTATTATATGAGAAATTTTTCAATTATTGTGTTTTTTTTTAATAAAAATGGCTCACGTCATCACATAAGCATGCATGTAAAGGGTTAAAAGCAATTACAAATGAATGAATATTTGATATGTATGTGAAGAGGTCAAGTGGGATAAAAGGTTTTAAAAAAAAAAAGTAGAAAAAAATATTAATGTATAATGTTTTTATGGCAGTTTATAGGGAGAGGACGTTTTTGTCCTCTAAGGTCATGAGAGGGAGTATTTATTTGCATCTGTGACTGCACAAATACTAAACATATATCAAAAGCAGTTTTATTGCAAATCATTAACATATCCTAGAGTCTAATTATCCCACTCAAAAAAATCCACTTTGCATCTATTATATGAGAAATTTTACAATTATTGTGTTTTTTTAAATAAAAATGGCTCACGTCATCACATAAACTTGCATGTAAAGGGTTAAAAGCAATTACAAATGAATGAATATTTGATATGTATGTGAAGAGGTCAAGTGGGATAAAAGGTTTGTAAAAAAAAGTAGAAAAAAATATTAATGTATAATGTTTTTATGGCAGTTTATAGGGCGAGGACGTTTTTGTCCTCTAAGGTCATGAGAGGGAGTATTTATTTGCATCTGTGACTGCACAAATACTAAACATATATCAAAAGCAGTTTTATTGCAAATCATTAACATATCCTAGAGTCTAATTATCCCACTCAAAAAAATCCACTTTGCATCTATTATATGAGAAATTTTACAATTATTGTGTTTTTTTAAATAAAAATGGCTCACGTCATCACATAAACTTGCATGTAAAGGGTTAAAAGCAATTACAAATGAATGAATATTTGATATGTATGTGAAGAGGTCAAGTGGGATAAAAGGTTTGTAAAAAAAAAGTAGAAAAAAATATTAATGTATAATGTTTTTATGGCAGTTTATAGGGAGAGGACGTTTTTGTCCTCTAAGGTCATGAGAGGGAGTATTTATTTGCATCTGTGACTGCACAAATACTAAACATATATCAAAAGCAGTTTTATTGCAAATCATTAACATATCCTAGAGTCTAATTATCCCACTTAAAAAAATCCACTTTGCATCTATTATATGAGAAATTTTTCAATTATTGTGTTTTTTTTAAATAAAAATGGCTCACGTCATCACATAAACTTGCATGTAAAGGGTTAAAAGCAATTACAAATGAATGAATATTTGATATGTATGTGAAGAGGTCAAGTGAGATAAAAGGTTTGTAAAAAAAAAAGTAGAAAAAAATATTAATGTATAATGTTTTTATGGCAGTTTATAGGGAGAGGACGTTTTTGTCCTCTAAGGTAACCAAGGCGTAGTAAAAGTTAAGGATACCCAAGGGTTAAAAAAAAAAAAAGGGGGTCAAAGCAGCAGACAGTTCAGTCTTGCTGGGCAGTAATCTGAAAATGCCTGTAATCCTCCATACACACACAGCCCTTCTGGAGGGCAGCGATTGTAGGGTGGATAGGTGTAGCCTGGTGTCCGTTTAGCAGCCATGTGTCTGACCAAGCTTGACACGCAACCGGAGCTCCGTACAGCTGCCAGGACACACACTGAGAGATGAGGCACAGTATAAAGCTGCCCCGCGCTCACTCACTGGAATAATTATGCCATTTTCTTGCCCTATACAATGCAGAGACGACTGCAGGTCACTGAACTTATTCAACTCTGCATTAGGACGTGTGGCATATATGCAATGAAATCAACTGGTGTGTGAACTAAAAAGTGGAGTCAGTCATTCTGAAAAATGCATGTTTTCAAAATCACTAGTTGTCAGCATAGTAGGTTGTCAGTATCTACTCACACAACCCCACAACCAACTACCTCTCTGTACTATGTGTGTGGGGGGAAAAAAAAACTGTAGGCTATTTAAACAAAGGGGTCCCATTACAGTAGGCTTAGCAAGATGCCCGTTCACAGAGCCTAGGCTGTCTATCAAGTGTTTTATTCCCCCCCTCAGCACACACATTATGGACAGGTAGCAGGACGTGATCAAATATTCACTTATTTTGAAGTGATTCGACAACTAGTTCTACGAGAAGATACCAAAACAAAATTCAGAAACAACTTTTTTATTTGGCAAAATCACCAGCAGCAAGACAGAATCAAGCAAGTGTGTACAGTAGGCCAGGCTATTCACACTTATTTTGAGAAAGTACACGTGAATATATCCATGGGACTTCTGTAACAACGAAGTGGCACGTAAGCACCTGAAATAAATGGCAAATTATTAGTGCATTAATTTACTTTACTTTAAAGTCCCACATTGACAGACTGCATTGGGACAGAAATGTGTGGTTGTGACATGTGGCTGTATTGATGCATCTTTTTTTCCCCGTCCTGAAATGTTGAAGTTACCTTGGGTTTAGCAAGTTCACATGGTACTCCTGCCGAGATGGTGGTCTGACCTTTCTTTATATGTCCATGGGTCTGACTCTTGCACGTAGGTGCCAGCTGCACATCCAGGATGTAGTTTATTCCCTCGACCACCTGTAAGGAAATAGCAGAATTTATCATTTGATAGCCTATCGATTTATTTATTTTAAATAAAAAAAAAGTATGCTGCGTTTACCATGACTCCAGAATTCAGTTTTACCTGAGTTTTGGCTGATGTTATTTTCAAAAGGTGGTAGCGAAACGGTCCTGCGTCGTTGGCTTTGTTGAATTCTTTCACAGCAAACGCTGCAACGGTCAGCACCTTGCGGGTCAGCGGGACCTCTACCGGGGCTCCAACTGCTGGTTGGGCGGTTACAAAGCCGCAAGCAGAAGCACTAACGAAAATACAAACCCAGGCGAACATCCTAAAGCCAACAAGTTGTTTGGTGGTGCAAATAGGAGTCGGTGGTCGGTTCTGAATGCGTGGTGAGTTCGCATTCAAACCCGGGTTTTAAACAAGCTGAAGCTACTTACGCACAGCTGTTCCAAATCATGTTGATTAGAACATGGACCGTCCGAACCATGGTCCGAACTGATATCGCCCCAGAAACTTCTGTGCGTTGCTAAGCTGTCGTGAAGCTGGTGCTGCTGTAGGAAAACAGGCTAAAAAATAAAATTTTACATTTTAATTTGAATAATGGGGAAAATAACTACAATATATTTATTTCGTAATATGGAAAGAGGTGTGACCCAGTCTATTGTGTGGCCCCATTTGAAGTCAGTGACAAAAAATTTTTTTTTAAATAAAATAACAAATGTGCAACATAAGCTATGCTATAAGGCTACAACACAGACACAGTGAGTGAGTGTAGCATATTTATTTAAAAACAAATGTTCACACTTACAAACACAACAAATAGGCTTCTGGAATATCAAAGATTTACTAAATTCACTCTATTTACCTAAACAATTGACAGTGTAGCACATTTTCAGATGTAGGCCTATAGGCTATCATAATTAATCCAAATGAAGGTCACCTGTGTGTCATCAAGGCGTGTGAAGAGATTTTACTTTATGGTAGAAACTTCATCAAGTCAAATGCATATTCTTCCCTATTACATGCCAAGGCTACTGCAGGCGGAGAAGGATATGACACATTCCCAGGACATTTAATAACCCCTGAAATAGGGATATCAAATAGCACAGCAGTAAATCTGCCTTGAGCAGGCTGTCCTCAAACCACATGAGTGCATGTGAGACAGTTGCAGGCAACCACAACAGCTAATGCAACTTTAACAGGACTGCAAGCTTGTTATAGGCTTCTAAGGCAATGTATTTGCAATAAACAAAATACTGCACATTTACAGGAGCAAACCATACTGACCATGAAGCCTGTGGTGGACTGGAGGTGCCCTATACTGTAGTATAGGCCTATATCATATCATTATATTAATTAGGCGGCCCTAAGGGTTGGCTAAGGTAGAGGGGTCACATAAATGCTTGTAATACAAATGGATCTTGAAGGAAGACCTGCTTCAGCCTGTTTTTCTAAGACTTCCTTCCAAATAAAAAGAGGAAGTGAGTCCAGACGGCAATCCTTTGAAAATGTGTGGCAAATGGTTATTGACTCCACAGATCCATTCATATGCACTCAAGCCCTCAACTGCTGCCAAAGATGCCTCCACTTTATATCAAACTAAAAAGAGATGCAATAAAGAGACGAAGAAGAAAAAAGAGTGCAATCAGTGATTTTGCTTCATATTTGTACTTTTTATTTAAAATATAGGTAGATACTTAACATTAAAGACTTTTACGTGATCACTGAAAAAAAAGGGAAGATAAATCCTAAATCTAAGGGCGGTGAATACATCCCTCTAGAACAAGGTCAACAATGTATGCCATAGCCTAGCAAAATGGTTGCTTTTCATTCGGGTAAAGCATCAGAAAATATGAACAACAAAGATTGACTTATCCTGTGGTGGGTGAGTCACTGAATAAGATATGTACGATCACGAGAAAGGATCTGTTTATATTCATTATTGCTAGATTTTCAAATTGCAGATAATTTGTCTTTATAAATGTCCTCATTCAAAATACTGTTGGTTGTTCTTTTTTTGAAGACAGACTTTCGAGGGACAGAATGGCTTGAGCTCAATTTTGCAAAGTCATTGATGAGAGCCGTAATTGCTGGAGCAGGAGCAGCACGGTGCTGCTAGATTGGCAATGGGCCCTACTACAAGACATTTAAAAAAAACTTAACACAAAAAGAAATTCCTTTGTTTTACTAGAAAACATTGGTCATCCAAATTTCTGGGACACCGTAGCGTGGATAGAGATGGCATACTGAAGGTGGGGTGTCTTTACGGACAGTAATACGACTAAGAGCAATGATTATTTTCTTTATGGATTCATGTGTACATAGTTTTATTGCATTTTTGGTCTATAGTAAAAAAAAAAAAATAGTTTCCTATTATAGCCAGAGCCCAATATCGTTTTTGTTTGACCCAATTCCCAAATGTATTCAGTTTACTGTCAAATCAGAAAATCTGGAAAGATGAAACAAGACAGTGTTTTGCAGGGAAATTAGCAGAATAATTTTCTATCAAATGAAAATCAATAATAATAGTCAATTAATTGTCTAATCTTTAAACTTGAGCAGCGCCTAAATCTGTCAGTGTATACATATTAATATTGCATGGTAGATAGAATAGAAATATGTTAACCTGTCCTTTAACAAGCCTCTGACCAGTGAAACCAAGCATTACTTACATACAAACCTTAATGTTCCAAGATATTACAAATGTCATTATGTCAATATCATAAACACTACACAATACTGTATATGAGGTGCACCATCTCAATTTGATGTAATGTTGCAGCCATTTAAAAATACTCAGGTTATAGTATTTTATAAGCCTTGATTCAACTTCAGTTCATCACAGGAACACAGGTACAGATCATACTGAATAGCTCTGTGATATCTGTGGACAAATGTTTTTATATACATTTGTAGCCAAGTTAGTGTAAGGACAATGTGAGGACTCTGAACAGTAAACCAAACTATGAATAGCATATACAAAATAAATTATTCAGATGATTTACACAAGTAGAAATAACGTTTTAGTACAAATAAAGCAGTCAGAATGTAGTTCAAATGTATGTAAGGTGTCAAATGTAGAAGTAATGAAGCCTCGTCAGTGTTTTATTATTATATGATGATTGGATCATTATTATTGATGCAACATGTAACCAGCATTGTAATGTTGTAAATGATGGGGGTGGAGCTCATTTTAAATGCTTTATATACTTGTGGGAAATAAAGGTGTACCAGTGAAGAAGTGCGTGTGTACTTGAGGTTGGTTTAATCTATAACAACAAAGCACATTATTTTACAAATTGGTTATAGTTTTTGAACGCAAAACTCATAGTTTGTGAGGTAACTTTTGATTATACCTGTGAGTGCAGCAGATTTTAAAAAATGACATATTTTCCTCTGACATAGTGGAGTGGAAGAATAAAGGAACATAAAATAGAAATACTAAAGAGTAGCGCAAGTTTATGCTGACATGGTTGTGTGGAGATGACAGCCTTAGGACACTAACTAGGGCCCTTTACAGCTGTTCAAGCCCTCTCAAAAGTAGCTTTGGAACATTGTTGTATCTCTAGACCTGGCCATATGCTTGCTAGGCCTACAGAGCAATGGCATTAATTTTAATTCTGCACAAAAAATGTTGAGCTTTAGCATGCCATGCTTTGCAAATAAATGAAAAATTCTTATGAATTCGAAAGTTAGAAAAGATTGTTTTAGCATGAATAAATGGTTGGCAGACATTCTGAACCTTGTAAGTGTGGAAGAAACTGCTTAATCTTTGATATGGATAGGGGAGGGGATAGCTTGTGGAACACAATACGGTCACTCCTCAACTCAAATAACCTCTCGCCCTCTCTAACATGTAACAAGGTCATTGTTGGACTCACAATGTTAGTTTACTGCGTTGTATTATCCATGTAATAGCCACGTCCTTGAAATGTCGTAATTTTTTTATTTATTTTTTAAATCTCGTGAAAAATCTATTACAAAATTTGAATGGTAAAAACAGAATGACTCAAGTACCTCAAATACTGAACTTAATCAGCAACAGTAGCCTACTTGAGTAAATGAAGGCATAATAAGGCGTATATATATATATGGACACTTTAACAAATGTAGGCTAACTCTTTAACTGTGTTGTTAGCAAGGATCTTGTTTGCTACAGCTAACGTGGATTCTTACCAACATATAAACTAATAGGAGGTGGTACATGAAGAGGCACACACGTCTGACTGCTGACCAACCCAACCGCGTTCATAACAGACTTTTAGGGTAAATAATATTAATATTGGAGAAATATATACTCGAAAAACACATTAGTGACAGCCGGTAAGTAGCCATGCCAACAGTGCTTCTTTACGGCTCATCACCTTTTACTGTCGTTAAAACAATGGCAAATAGCACATTACCGCCCCCAACTGACACGGAGTGTGAACTGACATTTGGCAAAAACCGCTTTTACGAATAGAAATAACTCCTTCGTCCATGATGTAGCCTAGTAGCCTACATTCCAAAAATACACTTGGGATTAATATATTTAGTTTCTTTGGACACTTATGAATAAAGTACAGAATAAGCAGGATAGGATAGAGCAATATGAGCAAGAAACAACGAAAGCCTGAACATTTCCAAATGGATTTAAATTGTGTTCTCTGAAAATAATATGCCTTTGATTTCTTATTAACAAGGATGAAGGTAGAGGTGCCCTCAGACTGTCTTTGTATTTATAACCAAATCATGTAAGTAAAATGGGGAACAGCAACTGAAAACTTCTAAATCATAAAAGAATATTTCTGTGTAAAAATTCAGACATTTTACAGATGCTATACGTATAGTAAATACCAGAAAATAAAAGTTGGGAAAAAAACAAACAGCTTTTCTGATTGAATATTAATCATTGTCCACATTGTGGTTGTTTTTTTATTTTAGGATTGTATTCCATCCAATTTGTGTATTTAAAATTGTGTTAAAAATGATGTATACGCAAAATAACAAAACTAAAATACTGTCCACACAATTATTTTTTTTTAATGAAAAACTACATTCCACAGCATTCTAAAAAAATCGAATTATTATTTTCAGGCGAAGTCTAATCAAGACTTCTTTTAAACAAAATATAAACCACACAACACTTCCAAAAATTCAATTTTTATCTCCTTCGCACAGAAAATGATTTAGTGTTGAACAAGCATTTTGTTGTTGTTGTGAACAATCACCACAAAGACACTTCTCATTTTCCTTTAAAGGGGGATTTACTCCGAGCCAAAATAACCCACATTTATTTTTGGTGTAAATTTACACATCGCATAGTTTCAAAAACAATTCACTCTCTACTACGGCAGCTCCATAAGAGCAAAAAACCCCATAAAAAACAAAAAAACAAATTAGTCTTAAAAACAATCCCTTGGACAATACAGGAATGTAGTGCTGGTTCATGTTTTTCACGCGACTGGCGGTACCAGTATAAACACAAAGACGGACACGTGGACAACAGAATAGCATCACCAACTGAACAGCTAGAAAACAACAGAAAAAGACTTGGATTCAGCTACACATTAGTTGTTCAGTCCACCCTTAAATAATATGTAGTACACACACTTACTTGTCATTAGGTTTTTCCACTTAGAGAAAATGTTCTCGTCTGATCACGATTGTTGAAGTTGTCAAGTGTTTTGGCACAACATTGCAGCATTATTCATTGTAATGTGACACGTTATCTGCATTAAATTAGGCAATTTAAAACAGTACTCGGGTCATTTAAGGTGTGCCGATTTGCAAACAATCATTTCCTTAACCAACTACTTACTGTGTTATATCTTCAAAACCTGAATACTGTTGCTCATAATCACATCTAAAATAACCAGTCGTTAAAACAAAATCCAGCAGTTCTTTCTTCTTCTTCTTCTTCTTAAAAAAAGGTACAGTTCCATGAAGTATTTTCCATGTAGTATTTTCCCTCCTATCATATAAAACATTGAGGTACCATTGGCACATCCTTCAGAAATCATAAACTGCCTTCGAGCTAGTCCAGTTAAGAGGAAATTAGGGTAAATAAGAGAAATATGCACCAGGATTAATCTTCCATTCCTATTCGACCCCGGGACATATTAGCCTCGACAGCAGCGGCGCGATCACACCACAAAACTGCCAACACTAACTTCTGAAATACAATTAGAAAAGGGTCTCCACCTCCTCCACAAGCCACACACACACTCCTATCCTAACGGGCCACATTTGCAGCTATCGGCTATGCTAGGCTCTATAGATATTATAAGAAGCCAATTCCTATGCTGCATATCAAACTACAGGTGAGCTCTCGGTTCAATTTCCTTAAACCACAAATCTATGACATGTTTAGTTTGAATTATGTTGGGAAAAATGGGAAAATATTGCTCCGAATATTAAAAATTTACAGAATCGTCTCATTTCAAGCTATTTTTCTTTGTGGTTTGATAACGCTTCTGCTGCGATTTTTAAGATCGTTTCTTCACACAATCTGACGGTGAAACAACCATTCTTCAATCTGAAATATTCCTTAAAAATGTCTTAATACTTCCTATAATGACATGTGGAGGGGAATGGAGAAGTAGTGTGCAATCTACCTTGTGATACTTGCCTGTACAATTGAATAGTGGAATGATTGTTTTCCTCATATATAAATGAGTGGTGCTCTTGCAATGTAGTTTAAAATAACAGATAACCTATTGAAGTACAGAACCGTTGTCAAGTTGTTTTAGGTAGCGCAGCACTGCCCCAACAGGAGGATGGTGAGGTGGGGGGTAGGGGGTGGGAGGACCTTTAACTCAATTCTTTTAGTCTTTACGAAGTCCATTAGAAGCAGTGTGTGTCCCTACTGCGTATCAATCTCCGGTTGGAAGAGAGCAGCCAGGCCCAATGCTTCACTGCTCAGTACATCCTTGTCTGGCTTTGGCTTTTTAAAGAGAGATGGAAGATTCCGGATATGAACCTCCTTCCTGAACTGCTGGCACAGAGCTTTCTGTTGGCAGGCAGAGAGAGAGAGAGAGAGAAAGAGAGAGAGAGAGAGAGAGAGAGAGAGGGGTGGAGAGAGAGAGATGGAGAGAGAGGATAGGTTAAACACAGCGACCAAAAGATCCACCAGAAAGAATTTCATTACATGGTACTCAGCCTCTGTTGAGCTGCCAGGCACAGAGGATTCTAACACACACACACACATACAAACACTGTACCTTATTATTGTTTTCTTTTTAAATTTCATTTTATAATTAATTTATTAGTATTTTTTTTCCTCCTTTTTTCTTTCATCTCTGGATGTGTAGCTGTTAAATAATGGTGAGACCGGAATTGTGGTGAGGTATGTCATGTATATGATCTGTTTGTGTGTGTAATTTAAAAAATTCAATCCTTAATGTCAAGGGTATTGTTCCCTTGAAATTTTTTTTTTATGTACTTGCCTTTTGCTACACTGATATCTTGATGACAAGTTCAAATAACACACAAACACAGCTGAGTAACTACTTGCACCGTAAGACATAATGGAGAGGCAATGCTCTCTAGTGGCCAAATGTGGCATTACCCCGACGGTTCCTGCGATGAGCTTCTTGAACTGTTCTTTCCTCTTCTTGTCACTGACTGCGGCCTTCTGGGGGTTAGGGTCCATGAGCCAGTGGTCGTACTGCTCCAGAGCGTCCACGTTGATGTTTGGGATCTGGCTTATCACAGCTCTCAGCTCCGTGTAGCGCGGCCGCTGAGACAGGGCGGACAAGCACAAGAGATCCATTAAAAGTGATGCATTCTCCAGAATTAACTTGGAAGTCCTATGAATCAAATGTCAAATCTGGGGATACATTATACCCATAAAACTAAAGATTTTCCACATGAATGGCAAATTCACTTCAATACTGTAGGACTTTTAGAGCTGAAACAAGTGATCAATTGACCGCAAATTAAATCAGAAACTACTACATTTGGAGTCACTGATTCCAGCTTATCAAACGTGAGGACATTATGCTTTCCTTTGTTATAGATTAAAGTAAACTGAACATCGTAAAGCTTTTGGACTGGAGGTTGAATAAAACACCGAGTTTGAGGATGTCGTCTTGGGGGTAATTTTTTTACCATTCACATTATAACAGAAAAGTGAATCAGGAAAATAATAGATCAGATCTAGGAGTGATAATAAGAAAAGTCCTTAGTTGGACTTCTAAGAGATATATATAGAGGGTATATGGACCAAAAGAAAGGCAGAAACCAGATATGATATAGAGATTACTCATTGATTAATCAGCCTCACCAGGCTTTCATAGATTTGCATGGCCAGATGACCGAGGGCAAAGTTGCAGACTTCATGTTGCCCGTGGACCTGAAGGCCTCGGAGAACGCTGGTGAAGAACCATGTGACCGCCTCTGGGAGAAGGTTGCCCCCGACAACCTGGAGGGAAACAGAGGGGATTGTGGGATTTTAATGTTTTTTTTTTTTTTTTTTTAAAGATTGCTGTAAAAAGAATTGTCACAGACAAAGTTAGTGTCAATACATTTAAAAAAATAAAGATAAAAAGCCACAGTTAATGGTTTAGGATTGAGGAATTCATAAAAAAGGTGGACCCTCCCTCTTTCAGGTAATTCGAAATAAATAAGAAAATAGATATGGGACCCTCAGTCATTATCCCTATAAAAACCTGACAAACAACATATTGTGAGTTCATTTTTTTTTCCGTCACAATTTTGCAATCAAATCTTCTATCATCCCTGCTGGTGACTGTATATACTTGAGAAACGGACTGTTTGGTTTTGGTCTTTAACCAGCTGTATCCTTTAAAAGAAAAGGTGTGACATGACAAGGATAAAAAACAAAAAGCAAGGCTACTATAGAGAGCTTGTTGCATTGAGCGTGCTACCTGCCGCAGAAGAGTCCAGCAGACATTGGACGCAGTGCGGTGGCAGTATGTGGCGTCCTTCCACGACACAGAGGTGAAGCAGAGGGTCAACAGGGTCATGTAGATGTTCTGTGCAAAGAGATGAAACACTGAGTTTATAGACAGCAATATAGTGATTATGCACTAGGGCTGTGTATTGGCAAGTATATCTAGCGATAGAATACGCATGCCGCTACAGGGATGACGACACGATATATTGCAGGGTGATATATTGAGATTTCTTCTTAAAATAGTCTATGTTTAGGAAAAACTCTTTGTGTCTACACACGATGTTATATTTTCATAAACAAATACTGTTTATTTCTATGCAATTTGACTTAGAACAGTTGGGCCTGCATTTGTATTTCACTGTTATATTTCAACATTATTTTTTATTAGTCATTTATCCTAGTACTACTTCTTGTGCAGTTTAAACAGAGGAATTAACATCTGCCAAAAAAAACTGTGAAAAACTGTGTCTGAGGCCGACCTCGTGTCTCAGCAGACATTTCCCCAGCTCTGTCAGCTCCTCAGTGGGCTGGGCCGCGGCCGGCGTCTGGGCTGAATCCATCATCATGTCTTCATCTGCAGAGAGCACAGTTCATTCAACAACATGAGATGCTAGATCGTTTTTTCTTTGCTAACATAACATATCACTGGGTGTATAAAGTTGATGTGAGAGAAAAAAAAAATTTTTGTCATCATAAAATGAAAACTACATGACTATGAAAACTACATCTCTTCGCAATAAAATTATTTAAAAACAGTATAAACAAACTACATCTATTGATTACAATTTGTTTTTAAGTAAACAGTCTTACCATCCATTTCCTCCTTATTTGCTGCTGCTGCTGCTGCTTCAGGCACTTTTCTGGAGATACAGCTCAAAGCTACAAGAGAAGCAATTATCACACAGCAGATTTTTTTATGAGCATTCCCAACACGCAACATTAAAAAAAAAATCACGTTCGTGGCCCAGTGAATCAGCTATTTCAGATTGGGAGTGCACAGTTAAAGTCTTGATGAACTGTGACAATCAATCAGATGTTTACTAAGACTAAACTAATCTTATTGGAAGGAACATTCTTTTCTATCATTTTACTCTTAGCCCTATGTAGCCATTGTAGCCGATATCCGCACTTTTTCTGTTGGTGTTTTCTTGCAGCTGGCATCAACACAGCCTTTAGCACGTGACCACAGTGCATTAGCAGTATTAAAGAATAAGGCCTGAGCTTCACGTCAGGCTTCTCTTTACAGTGAGGGACTTTATATTAGTATCATAAAACAACTGTGAGATCAATGTAATAAAAATAACTCACGTTCGCAATAAGATATTTTATTTCTAAATCAATACTTGTGCCAAGAAATGCAAAAGTAGCAGGAGCATAGTACTCTATGCAATTCTAGTTAACAAGCTTTTTTCCCCTGTCAATCCCCTTTACTCCAGTTTATTGCACAATATAGCAACATATGAACAACATGATGATTTTCAGCTCAATATCTACTCCATGTTTGACCGCACATTAAAAATGCAGCCAATTCACTTCTATGCATTTTTACAACGCCTGTTTGCTATATATGAAAACTGATGTGGGACTTACTGAGTAGATCCAGCAGCTCCCTGGTGAGAATGCGAACCATGTGCTCCTCCAACACCTCCTGCGTCACCTGGCTCTCCTGGGTCAACACCTCCTCCTCCTCCTCTTCGTTACTGAAAACATGACAGAGAGGTTACCAGGGAATCCAAACTGGAGCTTAAACGGTAAATGGACTCCACTAATATCGCGATTTTCCCTGGTTTCACAGACCCAAAGCGTTTTACATTGTTTTGTACACATTCACCCAATCACACACACTTTCACACACCGATAGAAGCAGCTACCACGCAGGGTGCGCACTTCGACATGTGACGGGGGATCGAACCACCGACCCTGCAACCCAGTGGACGACTGCCCTACCCAATTCGCCACAGCCGCCCACGACAAGACACTTAGGGCCTACATTGTGTGAACTTTCTAACAGATTGCATGTTTCGATGGTGGGCGTTTTTTGCAGGTGATCAACTAAGAATAATTGTGGAAACATGGTAGAGTTTACCTGACAGACGTCCTCTGGTTGATGACCTGCCACTTGACGTTGAGTCTCTGCAGAACAGAAGCAAGCCCGGGGAGGTTAGGCAATGAGAACAAACTGTGACTGAGTGAATACAGTGAATCTAATGGTGCATTCAGTGAATACAGTGAATCTAATGGTGCATTCAGTGAATACAGTGAATCTTATGGTGCCATCAGTGATACACAGTCAGCATAGAGATCTTTACCTGCAGCATGTAGGCAAACAGAGGGCCCAGCAGGGGGCAGAGTACACTGTCGTAGTATTCCTGAGGACACGACGTCACCAACATCCTCAGAAAGAGACGTAGCAACTTGTTAAGGGAAATGTGATTCTATGTCCTAATAGCTCAGCTTCTGTTCATGCAGAGTACCATCCATTTAAACCACTGCCTAAAGCATGGCAATAGGCAAAAAATGGAAAAATCTGTCTTTTTAGAGACTCCACTGTATCTGTCCATAGGACCTCTACAACACTTTCATATCGCTTTAACAACCACTGCCCAGAATCCAATTCAATTCTAGTTCTACTGCAACCTTGAGTATGATCTTCTGATCTTGATGACTTTTTTTAAATTTATTTTTATTTCTGAAATGTATTTTCTCTTTGTTAACTGTCTTGCCTAATTGTGATTGCACTTTTGTCTCTAAGGACCCCCCTTGAAAACCAGATGATACAATCACAAGGGTTTATTCCCTAAAAAAAATAATTTCCATATCAAAACAAATGAAGAAAAAAGTAAGTAAGGATATGAATCATAGAGCGGAGCCTGTGGTCGGGCACGTGGTCCATGGAGCCAAAAGCAGAGGCAGTTAAGTCTTCAGCCAACCTCTCCATGGTGTAGAACTCCTGTTGGAGGGACAGGCCTGCATTCCCAAGCAGATGGAAGCTACGGAAAGGGAAGAGAGCAAAGAAATGGCTTGAAGACTTAAATCTCTAGCAGCATGTCAGGTATAAATAGACATTTAAAGAGTTTGTCCCTCCGGCTCCAATGTAAATCCGTAATACTCTCTCCTGGGTATCCATGGATTATGTCTCACCATCTTTAAATGGTTCCCTGATACATGTGAAATATTTAAGCTGCCCAGTGGCTCGCCCGTAGAGTGTGTTACCATTAAGGCAAAAGTCCTTATCTCAGCGGACCCGGGTTAGACTCCGGTCCGGCCTGTTTACTGCATCTCTTCCCCCCCCCCCCCCCCTCCCTATCCCGATTTCAACTCTGTGCTTAAAACTATCCAATTAAGTTAAAAACACAAAAAAATCTATACAAAAAAAAAAGAAAGACAAAAATCTATATATCTAGTGTACTCGTAAGAAATGTCTATGTAAAAACTTAATAAAATACAGTTAGATTCTAGAAGTCCATTCTCACCAGTTGTGATACAATGTGGTGAAGAAGCCCTGCATGCGCTCCAGGTTGCTTTTGTAGACGGGAGAGTCAAAGAAATCCAGAGGCTGCTGAACGAGACCTGGAGGAAGGGACAGAGTGAGACGGTTTAAACCAAAAAGAGTTTAAGATTACGAGGCATGATGAAAAAGTCTGTGCAAAAAAAGCTTGTTTCTTTACCAAGTAGCACGTTCTTCTCTGCATGCATTTCGTGAGCCTCGGAGAATGTCGCACTGAGACGAGCCAGGTTCTCCGACATGAACAGACTATTGTGAGTCCTGCAGTGAGGAGTACAGAGAATATATAACGTGGATTACTATTGAGACACTGGAAAAATACAACAACGTACCCATGACAAATATAAAAAAAAAATATATAAAAATAGCATTCTTTGCACTGATGGTCTCGTTTGAAAAATTTGACCGTTTCAGAAATATTAAAATGTTCCTCGTAGCACCTTTAAATAAATGGCATGATAAATGAAAGGAAATTGAGAACACTGAAAACAAGGTGTCAAACCACAGCAGGCATACTCTACCTGATGAGAGCTAGTAGGTTGGGCAGGAAGAGCAGGAACTGTGGGGTGACGGGGTTTCTGTAGAGGGGAGCTCCGGCCGGCGTCATGCCCACCACGAAGCCCCCGGCCCGGGCTTCCTCCAGGTCTGCAGGCCAGCGCGCTCGCCTCACCACGGCCAACATGCCCATCAAGCAGAAACTCAACTAGACCACAAGCCATGAGAGAAAGGGATGTACCGTTAAATACTGCACTGTCACAGCAGCTTTAAGTCATTATAGCAGCATGACTCAAGGGACGACAATGTTGCTTTGTCGGTTAGTCCAGCACTTTGGTCCAGACTGAAATATACTTCAAATATTCAACAACATTGGCATTCAAGATTTTATTTTCTCCTTTACTGACGACATTCTACTGAAGAGTATGAGGTCCCCGGACTAGGGGGAAAAAAAATAAGAGGAAGTTGTTTTTTTCCATCATTATGCACTTTGAGAAAAAAGGAAAAGAAATTGAGTGGAAATACAATTCCGTGAATAAAGATGGAACACAAATGTTAAGAATAAACTCAGCAGTTTGAGACTATTGACACATTGGAATCCATAACTCATTAGTAAAACGTTATTGAACCATCAACGATTTCTTCCATTCCTGAGTTCTAAGGACACTCACCCGCCCCCTGTTAAGGCCGGCAGTGTTTGCTTCTTGACTCTGCTCGGCGACCACCTGATCGGCCCCGACAAACGACAGGAAGGCAGCAGGGTCCCACAGCACACTGGAACACAAACCAACAACAAACAAAGACATAATGACATAAAGAAAAAAAAAAATTAAATATGAATGTGTCGTTTTGCCTGTTTTGCAAATTTACAATAATTTTCACATATTTCACACAAGGTGATACGAGGAACTTTTAAATATTTCTCAAACAATATTTCTCTAATTTTTAGTCTGATGATCATAAATTATGTGTAACAGCAAACAAGACCATCAGTGCAAAGAATGCTATTTTTGTTAAGTTTTTCTAAATGGCTTTGTCATTGGTTCATCACCCTGGAGCTATACACTGTGTGCACAATTATTAGGCAAGTTTTATTTTTGAGGATTACTTTTATTATTGGAGGATTACTTTTATTATTGGGGGACGCCTTTAGCTCAGTTGGTAAGGCGTCCCCCTCCCGGGCCGGGCCCAGCAGCAGACCCGGGTTCGATTCCCGCCCGCGGTCGTTCTCTGCATGTCACTCCCCTCTCTGCCCCATTTCACCTCTGTCTCTCTGCACTATCAATAAAGCATAAAAATGCCCAAAAAATATCTTTAAACATTTTTTTTTTATTATTGAACAACTACAGTGCTCTCGGTCAATCCAAAATGTTAAAGAACCTAAACCTGAATGTTTACGAAAGTAAAAGTGAGGTTTTGTCTTTCTTACGAGAATATATATATGTTTTGCTGTTATTAGGCAACAATTAGTATGCAGATTTATTATGCAACTAAATAAAAAAACTAAAATTTTCCCATCCCACTTGTTTATTCTCATCTGTTAAAGTGAGAATAATAAAACAACTCAAAATTTACAAATAAAAATTTCCGACATAATATAGCCACCCTTCTTTTCAATAACTGTCACAAGCCTTCCATTCATGGAGTCTGTCAGTTTCTTTATCTGTTGAAGATCAACTTTTTGTGCAGCAGCAACCACAGCCTCCCAGACACTGTTCCGAGAGGTGTACTGATTTCCTTCACTGTAAATATCCCGTTTAAGCAGGGCCCACAGGTTATCAATAGGGTTTAAGTCAGGTGAGGAAGGGGGTCATGTCATTATTTTTTCATCCCTTTAAAGATGAGCTAGTTGGACCTTTTTCTTTTATTTAGTTGCAGAATAATTCTGCATACTAATAGTTGCCTAATAATAGCAAAACATATATATATTCTCTTAAGAAAGACAAAACCTCACCTCACTTTTACTTTCATTCAGGTTTAGGCTATTTAACATTTTGGATTGACCGAGAGCACTGTAGTTGTTCAATAATAAAATGAATCCTAAAAAATACAACTTGACTAATAATTGTGCACACAGTGTAGCTGGCATAGTAAAAACACTACCACTTTTGTTTAAAAGGGGGTGCAAGAATGAACACAAACTGAAAGTTCCTCTGGGAACTTTTAAACGGTGAAATTTGAGGAGGAAATAGACTACACACCGTCTCATCTCTTCTGAGGTCCACTCTGCGACCACTGTCGCCATCAGTTCATCCAGAAAGGCCTTCTGCTTAGCGAAGTCTTTGAACTGGTTACTGATGAGCACCAGAGCCTCCATCAGAGAACACTTCTCCATGTGGGAGAGCGTGGCGTCGGAGCGGTCCGACAAAAACAGCTTCTTCACCGGCTCGTAAAACATGTCAAAACAAGGCTGGAGGGAGGGGGGGAATACATTGTCAAACAGTCACAAATATTATCAGCATGTTGTTCTTTGGGTTAACACTTTAGTGCATGCAATCAAATCAACTGAAAGCCACTGTTAAAGGTGGAGTCATCGATTCTGGAGAACACTTGTTGGAAAGGTAGCAGATCATGAGGAGATAGTCACCGATTTTGACAACAAGCGTTCTCTAGAAAAGCTGACTCCACCTTTAATCTTTGTCATCATGCCTATTTTTACTTAAAATGGGAGATAAGGACATTTACCAAGACAAACTCGGGGTAATCCCGGCAAATCTTGATGATGGCAGAACAGGCGTGCCGCCTCACGTTCTTCACAGCTCGGCTCCGAGGGGCCTAAAGATGTCAAATGGAGAATGTTAATTTTTATGAGCGAAAAGATTGATATAAAAAAAGTGTTGATGTTTGGGTCCCTGAAGGCAACGTACCTTACTGTCTGGATCAACCACAAATGTGATGGCTTTAAACAGCTGCAGGGACAAAACAATACAATGGTAATGATAAATACACATTAGCTGTAAAATGCCAAAAAATGTCAAATGAGGTATTGGTATCTGTATTGATAAAGAAAATACCAATACCGAGCCCTTGTGTGACATTTGTGAAAATAATTGTAACGGCAAACTGAATTCAAAAATGACAAATTTATATTGAAGTAATGTTCTCTTATAACATATTTCAACCTTAAATATCTTCCAGAACTACCCAAATCACCATCAATAAACCACTTCATATTTATTTGATGCATTATCATACGTCTGTAAGCATCCATACAATAACACCACATGTATGTAGTGACTGATGGGGACTCAGCTGACCTTATATAGGACCTGTGGCAGTAGGTCTGGTCTTCGTATAGCAAACGGGAAGAGGGCAGACACGTTGGTGAGCACACAGGACAAGATGAGCGGGTCTCTGGTGTCATAGTTCAGCACGGCCTGCAGCAGCTCCGTGCTCTGATCTAAGGGCAAAGTCTACACAGGTGAGAGGCAGAAGACATCGTTATAGTCACTGTTATTTTTCCACATGTTTTCAATGTTTTTTCACAGTTTATTTTGCTTAGAAATGGCTGTCTTTACCTCTTCCTCTGGGTTTTTCAAGATGTGCCAGACCATGCACTCCATGAAGACGGCCATGGCGTCCCACTGGATCACTGATGGAGACAGCAGTGAGCAAAGGCCCTCCGCAGTCTTAGCTGGAGAGAGAGAAGGCAAGTTAGTCGCTGCATATAAAGTGTGTATATATATATCACCATATAAAGAGTCAAGACACATTCTGAAATTCCCTTCTCTGATGCTGTGTCAAAGGCTTTTTTTACTCTATGGCACAAGTTTCCCAATTCCTAAAATTCAGAATGGATCTGATATTTCATTCCGACTGTGATCTAAGTGGAAGGAGTGAATATTACCTGTGATTGCAATTCACACGTTATAAAAAATGTGTGACGCATGTAGTTGCAGTGTAAATACGGCCAAAGTGTGAAGAATCTGGACAAACACTTACATGTAGTATCCCCGGTGTCAATAGGGCTCGCCATTAGATACTGTATCCATTCTGCTGCAATCTGGAAAGCCTCCAGAGGCACAATGTGACACGCGCGCCTCAACACCTCTCCTTGCTTTGATCGAAAATCTGTTAAGCATAGACATTCACCATTAGGAAATTAATTAAAAATAGTGCCGATCTTAAGTGAACTAAAGCGGACTCCCAAATACCTACCGTTAAAGAAGGAATTGAAGTCCTCGTCGCTATCAAAGTCAACGCGGGAATACTCGCAGCTCGGATGATCGTCTCTAGATGGATATCCAGTCTGAGGAAAGAGAGACAAAACCTGTCAACATGTAGGTAGGGATTGGTGCATTATGGCAAAAATCAAAATAATTATTATTCTATTGAGATCATAATTATTTAACAATAATTACATTGACTTTGGAAACATCATTCATTTTGTAACTTAAAAAAATATATTTTTGGGAAAAAAAGCTGTCGTTTTAACAGTGAATTTAAATACAGTTCAACTACAAAATAAAAAAAGAAATGACCTGGCTCAAAAGGCTTGACCTGACTTAAAAACATTATCACGTAAAAGCCGATTATGTTATTTTTCCTAATTATTGGAAGTGCGATTCAGATTCAAGTAGTTGCACAGGGCCCTAGCACCAAGTTAAGTCTTCCACATGCTCAGCTGAATGGTAACAGACTGCGCTGCCTTCACCTTGACCAGGTTGATCATAGACGCTCTGAGGTATTTGATGGCCATCGCCACGATGACGGGGTCTTTGGAGAGAGTCTCGTGTCTGAACAGAGCTCCCCAGGTAGGCAGAGTGGACGCCTTTAAAAACTGCAGAAAGAAAACATTCACAAGAGAAATCAGAAACATTCAAAGTACCTCACAGTCTACTGATTCTAATGTAGATATGTAACAGAGAAAATGATAGGCTTTTAGCCCAGCAGCAACTTCTCCTCACCTGACTGGAATGTGTAGTGAAAGCTAACAGGGCGTCCATGTACTTGCTGAGATTTGCAGGCACTTCGACCGTTACGTCTGAACCCTGTTGGGACAAGATTACATTTACCTCCACTGTTCAATACTATAAAGAGGAAGTCTAAACTTTAGAACCAGATTTTTTTTTTGTGCACACATAGTACGGACAAGTAGCAGATCGAGAAAGAGAAATTCACTGATTTTGTCAACAAGCATTCTCCAGAATCCCTGACTCCATCTTTAAAAAGGTGCTACAAGGAACTTTTAAATATTTCTGTCAAATTCTGTCAAAGTAAAAAAATTCCTCTGATGATCATAATTTACATGAATGCTATTTATATTAGGGGTCTGCACGTGTACACATGTAACCGTTTAGTAAATCATAACCGTTTAGGAAAAATCAATAAACGAAAACCGTTTTATTTATTTTTTATTTTTTTCAAAGTTTTTGAATATGTTCTGGAGACACGCATTTGTTGATTTTACATCACTAATAAACTAATTGGGGAGGATAAACGCTCGTCTGCCTAATCTGTCTGTCCCTGGGCGTGTGTGTTAGTGTGTACACACACACACACACACACACACACACGGACGAGTGATGAAAGATAACCTAAAGATTAAAGTTACCCGGTTGACGCGAACTACGCGCGTAAGTAGACCGAACTTTATAACACCTGTTCAACATGCATAAACGTGGACATGTAGAAAGCGATTAATGAAGGGTGATAATGACGGCTAACACATGACAGGCGTGTGTGTGTGTGTACCATGGACCTATTAAAAGAGATGTGTAAACGAGCCTAGTTCATGTCAACTGTGTGTTTACATGCGAACAAATGCGTATGTGTGTGTGTGTGTGCGCGTGCGCGCCTACAAGACGGTGGGCGCACAAGGACAATGACGTCACGGTTAACCGTGTACACGAAAAAATTACATTGTGTACACGGTTAGACATTTTTGTAAACGTTCACACCCCTAATTTATATATAGTTTTTCTTTACGCCTTAGCTTTTGCAAGAATTAAAAAAACTGAAAGTTCCACAGAGCACCTTTAATATGTGTTTAAATTATAGCTAAACACTCACCACTAACGAGCAGAGCTGACCTCCCAGAGCACACAGGACCTGGCACAGCCTCTTCAGGAAGATGTAACGCCTCTCCACCACCTCTACCGCTCTTTAAAAATAAAACATAGAGCGACCGTAAGTCACAGCCAGATGTACTGAATAAAACTTTATTAAATGTTTTTTATGAGCGTATTAAATATGACTGTGTGCAGATTGTGCCAGGTTACTCACTGTGATTCAGGGGATTTCTTACATATGGCCAGGTCATCTGCTGACCTGTAACCGATGACACAAAGCAGCACTCAGTAACACAGACAGGCGTTTGGTTGAAGCCTGTAGAAAGAGAGAAGCAGTTGTAGTACTCACTGGGCCGCAGAAAGGATGTAGTTGATGGCCACGTCGCCAAACAGCAGCATGTACGGCTTCCTTTCCCACAGATTGCCCTGTGGAAAATGTATTGATTTGATCACAACTGGGTTATTATTGGCCAATTGGTCAATGTAAACAAGAGCAAAACATAAACACAGTGATTGACATTTGTGCGGATAGATGGATGGTGGATATGATTTTTGGAGAATGACTAAATAAATCCTAAGAAATACAAATGGCTTAGTAAAAAACACTACCGCTTTTGTCCAAAGGGGGTGCAAGAATGAACACAAACCGGAACTTCCCCACCTTTCAGTAAACATTTTTGTCTCTTCGCTTGTGTTGCAATTACCATTAGTTGACCCCCCCCCCCCCAATAAGTGCTACAGTTACAATTCAGAAGTAGACAGACTTGCTCCCTGGTGGCTAAGGCGACTCACCTTGCGACTGATAGGGATGAGCAGACACTCTGCGGCCTCCAGCTGCAGCTCCGGCTCACTCAGCAGCAAACACAGCGTCTCCAGGAGGCGACAGTTCCCCGAGGTGATGTGCACCAGAGACACCCAGTCCAGGTAGCCCGCCAGCGTGTTCAGGGTAGCCACAGCAACTCTGCAGTGAGCTCGGGCCTGAGTGTGTTTAGGGGAAAGAAAGGGTTAAAGTGAGGGGTTGAGAGTGAGGCAAGGGTAGTCCAAGAGATCAAATTCATACTGTAAGAGGTTCAATTTTAGAGCAGAGATGCACACAAGTTTTTTTCTCACCTGCAGCTCATGTCCAGGTGACGATTTCTGTATAAAAAAAAAATACATTACATTTATTTATTTTTTGATAGATTTTTATAGTCATGTCACAGAAAATGTGTCTTTTAATAACTTTAACTGACGCTTTCTATAGTGCACTAATCAATCCACAAACTAATACGGTACTTAATCCCAGATTAAATGCACGCTTGAATATTGTCTTCTGTAATTGTAATGTTGTGTTGTTGAATGTCTGGGTCTGTTTTGTGTTGTCTTATAGCTTGTCTATGTGAGGTTGTAAATAGAGCTGCTACGATGCAAAACTACATTTCAAACTTGCTCTGACAATAAAGTCATATCGTATTGTATTGAAGAAAGTACAATAAATAACTGAATAACAGTGTGATAATAGTTAAGACCCCCTCTGACCAGTTTTTGGTAGTCCTCCACATTCAGGCGCAGAATGGCCATGATGAAGGTGAAGATGCTCTTCATGTTGCTGGTGAGCGTCTGCTGGATGTCTCTGCGCCGCTGTGTGGGCAACGTCTGGAAGGTGACCACATCCTCCGCTAGTCGCAACAGAATCAGCATCACCAGCTCTGTCTGGGCCTCCTGTGGAAAGGCAGGAAGGAATTTTGTTTTGTTTGACTTTATTTATTTACGTGTTTTTTTTTTTAAACAGGATTAAAGGCCAACATCTTGTATGGCAATATGTTCAGAAAAGTCAATAATACAGTAGTGAACTGATAAAATATATATTTCCAAAATTGTAATAACTTAGTAGTAACTTTTTCGCAGATGACTGTTTTATATGCCTCTGGCTCTTCTTTTCAATTAACCATCGCACATTTACAGTCTGCCTTAGATACATTTCAGATCCCTCTAATCAAACATTAGCTTGTCATAAATTCTGGCGAAACTAAATTTATGTCTTTCTACATATCACCTAGGACTATCCAGCCTACTGTACATATCCATAGCCTTCAAGGTGCAGAAATTGAAGTCCATGTGACGTCACCACATGAAAATAACTATGACTCATCCTTGCCTGGTACTTATTTGCGTGAGGGTATTAGCATAAGCGTATTCTTATTTTATGCAAGCTGGAAAAGGAAACGTCTGATATGCAGTAACAGACTGTTCCCTGCTCTGTCGGTCGATCTGTCTGTCTGTCTGTCTGTCTGTCTCACCCCACTGCTAGTGAGAGCCTCCATCTCTTTCAGCATGTCGGGCCAGTGTTGAGGCCATTCTCTCTTTATCATCTCCACGGTGATTCGTGACAGGCCGTCTTTAATGTGGCTCTCCTCCTCCAGGATAGAATGAGTGCCCTGATAACAAACACAGGTATCAGGTGAGTGTCTCTCAAAGCTGTGACAGTACCAATGTGACCATTAAACCTTATTTGAACCACAAGACGGATTGGTTATATTAAAAGGTGGAGTCAGCAATTATGGAGAACTCATGTTTTCAAAATACATTTGTCAAATTCAGTGAATATCTCCTCACAATCCACTACCTATCTGTAAAGTGTGTGCGCTGAAAAAAAATGTGTGTTAATAAAAAAGCCCAAGCTCTGTAAACTGTATGTAAACAAAGGGAATTGGATCAGCCCACTGTAGCTAGCAACATGCCAGTTAACATGTTGTGTATAATTAACCATAGACTGTATAACACTGAATTGTTTCAGCACACATACAGTACGGACAGGTATCGGATAGTGAGGAGATAAACATAAGCATTCTCCAGAATCACTGACTCCACCTTTAACAGCCCATTGCATGACACTCACATTTGATAATAGCTGCATGGCACACTCCTTCAGCTGGACTTTCTCTGGTTGGGGCATGTTGTTCCATCTGAACCTGTGAGCCAAAAACAATATTTTCTTTTAAAATATGAAACTTTTATGTATATTTCCTTGAGTTATGATGAATTGTATTGCACTCACTTGATGACGTGCTCCAGGATTTGCAAACCAAAGTGTCTCACTACAGGAGGCTGGGCTTTGTCGGCCAGTTGTAAGCCACATGGGACGCAGAAGGTGCTGTTCTCTCTAAAATCTTCACAAAACTGTTGTGACAGATGAAATGAACATTGTTGGATTACAGACAGCTACAATGCATGAGGTAATATTTCAAACATAAACTTTAAGTGAACGTTAGAAATAAATAAATACCATAGACATATAATGTGTCAGTTTAAAGAGGCTACATAAACAGCTGCCTCAGCAATAACACAACACAAAGTAGCATTAAGCTAACCAACCCATAGCCAGTTGGGCAAAGTGCAAAATAAAAAGTGACATAACGTTTTCTTATTTTTAAATCGAGCTCAGTCTTGTATAACGCTCAGCAGGACTGTCCCTATTGAACCAGATGTTACCATTACTATGAATGAATGAACGTGAGTCGTGGTGGTGAGGTGATCATCATGGCTAGCTCGCAAAGCATCTGGCCATCATCACTGCCACATCAGCTAATGAAGTAAACAAACTGTGAAAGCCATGCTCTTACTTCTAGCCCTGCTGCTAACAGATGAGTTTGTATTACACTACAAAGCCGACTGATTTTACTTTCACAATAAATGACAAGCTCAGCTAGCTAGCCGCTAGCTAGCAGCCCATAATGATGCTACCTTTAGGGCCTCCAGTCGGTAAACCTGGCTTGTTTCTGCATCCATCATCACGTGCACAGCTTTGACGAGCTGGTCACACATGGCAGCCACCTGCTCGGCCATGACTTCAGGTAGCGTATGACACACTAGCGACAGCGAGGGGCTCCCTATGCAAAACACCTGCACTACAGTGAGCTGCGTGCGCTCAGGGAGGGACCAACGTGCACAAAATGGGGTGCCTGCGATTTCGAACCGGTCAATCCTCCGGCTCGCCGTAGAATAGGAATTACGGGAGTTGTAGTCCAGTCGCCAAGGATTGTCTATGTGGTGACAGAGTTCTCACTGAGTATAAAATACATTGACTGGTTTAAGTCTGAGAAGCTGTGGATTGGATACCCAAAGTATTCTTAATGCATCATGTGATAAACTCCTGTCAAATAAATTTAAATATTTAGTAAATAAGGAAACATCTTTATCTTTATCTTATTAGAAGATTGTATCTCATCATTTTTAAATGTCTTCCGCAGCGTGTCTTTTTCCAAAGTCTGTCTTTCTTCGACAAACTGTTAAAGGTTGGAGTCAGCGATTCTGGAGAATGCTATTTGTTAAAAATCTCTTTTTTCCAAAATCATTGATTATCTACACACAATCCATTACAGTTTACGTAGGCCCTACTGACTGTGTGTGCACTGAAAATGAATCCAGTGTTAAACCTGCAGTGTGTAGAATTTTGGGTTTTATTTCCTAGCAGATTTTGTAGAAAGTAATTATAATATCCATAAATACATTTAATTTAGTGCATGATAGCTGAAAAAAATCTTTTGAATTATTTTATTTTCCCTTAGAAAGGGTCTCATATAGGCCTATGTCCATATTTCTGCATATTTTCGACCAAGGCCTAGTGCCGCCATCTTGAAAGTGTCATAGTTGGAATGTCATCATTGTTTAAAATTTAGAATTGTTCTTGAAGGCCACTGTAGCTTCTGTTATTATTCGAAAGGGTTGGGGTTACCCAGGGAGTGTTGCATTCTAGAACTTTGTGGTGCAGTGTGTAATATGACATCATCAAGAAAGTTCTAGAAAATTCTACAAAGTTCTAGAATGCAACGCTCCCTGGGTTACCCCACCCCTTTCGAATAATAACAAAATTAAAGTGGCCTTCAAGGACAAGAGCAATTCTAAATTGTAAACAATGCACCTGATGACATTCCAACCATGACACTTCCAGCATGGCGGCGGCGCCCATGCCTTGGTCCATGGTATGGAGAAATACGGAGATATATGAGACCCTTTCTAAGGGAAAAAAATGTAATCTAAAAAAAAATATTCAGCTATTATGCACTAAATTAAACGTACTTACGGATATTATAATTATTTTCTACCAAGTCTGCTTTGAAAAAAATCCCAAAATTCTACACACTGCAGGTTTGAGACAGCCGGCTCTGCTGGAAAGTTGGCTATCTAAGGTTGGCACCTTTGTTTATACCCTTTGATTACATACCAGTTTACAGAGCTGTATATTATAAAAAACTATTTTATTTTCAGTGCACTGCACACACTGCAAACAGGTAGCGGATTGTGAGGACATATTCGTTAATTTAAAAAATAAAATAAAGTGATCTTGACAACAAGTGTTCTGCAGAATCGATGACCCCACCTTTAATAGAGCCTGTGTATTGTATATTAAGATACAATAGAAGATATAGGCTTCCACCCTTAGCTTCCATCACTATACGAAACCTGTTGGCCTAAACTCCACCCACTTCAGTTTCAATTCACAGTTTTAGAGCAGAGTGAGACTTCTTACTTTTTCTCCTGCTCCACTCAGGTGGTTAATCTTTACTTTTAATCAGTGATGTTGAAAGAGCAAAAGCACTTCTTTTAATATAAGTTCCCATTTCTCACTAAGAACGCTGTTGTCCAACTGAAAGATATCGAACCGACAATAGATATCATATGTCTGGGTATTTAATAGCCTCATTTTCCCCATGGTCTCATGTTTACACCGGACAGGTCTAGCCGGTGGGGGTGTTATGTGTTCCCATGGGCGGAGCCTGAATTCCTAAATGGACTAGTTTCCTCCCGATACGTCACTCTGGGATAGGCTGCGAGCAACAGAGCAACGCTGTCAGTCAACGGCGTTTCGGGCTGCTTACCTACGCGTCTCTGGTAAGAAATAAATAAAAAATATCAAACAATTCTTGCATTAATTCCTTGTAAGTTATTTATGTAGGTTATCCTCAAAACATGAGGCTTTTAAGACAATTTTCGTAGTGCCTCGAGCTCCGAACGAGCCGTTTCAAAGTTCGAAGCGATGCTCAAAAAAAACTACAACGGAAACTTTTGTCGCGGAGGCCTTGTTATCTATTGCAACAGGTCCACGACAACGGCATACGATTAACAATAGCGTATTTTATTTGATGTACAGTTTCGATTGATTACATGACGATGTATTGTGTGTATTTTCTTTAATGCAGAACGGGACCCCCAGAAGCAAGGAGAAAGTAGCCTTGCCCATTACGGGGTTTAGACTCTGGGATTAAAGTGATTGCCAGTCCCACACAGCTTTCGTCGAAACTGCCAGCGGGGATTCATGCAGTATTGGTTAGCTAAATGCGGTACGAAGCTAAGATGATGCCGGTGAGTTCATGATTTATTCACTTATCTATACAAGTTTTAAGCTTTGCCCTCCTGGGTGTTTAGACGTTATATCCACCGCACTAACCCAGGCTGCACACAGTGAATTCACGTTACCTGTACATTTAAAAGGACGTGGCAAGTTGATGCGGTAGGTTGCTACTTTTGTGTCAGACAGTGCCATGGCAGCACTCGGGCTTGTGTTGTGAAGTTTATGAACCGTGACAGCTGTAAGTGTGTGCTTGATATAAGCATTTGGTTATAAACGACGTCATTTATTTGCTTTCCGTGTACACTGTACACACATAGCCTACATATTAACCAGTCCCTCCCTGCGTCAAAATACCCTCTCTAGAGCTGCATATCTAGCTATGGGACAGTTGGCATTTACCTGTCAAAAAAAGTAATTCAGATGTACTTATTCGGTCATTATGTCTAGTATTGTTGTATAGTAAAAACATCCATTTGGCTCGGAGCACACATCAAGCTATAGGCACCTGCAAAGTCTGGACTACTACCATTTCACCATCACCATCAATAACATTATCATCATCTGAGGTCCATATATTTTGCTGCAGTGCAAGGCTGTATCTCTCAGCACTTCTCTCTGTGAGCCAACATTCTTCTGCTTGCACGTGCTCACTGTGGAGGAAAAAAACATTCCCAACATTTATTTTCGTTTTTGAATAATGCAGTCTTACTTCCCGGTCGTGATTTTACCTCCTTGCTTAGAGGAAAGGTCACAGAAGTGATGGCTGGGTGGATGATTTGGTTTCTAGTTAGCGTTTAACTCGGTTCAAATTAATTTGTTTAGGATTTATTCACCTGAGAGTGTCTCGGCGAATACCGTGATGATGACTAACAAATGATTTCATGATTAATCTGTGGATAGTTCAATTACATCTGATAAACTAGTGAAAAGTGCCCTTCACAGTTTTCCGAGAGCCCAAGCTGAAGTAACTGTATTGCTTGTTTGGTTGGACCAACTTAGAGATATTCATTTGACCATGATAATAAACAGAAAAGCAGTGATTTTAGAAGCCGGATCAGAAAATGTTTGGCATTTGCTTGATTATTGATATGAATAATAAGTATTTTTAAAGTGGTTGCTGGTACATTTTCGGTTGATTCACTAAAGGCATAAAAAAAATGTATTTCAAAAGCAGTGTCTTGCAGCTAGTTCCCATAATGTTTAGTTTATAGAGGCAAAAATAGTCATCGTCAGACAGTAGAAACAAGCATTATTTAGTGTATTTGTCTCAGCTTCTTTGGTTTATTCTAGGTCTTTGGTGAACAAATATGTTACGTTGGCCTGCTACTTATTCTTCTACTAATGTTGAACGTGAGCAAAATTCATTGAGAATATTGCTCTTCCCTGCTCCAACTTGTGTCCTGTGAAACAGCCTCATCAGTCAATTAATGATCTTATTCTGATGACTGCTGTCTAGTGCATAATCTCAGTCTGATACCAACTGTTATCACCAGGCTCTATTCTTATGAACACCTTTTTATAAATTGTCACCGTTACATGTTTTATAGACAAGATTTATATTTCTATAGGCCTCATGTGACCTTGGTAACTGCCCCCTATATATCTATTCTCCCACCTTCTACCAATATATCTGTGTCTGTGTTTGAATGACATACTGCGTCTGTTGTCGCCTGATAAACACAAAATGGCCTCTGTGTGTATAGTTTCTTCTGATGCGAGGTATTGTCTTTTTAAATTACAGCCGTAGCCCCTGACCGGCCGTGCTTGTAGAGGCCATGGGGCTCGGGGATAGTGAGAATGTAATGTCGTAATTGCTCGCTGCCGGGATGATAAATAGGGGGTCACTGTTTTCTGAACACAATGAGCTGTAGGGACTGTTTAACAGCATGTTGTGGAGAGCATTGTGTGTGTGTGTTCGGTGTGTGTGGGTGCCTGTTCTGTGGCAGCTCCCCTGATAAGGGATGTTCGCCCTTTATAGCACCATGTAGCCCAGTATAACTTATTCACTCCAATTAACTGTTATCTCTGCCGCACAAACACTTGTTTCAGTAGCCATTTTTTAATGCCACATTTACGTTTAGATTATCTGATGGATAATTTGTACACATTTTTGTATGTGTGTGTGTGTACATGACATACAGTGCCATACAGCCAGCACACACCCAATCCTACCTACAACAGGTATTCCACTCATTCTGCAAAATTACAGAATTTATATAATATGCCTCCATTTGTCAATATAAAATATATTCAATAAACTTCTCTCGCAAAATAATATAACAGAATCCCAAACGAATCCCTTATCCATTCCTCATTCCTCTCCCATGACACCAGTTGCTTGCTGTGTAGATTTTCCAGCAGATACACTTGTGGTGCCCGGTGTGCATTATTGACTCTAGTTTAGCATTCTCTGACCACACACACAGACACACATTTGTATCGTGTCTCAGGTTCACCGCGACAAATCCCCCTGTCTCTCTAGACATTGGTGGTGGTGTGTTTTGACGGTGGGACAACGAGGTGATGGTCTGCTAAGCCTGATTTTGCTGTGTGTGTGTCAACAGGAACATGAGAAGGCTTTCTCTGCGGCCGCCACCACAGGCTTTGTGTTTACTCTGTGGGTTACGTAAGCAGACCGTCACCAGCAATAGGCAAGGACAGTAAAGGGTGATGTTTGAACCTTTTTATCTGAAGAAGGAGAAGAAAGGGATTCATCATTTTATTATCTGTAAAAAATAAAGTAGGCTTGTAATAATGACACACCCAACCCTGTAGTATGGTCGTCATAGCACCGAGCACTATAACATTGTGTTATAGATTTAAAGGTGGCGTCAGCGATTCTGGAGAAAGCTTGTGGTCAAAATCACTTTTTGTCAGAATCAGTGAATATCTCCTCATGATCAGCCACCTCTCCTTACTGTGTGTGCCCCCCCCCCCAAAAAAAAAAAACAGAACCTAGGCACTGTAAACGGGAAAGTTGCTAGCTACGGTGGGCCCCCTTTTGACACGCATTCTCCAGAATGGCTGACTCCACCTCTTGATGTGCACTGTTAGACTGTGCGGACACAATACCAGCATCGCATAAGCCTTGTTCCTGAGAGGAAGCAAACCAGAGTCACATGAGCAGGAATCTAGGTGAAGAGCAGATTTACACATTAAAGTGGTGCAGCTCTAGAAAGATCCCTTTTCAAGCAGCGAGTGCATTGTGACAGCATTGTGCACGGTTGAAACACTAGTCTAGTCATGGGACCAGGGAGGCCAGGGTTCAGACGTATAGCCGGGGTGGTCTGGGGATCAGCTTTCTACGAAGCTTGTGGCCATTTTTGCAAACATTGTGTAAGGAACTGAACTCAGGAACTATATTGCTAATCAAAAGTTTGTCAGATTAATATTGTTTGACTGGCACGTGAACGGAAAAAATACAAATTTCTCTGGGTCAGATTCTTTGGATATTTTACAAAGTTGGTGTGGGGAAAGGGCCTTAAAGTGACCTCCTCCAACTGTAGAAGGATTGGGGCACAAAATGGTAGGCTACATCCTGTCTGTTTCGCTTCAGTTTGAGTCTCATTTCCGTTATCTCCCAGTCAGATAAGCCCGACGTAGGAACTGTCTCATTACGTAGACCAGGAACGGAAAAGTGTTGTGATAGAGCTGATTACACTGGATGAGTACTGCAGTGCAGCTTCTCCTGATCGCAGCAGCTTCAGCGTGTAGTAAAAGCTGCTAGTGTTTTTTCTAAATGTTGCAGTTGAATTGTGTGTGTGTGTGTGTGTGTTCCCCTATTTGTTACCCCTGACCTTTCCTCCCTTGCCCCTAATGCAGCACAGAGAAAGTGAGAGGGATAAAGAGGAATAATGCATTAAGCCATTAGGGAGTTGTTTGCTGGCTCGCCTTTTTGAAGGACTGCTATCCTGGAACTGTGTCAAGTCTTAAAGCTTGTGGACGATGGGAGAACTGAGACACACAAACCTGGACACACACACACACACACACATACACACACACACACACACACACACACACACACACACACACACACACACACACACAGGAGCATGCTGCTGCAGTGTCTTACTTACTTGCCGTAATCAGATTCAAAGGTGACTCCCTCAACAAGACCTAGTAGTTGACTCAATTGCTTACCACAGCAATATCTGTAATTGAAAGTGTGTATGGACAGAAGGCCCTAAGGTGAGCCTCCCAGGCCCATGGTCAAAGACATGGCCCCTGTTGTCCCATTGCATCCTGAGGCATTACATCAGATTGTTTGTATAGTTGGCAGTATGGTTGAGCGGTAATATGGTAATACTGTATCCCGGGGTTACTCTTCATTTAAAAATAGCATTTGCATTCCTTGAATTACCGTCATGAAAGAATCTGCTGGGTAATGTATGCATGTTTCTAATGAATTCCTTAAGAGTCTGTGTCCAGCAGCAATGCCTGTGTGTTTGAAGATGCTATAAACGTGAGGACAAGCTCCTGTTAATGATGGAGGCTTAATTTGTCAAATTTAAGAACCTGTCAAAAAAGGACAAAGCTATTGATGAAGTGCTCATACTCACTATGCCTCACGTGAAAATTATAACAAATATGGCAATCGCAAACAAGTTTGTCCCCCATAGAATGACACTGCTGCTTGATTGTGTATTAACATCTTGAATATAAGATTGCTGCTTAAAATAATGTTTACAAGTAAATTACATGTAGTGGGTTTGTTTGCTTTGTTCGTTTGGAAAGTGTTGTATTGAATTACATTGTGATGTGTTCAAACGCTGTTCGGTTAAAAATTAGTATTTGGCAAGGGTAATAACTCATCTTGATTAGTTCAGGAAAATAAAACAAGTATAGTTGAAGTAGACATTGGTCATACCATGTACTGGGGTAGAACACTGTTACTATCCCAGTTGTCCCTTTGCATCCTGGGACTTAATATCAGATACTAACTTTGTGGCAGTCAATCCCAACATATTATGTCAAGCCTGTCTGACATTATTTGATCTGACTCAATCCATGTTCCCCCAGGCTGGGGGATAGTCAGCTATTTCTAGAGTGAACTTAAAGATAAAAGTTATCCTCCCTGAACTAGTATGAAGGACCATGAACAGTTACTCAATCGGTGATTGACTCAACATTCATAAATGTAACAAGTTTAGGAGTAAATTTATAAATAAGAATATTTTGTGGTTATGATGTACAGTATATTGTGCCATATTACATTCACTACATTTGGGTATTTTGACTGTTTGTTTTTGGAAACTTGTTTGTATTCTGAACATTAAAACGATGATTAATAAATAATCTGAAGATGAATCTGTCATAAAAATCTTCTCTTTAAAGAACAGAAACAGAGGTACTAGTGTAACAGATTTTGAGGAGATGCTCATGGACCATAAGCAAGAAATCTGATCGATTGTTCCATTATAAACAACTAACTGATATAATAAATTGTCTCAGGTGTTGCGGTGGGTGTTGTTAGTTGTATTGATGTGAATACCCAGTGACAGTACAGGGCTCTCATTTGCCAGTTGTCCTGATATTGCAGAGTTAATTCCATTATAGTGCCATCCCTTGTGGTTTGTCTATTCCTGGAAATGGGAAACTGCAGTGGCAGACAGTTTGGATCACTCTTAACTCAATATGGGACCAATTGCATTTGGACAGCGATGTTAGGGGGAGACAAATGCCGAACAACTGACCCTGACAAGGAGAGAGTGGACTGTCAAGGTGGGACACACAGGGATTGATGGGCTACTACGCCTGTTTGAAGTAACATCATTAAAGGATCATAATACCAAGAATGAACTGCTATTTAATACGAAGGGTGGAGATTTAGGATTTCTGAATGCGTGTGGTCAGATGTGGCAGGTTTAAAAAAATACCCTGATGCCCTACTAAATCGGGTTTTGATTTTTTTTATTGTGAAAAAAATCAGCAGTTTTTTGGCGATTCTGACCCACAATCCACTGCAGCTGAAGTTACATCACATCGACTGAACCTCAGAGTTAAAACAACCAGCGATGCGACAGATAAATAAGCAGGATGCAAGTTCCAAGTGCGACGTTATGACATTTTACTGAAATAATTCAGTAAAAGTATGTCCCAATTGTAGCATGCATGTGAACTACATACTTTTTATGGTCAGCTGTAGTATCTAGTATAGTAAAAAGAAAAGTGTATGCTATTTGGAACGCAGGGATAGTTGTCCCTTTCCCTCTGCACTGTTTATATGCACCAGTCACTGTATTGCTGCGCTGCACATGTTCGTTATCTGTACGATCAGTGGGAGTGCCAAACACACTCCACCACCTCAGCATTCCTTCCTGTAATTGTCTACGGGTCCAGAGTTGATTTTCGAACTCATCTCAGTGTCTCTGTCTAAACAACTGGAGAGGCCTGAAAAGCCTGTTTCCTCTCAGACCAGCAATCACTGGAGTCTTCTTCACAGCCTCTTGATTAACTGGCAGAAGGGATCCAAATCACACAGTATAGGGCCAAATCAGACTATTATTGTCTCTATTTTATATTGTGCACTTGAATATTTTTTTCACGTTTTGATTTGATTGCTTTTATCACACTGTATTGCTCAAACTTAATGTTACTATGGTAATGCTCGGAGGGGTCAGGGATAATGTGATCCTTTTCTTTTTTTAAAGCCCTTTGCAAGAGTGCTATATAAATAAAGTTATTGTGATTTTATGGCTGATATCAACAGTTTACTGCCTGCCACAGAATAGCCCTGCAGCTTATTTAACTTCATATAATCGGTGACAAAGAAGACAGTTCAGTCCAGAATGACTTGTTCAATATATCTTTTATTTATTTAATATTATTATAAGGTCAAGTACTTGCTGCCAGCTGCAGTCACTCTTGGGCTTTAGATGGGTTCCTAATGCACTGTGTTTTGTCTGAGTGTTTGATGTTCTAGCCTTTCATCACTGACAAACTCCCACAGTCCTCTCTGTGTTATTGTGTCTAGAACAGATGTTCTTGAGCTTGTGCCACTGAACGTCACTGTCTGTTTTTCTCTACTTTACTCAAGTCTTTCAAGTAGCTCATTTTGAGGATTCAAACACATTTAAACCAGGTAATAATAATATTTTATTTGTCGGCTCCTTTCATGACACTCAAGGACACCTCACTAAACATTAGTAAATCACAGCATATTTAAAAAGGGAAATTCAAGGTCACTAGCTGAAAATAATGTAAAATAGATCAAATCAGAAATCTTATTTTTTGAGAAGGAACACCTGCCTATACTATTGGTCCTTGGTTAACCACAAGGACATTCTCTCTTAAACTTAGTGGCTGAAGCATTGCTGCAGGCTATTGAACTTAAGCTTGCTATTGTATCACCGAGCCAGTATAGTCCGTTGAAAGGCTATATTTTTATATAGCGGATTAACTTAATCCACAAAATACAGTCCCAATGACCTCATCGGAATATCTACAGTGCAGACCGCACACTGCAGCAGTGTTAGCACGCACACACGCACACACACACACACACACACACACACACACACACACATACACATTTCTTTGCTCTGGCTTTAATTGTCAGTTTTGCAATATCGAGCTGTCGCACCAGATTCCAAACCCTGGGAGACAACTATGACTGCTGATGGAATTAAAAAGCCATCGCCGTAAAAAGCAAAGCGGCGAGGCAGCTCCTTCCCCCGGGCCAATCTCTCTGTCCTGTCTCAGGTAGAAGGGAAGTGCAACTCAGCACTTACCTCTGTCATCCACCCCGATAGACAGAAGAGGCAATTTTAGCACATTTTTGTCAAATGTGTCGGATGCACTTTGAACTGGTATCGCTCAGGTTGCTATTTTTGTGTAAGGTTACCTAAGGGGAATCTTTCTGGTCCACTGCTGTGCTTCTCTTTCAGTCTGTTTAGGAAATGGGCCTATCGGGTTGTTATTGAGCTGTTTCATTTTACTCCCTGTTGTATCTATGAATATTTAATGAACTCCCAAGTTCTCTGGCTAAACAAAAACAGGGAGTTGAGGAACTGCACCGCTCGCACCTGTCTGTTTAGGTATAGGCCCCTAAAGTCAGTGTTATTTTCCCCCTTGAAGGCAGAGTCAGCAATTTTGGAGAACGCTTGTTGTCAAAACACACTTTGGCAAAATCAGTGAATATCTCCCCACAATCCACTACATGTTTGTATTATGTGAGCTGTTTTTTTCCAGTGCAGTGCACACACAGTATGGACGGGTATCAGATCGTGAGGAGAAATTCACTGATGTTGACACAAAATGATTTTGGTCGTAACAAGCATTCTCCCAAAAAATCGCTGACTCCACCTTTTTAATCAAACTAGCCTATTTAGCAACATTCCCAAAGCAATACAATTATGCAAAGATGTCTGAAAATTGGCCTGATTATCTTGATTAATTATGTGTGTATATGGAACATGTGTTCAATGCCCCAAAGCCCATAAGCAGTGACAGCGTGGATTAGGTAGATGAAGGTCAGCAGCAGCAAAACGCCAAGTCATCTAGATTGAGACTGGGACTGGATAGTGGAGTGGCCCTGGATCATTAACTTTAGTGCTAAGGAGAATTGGCTGTCGTTTGTAGTGTAGGCATTGCCACCCCCAAGACTCCAATCCCCTCCCATCAGAGTGTGTGTGTGTGTCTCTTCTCACACTCTTTCAGGGCGGCTCTTTCCCACAATCCGCCCCTCCTCCTCCTCCCTCTGTTGTCTGTCTTTCACTCTCCAAATATTAACAGGGTCATTTGAATGTCCTACTTTGCTGGGAAGTTGTGACGATGTCAGCCGCTCTGTGCTGATCTCAGAATGAATGGCATTTTTGTTGTTGTTGTTGCTATTTGCAGACTAGATACGTTTTCTTAAAAAGTAGAATGGAAAACCTTTATTGTATAAAATGTACAACCAGTTTTAAAAGGCCCTTAAGGTGCAAATACATTCAACCAACATTCATACCGTGCCAGTATGTAAAAAATACATTTAAAAAAAACATTGCTCTATCTCTGAAAATGTTATTTATCATGTGTCAACCGATTCCAGTTTAGTTCCCATTTACATACAACAAACAGTAAAACTACTCTGATAAGAAGACAGGAAAGGTTTTGGCTGTGTTCTCTGGGGTGGTCTTGTCTCTTCAACCAAAGAGCTGTTGGGTCTATTAAGCCAGTGACCAACACGGGGGCAATGTCTGTTTATAGCTTTTTGTTATACTGTAGATTACTCACAAGGATGACTCACTGCACAATGCACATTGGCTCTATTGATGGGGATCTGTCATTTGCATCCCTATGGCACAAACCAGTTGAATCAGGTCCTCTTGAGTCATACCCCTTGTTCATACCTTTAACTCATCCCGAGAAAAAACCCACAACAATAGATGTTTTTTCATTATGCACTTTAAGAAATAAAACCAAATGTCGAGAATAATTTGGAAAAATACTATTTTGTGAATAATGTCGAAAAATACATTGTTGAGAATAAACTCGTCTATTTCAGGACTGCCGTAAAGCTGGAAAGATATTAAAAGATTTGAATTTCCGCGATCAACAACTCATAAGCAAAAAGTTATTTTTAACATTGTATTTCGTATTGATTTCAGAAAATTGTATTTCCAATATTTTCCCTATATATTGACTTTGTTCTAGCAGTGCAAAATCGAAAAAAAAAACTTCCTCCATCCTCTCTTTAATTTTCCCATCCCATGGCCCTAACACTCTTCCTCACTAAGTAGACCTTCAAAGGAAACCTGTCGCCTGCAGCCCACTCATTCATTAAGGTATATTCTAAGAACAGAAAGGGGAATAAAGCCTTAGCCCCTTATTTTGAGTCTGATGTGCTTTTGCTCGGTGTGACCCACACTTCAAGTTCTTAGTTTCTGCCTCGTGACTACAGCTGCTCCGCATGCTCGCTCGCCCCCACCAAGCCCTTTGTGCTCTCGACCCTGCTGACCTGATGTCCCCACCATTGGCCCCGATTAGGCTAGTCCTTCACGGCAACACGCTGAGAATAGAAAATAACCTGACTGTCTAACCAGGAAGCTTAGGCCCGCAAACAACCCTACTATTCAAACAATAACCCTCTTTCCAGTAAACTCTAGGTCTTGGGCTCGTGTTTGTCAATTGCAACACTGTTGTAAGAGACTGAGGACAATGCACTGTGCTGAAACAGAGCAGTGCACTATGTTCAAGTTGTTTCAATGCCCTAGGAACATCTCTGATATAATATTTGTTTTATTATGTCCCTATCAAAGCTCTCCCTCCTAGCGTGCGATCAGATTACAGATGGGAGTATAATCCAGCACGGCCCCTGAAAGCCTCTTAATGATGCATCTGTTTATCATTACACAGATTTTCCACTTTTCACGTTTTACCGTCCCGTGTTTTGTAAGCGCAGTATGACATTTTACTCCCCAATGTGTGTTTAGAATTAACCGTCAAGGGCCAGGCTTTAGTTTGACATGCTTACAATTAAATTGGACTCCCATTGCCTATACTGTATATAACCATATTTCTTTTGTTGAAGCATTGATTTGAAAATATCTTTTAAAATGTTTTAAAAAGCAATTGAATAGCTTTGACAGTAATGTTAGCTCAATTTTCAGCTGAGTGATTTTTATTTCCTTTTGCAGTAGCTGAAAGCCTTCACATTCACCTTCTATCAGTGTCAGCATCATCAATATAATAGTCCCTTTTTTGTAAGTTAGTTCTAAACCCCTCTCTACTATCTGTCAGTCACACACTAATGTACAAATCTAGAGTCCTCAGTGGTGTGTGTGTGTGGGTGTTTGTGTGTGTTCGTTCTCTCACGGTGGTGACAGCCCTATTTAGCAGTTAGATGGCGCAGGCTGAAGTGGAATTCTAGGAGCTGGCCTGTGATTCCTCTGTTGACAGGCAGGAATGAGGGCTGGGGAACAGAAACCAACTGCTATCTGTAGCTTCAGACATGAACCACACTACATGTTAATCTGACCGCAAACTATTCACCCTGCCTAGAATGGCAATGTTACTAGGCCATTCCTTGTATAACTTTTCTGAATCACTTTTAACAGGGCACAAAGATGTTGTACTATTTCTAAGGTCACTGTATACACTTGTAATTTCAATGGCCAGTCTCTTTGGCACAAAGTCAGTTCAGTTTAGAAACCAACACAGTGTCTCTATGTATTTCCATTGTTCATTCATGACATGGCGGTATATTCTAAAATCTGCCAACACTTAGGATACATGAAGCCAGCAATGGTATGCTGTATGTCTGAAGCAAGTACGCACACTGAACCATAGGAAAATAAGGCACCAATTATAGAGAATGATTATCTTATCTTATTTAACCCTCCTGCCTCTCTCTCTCTCTCTCTCTGTCCCTCCCCAGATGTTTCTGACCGTGTACCTCAGTAACAATGACCAGCATTTTACTGAGGTCCCCGTTACCCCGGAGACACTGTGCCGGGATGTGGTGGATCTGTGCAAAGAGCCGGGGGAGGCCGACTGCCACCTGTCTGAGATGTGGCGCGGATCTGGTGAGTGACGGCCACCATTTTACCCAATGTTATCCTTATACATCATTATACACACACAACTATAGCATGGGCCGGTAGGATATTATAACGGCATGATAACCTTTAGCTAAAGTACCACAGTTTCACGGTGTTGCAGTATTGTGATTAGTGCTCTGAAATGAGTTATTTGGAAATCTCTGGGTAAAAAACTTTGCCACAATCTTTTTTTTTTGTAAACAACATATAGAAAATTCTGAAAATGAATAAACTTGTATGATAACATAGCAAAATATTTGATCCAACTATGGGGTGATAATACCTTAGAATGGTATGATGGAAATTAATAGTGGTTTTGAAACCTTGACTCTTTCATTACGCGGTATACTTTGAAACCGGATACCGGCCCCCATGCCTATAATGAAACAGTCTCATGCTGTTTTGTTTGTGCAATATGGCTGCATCCCCCAGGGACAGGGAGTCGGTGTACAAGAGACACTTGTTTGTCTTCCTTTAATTAGAGGGAAATTGCTTTTCTGAAGTTGACCATATATGGGCGTATAGATTAGCCGTGCGGTCAACTGCTTAGCGATTTCTTTTTGAAGGGCTTATCTCTTTTGGGTCTGCGATGCAAATGAAGCAGAGCCCATAATCCCCGCAAAAAAAACCTGAGGCATCTTCCCTATCGCTCAGGTGTGTGTGTGTGTGTGTGCGTCTTGCCCCCCTCTCCGAGACTCAGGATGTATTCATAATCACATCTCAAGGAGCTAGGCTTCTTCGTTTGCTGTTTCCATGGCAAAGCTGTGCCATAAGAGTGACAGAAGTGCCCATTATGTGTTTGAGTACTTCCACAAGTAGTTCCGAAGAGAGATTGCCAGCTGCTGAGAGGTTGTCTCATTTTGCAGCCATTTCTCACTACAGACGACCGCTGCCGACGTCTCCTTGGAAAAACACAGCAGTGGCATTTCTGCATCAAATTTAGAAGAAAAAGCCATCAATAACCTGCGTAATACGGTTGTTACTGATTTGTTTTTGCAGTTTGAGCTGCCATAATAGATCAGCTTCATTGACCTCTACTTGACTGTAATGTGTCGGTCCATTTGCGTAATGAAATGGTCCTAAGCAAGTTGAAGTAAAATGTTCTGAGGAAATGGATGATGAGCCATTATGGCAAAATACCAGCGGGAATAATTGACAACACATCACGGTTGTTTCCCCTCCCCGTGAGGTCGTTGCTCAGCTAGATCAACTAGATGCGTTTTGGCGGCTGCTGATGAAATGAATCTCCCTTCAGTTGTGTGTGTGTGTGTGTGTGTGTGTGTGTGTGTGTGTGTGTGTGTGTGTGTGTGTGTGTGTGTGTGTGTGTGTGTGTGTGTGTGTGTGTGTGTGTGTGTGTGTGTGTGTGTGTGTGTGTGTGTGTAGGGTGAGTTGTTGGACAGGATTCAGGAAGCAAAACTCATGACCTACAAATTCTACAATGGTCACATGTTAACCTTGCCAAGCTTAATGTAATTGGACATTTTTAAATATTGACTTTATAGGCGTGTGTGCGAGTGTACATATGTATGTACGTCACACCTGAGTTTGACATATGGTTCTGTCTTCCCTCTCTAGAGCGAGCTGTAGGTGACGGGGAGAGAATGCTGGATGTTCTCCAGCGGTGGGGACAGCACCGGGCCGAGGTGCGCTTCTTTCTGCGTCACAATCGAGCCCCAAGCAGGGAATCTGGTAAGTGCTACAACACATACACAGCACGCACAATAGATAGTAATGCAGAAGTAGGTGTTTGGATAAGATTATTTACAGTGCCGAAATGACTTGGAAACGGCTGTGGTGCATCTGATGAAAAATGCTGCTGAAGATGTACAATCCAAAATGGGGTTTATAGAAAAAACATGGAGAAAAACGTGTCGGTTTGTGTGCATGGTTCTGTAAAGATATCTAAAAAAATACTTGACCATCCCTATTAAGAATGCACCTTATTCACATCTAATAATTCAATAATGTGCTTAATGTTAAGACCCAACGCTTGCATTCTATTAACGCATCCTGCTGTTGAATAATACTCCCTTACAATAAACAGATAAGGTAAATACTTATATGTATAGTATATGAAAGCGCACAATAAGGTAAAACAACAGTGAAAAACACAAGGCCAACTCCCTCAAGCCGTCTGCACTTAACAGTACGGCCTGCTATTGTCAGTTCTCTCACTTAAGAGTCAAGGGGCTGTCTTCTTCGAAAATACATTTGACACCAACGTAGTAAACTCCACAGATGCCTGCAGCCTCTAAACATACATACATCCACTCTGGTGTAAAGCATTTGTGAAAGGACATTTACATTAACATCTTGTTACAAGCGGAGAATGAACAAAACCACCTCTCCTGTCACTCTACACAGGTTTTGTAAATGTTTCTCTTTGTATTGCCTTTTATCCAAGAAAGCATTTTAAATTAGCGGGCCTCAAATCCTTAGAAACAAGCCTTATTTAACCAATGGTGTTGGGAGGCCCGGGCTGAGCGCAGGGTGTGCTTGTCACATCGTCATAAGCCTGTTTACTATTCAGTTTTCGTAGGAACACAGAAAACGTTAGTATTTTGGTCGTGCGCGATCCTCTCAGCCCCTCGGTTGCATAACTAAGCCCCTTTACCCCTCTCAGCTTGAGTCTGGCCCGGGGATTAGACGGCTGCTTTCTCTTCCTGTTAACTCAGGCTGCTCTTATTTTCCCACAGTGACGACTTGTCTTTTTCCTGTTACCGTATTTCAATTTAGGACGGGGAACATTTTGTTTGTGTCTGGTGTTAATATTATTATTAATGGAAATACTGTTTGTACTGTAAATGTTGACACGTCCTGATGCTGCACAGGCCTGTTTGTTCTCACCAGGTCAGGGGACAGAATGTATTCTCAGTTTAAATCAGTTAGCTATAATCTCACAGGAAATGTCATTATGTCACTTATGGAGCTTTAGCATTAGCATGGTGCGACTATTACACCAACACTTGACCAGTTCTACCCTGTATGTCAAAGGGTAATCTAAAACCATTATGTAAGCTAAAGGGCTTTGTTCGTAGACCACGGCTTTAAAGAGACACGCACGCATACACACACGTGCCACGCACACACACACACACACACAAGTAGCTGTCAAATGCCAGTGGCATGGCTGGATATAAGTGCACTCATGAACAGACATACATGTACAGTCTAGGGATCCACCGCCAGCCAGACGGTTAAGTATTACGTTAACTCCTTTCGGGTAAAAACTGGGATCAGTGCTCTCTGTGACATGCAGTAATCTCTGGGTTTAAGTTCATTCAGCCATAGCCAGTCTGTGCTGCCCGGCCCTTTAGTCTACTTCATCTGTAGAAAGGCCAGAGAAAGCCGTAAACATAGGTGTGTCCCAATGTATGTCTGAGACAGTGGCAAGAGGTAGTATCCCAGTCTCACAGAAGGCCACTGGTTTGCTCAGTTTGCTATACAATTGTCACATAGAAAGCCCTACAGTAGGCTGTGCTGACTGATTGAGTATTTTATTGTGTTGGTTCCTCAGGTGGGTCAAGAGGCTCCGAGCCGAAGAGGAACGGAGTGAAAGGTCCTCCAGACAGAAGGATGGAGAATGGGGTGAGTTCTTCTGTCTTCTTTTTTTAGACCATTCGAAAACGCATTCACCAGGAATCTTACATTTTCTTTTTACAAAGTTGAATCTGCACTGACAACTAATTATCCATACTGTTGCAAACTCAATTAGTATATTATTTTAGTGGTTTGCTTGTTGTTAATAAAAACACTAGTGATATTTAAAAGCCTAGGCAATAGACATTGAATGAAACCAGTCAACTGAGCTTGTATAACAACAGAGGAAATAATGCTATTTTCTTTTGTCTTTCGTCTATTTATTTATTTCTTCTTTTCTAGGTGGCAGCACCTCGTATGGACATGACACTGGCTGAACTACAGGAGATGGCAGCCAGACAACAGCAGCAGATAGAAGCTCAACAGCAGCTGCTCGCCTCCAAGGTGCTTAGAGACATAGTGCCAGATGAAAGGGGGGCGATGGGGACTGGTAGAGAGCTGGGTGGATACCTCTTTCATATACAGTCTATGGTGGATACACGGGTGAATAGGTTAAGTGGTGCAGATCAAAGTAAAAGCCAGTGGTGGGCGAGACAAAATAATAGAGCAAGATTAAAGAGGGGGTTATTTGGAGAAAGTGGGAAGAGAGTGCATAAAACAAAGGTACTAAAACAAGAGTAGTGCACTTATGGAAATGAAGATAGATTCAAGATCTTTTTATTTGTCATATGCACAGCAATTACAGCAGCAGTTGTTGGCAATGAAACTCTTGAGTCTCAGGCTCCTCTCAACAATGCAATATAGAAGAAGAAAATGTATAATAGAAACACACAAGTGAAGAGAGCAACCTCAGACCTTAATAAACCCAAAAGTAGTAGTGCAAAGACATAGTGCAGATAAAAAATGAAGTGTAGAGAATAAGGTGCACCGTATGAATATAACATTGTATGTACATAAAGATAGTAAGTTAGAGTTCATGGGACTGTGATGGGAAGTTGAGATGGATGGTGGGTGTCTGCAGGTGTACTGTGTATAATCTGAGAAGCCTGAGACAGCTGCCTGCCTTGTATTCTCACTGTGAAGGACTTAGCTGGTATGTGAATTGTGAAGATCTCTTTTCTCTCGCTTAGGACTTAGTCTCTCACTTTGCTCAGGACGTATCGGTGACGGAAGGAAACATGTTTGACAGAAAACAGGCGTGATGTAATTAAATTCTTGGCCCGACCACCATTTTCCCCTCCTACGCATTTTTTAGTTTCTTGTCAAAATATTTCCGTTCTGCTGATCAAAACACAGGAACCGTATCAAGATAACTTTAAAAAACTAAATTTGTATTTTCTTTCGTTGTGTGCCTCCCTAAATATGCCCTGTTAGCCACAACCTGTGTCCTGGAGCCACTCTTAGCATTCCGATCCAAGCAACGGTCGGTGTGTGCATGCCTCAGGGCAATGAAGCAAGGCCAGGAATGTAGCTTTAAACAGTGGAGAACGCTTTCACACAAGTGGGAGTAAACACACTGACACATCACCTGGGACAGAGACTGTATTGTGCACCGCTTGGAACAGAAAGCTGTCGGATTTTATTGCAAATTGCGTCATAGTTCAAGACTGACAATTACTTTTGAAATGTAAACACTAGTAAGCTCAATAGAATGTTTCTGTAAGCCTTCTTTAACAAGGTACGTTGATATGAACTTCCTAACAGCCTGCAGGAACAACAGCTGTTATACAGTCAGCACCTAAAACATCTTAGTGTGTTGTTTACTATCAAGACTGAGGACACTTTATGAAGGCAAACTTTTTTTAATTAGTTTATAATTACAGACAGGGAGGTGCTTTTACACTGTTAATATCAGATAGATGACATAAAACAAGTGAAAGGGTATAATTTCTTTGGCTCCCCCCTCTCGTAATCCTTAGCTGCGGCCCACTTGACGCCCACAATCAAACCCTGACGAGGTTTAACAAAACGGTGTACATTACACATAATACATACAAAACACACACAAAGAGAAAGCGGAAAAACAAAGAGAGGGAGAAAGAAGAACAAAAAAATAAATAAGTAGAAAGTTAACGTGGATGTGTTTTGTTTGAATGTGTTTGACCTTTGCCCTCCCCTTTGTCTTCCAGGAGCAGCGTCTGCGCTACCTGAAGCAGCAGGAGCAGCGTCAGCAGCAGCAGGCCTCAGAGCAGGAGAAGCTGCAGCGTCTCAGACAGAACATAGACAACCAGGAGACCAGACTCAAGAAGGTCCGGGCCCTCAAGGGCTCCGTGGAGCAGAAACGCCTCAGCAACGGAAAACTGGGTAAGCTCAAGGACTCAGGGAATGTTTAGTGTCTTTCTTTCCTGTTTTTTTTAATAGTGACGATGCAGTTTTACATAGTTCCAATACAAAGAATGCAACTGATGTGCTGCACAGGGAGTATATAGCTTTATCTTATGTACAACTCTTGTCCCAATTAGGGCAACTTAATTAAAATACTAGACCTTTGATGATTTGATATACTATAACCATAATACAATACAGAATACAATGAACTACAAATACCACAACACATACTGGACTATGTCACCACATTATACAACAAACAATCATAACTTCAGTAGGTTACACTAAGCTTATAATGGATGCTGGTTTGTTTTGCTTTTAGCCAGATTTTGAACTTTTTCTGATTTTTCTGATTCCTCTCCAGTGGAGGAGATTGAGCAGATGAACAACCTCTTCCAGCAGAAGCAGAGAGAGCTAGTGATGGCCGCCTCCAAGGTGGAGCAGCTCAGCCAGCAGCTGGAGCTGTTAAAAAATGGCAAAATGGACAATTACCACGACAACCAGGGCTCTGTGGCTGAACTAGACCGCCTCTACAAGGAACTACAGGTGTGCAGAATTATTTTTTTACCAAATAAAATTTCCCGCCAAAATAAAATTATTCTCCAATTTCAGTTCTTGATTAAGATTGATCACACATATTGAACCATGCCCTCTCTGTGTATTATGTCTTGTTGTTCTCGATGGTCAGCTGAGGAACAAGCTGAACCAGGATCAGAACTCTAAGCTGCAGACACAGAGAGAGAGCCTGAACAAGCGCAACATGGAAGTGGCTTCAATGGACAAACGGATCAGCGAGCTGCGAGATCGCCTCTGGAAGAAGAAAGCCGCTCTGCAGCAGAAAGAAAACGTACCTGTGAGTATTATCACAACAACAAACAGAAAACACATAACCTGATACAGAACCCCAACACTTACAGCATGAGCTTTTATGTTTTGAGGAAAGAGTTCACATAGCTTTGATTTGTTATTGTGACTTTCTCAAAATGTATCCGACCACTGTTATTCATATCTGCAAAAAGGGATGGACATGGTTTTGTTCAGAGCTCCCTCTAGTGGCCTTATAGTAAAGTATTTTACCTCCGGAAGCCTCAGAATTCACTGATGCAAATATAAGGCTCCTTAACTTCACTATCTTCTGTGTGGAAAAACTAAGAAGGCGTTTTCTCCTTTCTGAGTTTTTCCATTCTTTGATCTTGTCCTGATTAGCTGGAGGGCATTGGTCATTGTTTTGATCATGTCACAGAGTTACATCCGAATACACTCTTAAACTGAGCCTGTGCGTGTGTTATGAGTCCCATTTGGCCAAAAACAACTCCTCAAGTCATCACAGACAGGCAGGAATGTCAGGGGAGATGCTATCTATTCTGGCTGTACTCATGAAAGAAACAGGAAAAGGCAAATAAGTTGTTTACTAAAGGCAAACGGCCATCTTGTTGGCTTCCCAAGAGACAATTTCTAAACAAAAATACATGACAAGATTTCATCACATATTGTAGGCTGAATCAGTAGGCTGAATAATCCAGTCTTTGTACTGGCTCTAATGTGTGTTCAGGATTTGGCTCTGAGCTGACTGTCTAGTGTCTACGCGCCTCTGCTCCTCTCTCTCCTTTCCAGGAGTGTCAAGTGTTTTGAAAACAGGTTGCCATGGGACTGTAAAAAAGAGACAACGGACACATCTATTTAGGAAGGAAAATATTCACTCCTTGAGGTTGAAATGCTTTTGTCGGGAGAGTAAAGGATTTAAGAGTGGCCAAAGAAAACAAACTTTCTTATTGGATGATGAATGAGTTTGAGGTTTTTTCTACTCTCTCCTCCATGCAATTTAAAACATATATAACATATATTTATTTATTTGTTTGTTGTTAGTACAGAAACAGTGCCCAAATTAATGTCAATTGCACCTGAATTCATAACTTTATAATGCAATCCGCAGAGTGCATCTCAAATGTTTTGTCTGTGTTGTAGGCACCACAGATGTAGCCTGTAACGATATGCACTGTGCAGCACGCAATGTTTACTGAACAAATGCAGTGTACATGATCTCAAGTGGCCTATATGTTAAAAGATTAATAATAAATATTATAATGGAGATTGAGCATATTCATCTGAAGTGCGCCTGAAAGCTTTTAGAAAAATTAGCAACTTACAAGATAATTCAACTTCACAGTAGCAGATTCCTTTTACATATATAATAAAATAGGGACAGAACATAGAAAGATGTGTTTTTGTGTTTCTGCATCTGTACTTGTATGCGCGTGTTTGTGTGTCTGTATGTATGTCTGTCTGTGTCTGTTTGCGCTTGTGTGAGTGTGTGCATATTAAGAGATGAAGGCATGAATAAGCCCTAGTGAGGAGGTGATTTACCCACAACCTGCCCAGAATCGTAATGACTGGGTCTTTTTCACACCAGCACAAAGACACACACTCCATCCAAGCTGCTTCTCTCCTCCAACCAAACAGCAAGCGTCCTGCTGACATCACCCAGAAAGCACAAGGGTTTTTCTAAGAACTGCCAGACTAGAGTCATACTGCCCCATCTCAGTTCAGGAAAGCCTTAGAACAGGCCGATATTAGACTTTTAAAAAAGGGGATTATTTGGTATTTTGAACTGCTGTTGCATTATTTGTGCTTTTTGTTTTTCCAAGAATGGCTATCCCGTTAAAGAGAGGGCTTCAAAAGACACTCAACTTCAGGTAACTAAACTAGTATTGAAGAATGTGTGTCTATTTCTTTCTGATCTGAACTCTTGAGTATGACATGGCACATCGCATTCCATTCATTGTTTTCTTGCTTCAGACCCTTGATGGGCAAAGTGAGCCATGTTCATCTTGTTTTAAAGAAACGTCTTGATACAATGTCATCGCATTTGTTAAACGTTAGTTTCCGGGGGGTGAGCTATATTTTGAAAGATGGTTAAAAAAAGATAGATAGAAAGCTTATCATTCTGTTGGGTTTGAAACGTATACAGGCACGTATTATCTTATGAATTTACGACAACATTTTTATGATTCAAATCAAGCTTTCTGTGGATTTTACATCATCAGTCTAAAGTGGACAGCCCATTTTGAAGATACTGAATTTGGGCATGATAAGGTCAAAGCAGGGCTCAGAGGATGTTGTTCTGTCATTCCAACGTGGACCTCAGAGAATGTATCCAAATTTTGTTGATCTCTCCATGACCTGTCACAAAGCTCCACCAGCTAGTTTAAATTACCGCTTGTCCCAGACTCCACTTCACAGTTAACCTCAACCCTCAGAAGTATCTCACTGTAATGGCTATTCTGCTTACAACACCAAAAAATAAATGAAATTTTTTTTAACACTGCCTTACAAATCTGATAACACTTCCACACTAACCATCATAAATCATCAATTTGAGATAACAACTTGGGCGGGCCATGTGGTTAATGAAATTGAAATTATCTGGTGCCCCCCTCAGGTCAAAGTTCACACTATTGCCTCTTTATCTTCCCACTTTTCTTTTTTATCCATGATACATTCTTTTTAATGTTACGTAATGGAAATAACACTTTCAGCCTAGTTCATCAGGGCCTCGCAATTTAATTTCAGCATTCTTTCGGTCATTTCATTACCAGAACATCAGATAAAGTTTTTAGTTTCCATTTAGTCATTTATGTGTTTTATTTGTCTACATAATGTCTACTGTTATTCAAGACATTTTAAATAGCTTTCTCTGATCCCTAACAAACAGCCTCCTCTGTCCCCCCTCTCTGTCTGTACAGCTGCCCAGTGAAGGCCCAGCCGCTCAGCAGTCAGGCCCGTCCCGTGTGGCGGCGGTCGGTCCATACATCCAGTCGTCCACCTTGCCCCGCGGCCCAGTGAGACACGACCTGCTAGTGAAACCAGCAGCTTACCCCGACGGCACCTCCACTCTACCCACACACGACCCACAGGGCAAGGCAACAGGTGAGCAATCAGAGCATTGCACTTGGGCACTGGTGTCGTTAAAACACTACCGCTTGTGTCCAAAGGTGCTGCTAGAATCAAGAACAACTGAAAGCTTGCAGAAACTTTAACGTAGAACTTAAGTCAGCTAAATTTGCCGATTGCTGTGTCTACAATAAGTCACTTATCGTAAAGAAACAACTGTTCCTTGTGTTTCTTTGTGTATTTTTTTGTCTTTGAACTCAAATTTGACGTGACTACAGCAGAAGCAGAGGATTGTGGGACACCTGCTGGTTGTGATGTCACTCTGAGCTCAGAAGGTAGCTAGCTATGGTGTGTTGTGTGACATAGTATTGCTGAGCTTGAACAACACAATCTTTTTTCCACCTCTTGACATTTTTCTGAAGAACTTTTGATGTGTTTTGCAGTGAGTGAAGTGAAACAGTGTGGTCTCTGTGTGCCATATAGCAGCTAAAATGAAACTATTCTTAGCTGTGAGTTATTTATTTATTATTTGTCATTTGAAACAGGCAAACTGTTTCAAATGACAAATTCTATTCAGCCTTTAGTGGTTAGCGGTCAGTCCTGACTTTATTTCATTTATATTGCGCACACACACACACACACACACACACACACACACACACACACACACCTGCTGACTTAAGAAGTTACTTAGACAGAATGACGTCTTTGTCCAACAAAATAAAGACCAAATAAAGGCAGGTATTTCTTCTCTTTTTCCCCTTTTTTCAAGTCAAGTTTGAGGCATGGTACAGTGGTAGCTGCACCTCCCTCCACAGACTGCTGTAGCATGTGTGCTGTGTGTTGGAGGGGAACAAACTCTGACCTAAACCATTGACAAAGCAGAGTAACGTATCCCATTTAGAGATGTTCTTTGAGCCATCCTCTAGCCTACACAGTAATTCTGTCTCACGAACTCTATCTCCAGACTCGCTATCTTAGCCCTACAATCAGTCCCCCAGTGGATAGTGGGCCAGCAGTGCACTTCATGCTATAAAAAATGAATGATCCGACACCAAAATTAGAAAATTAGTCATTACCAAACAACAGCAGAAGGCCCCCCTCCCTCCCTCCCTCACTGCCTCTCTCGCTTCTCATCAGCCCAATGTTTTCCTATTTAAAGCAGTTCCACATACGGGAAGGAAAAAGTAACGGGCCTCTCGCAGTCTGTCTGTTATGATGTTGCACGCTATTATTTCTGCATGCTGACTTGATTTGCAGTGTGGTTAGAGGAGAGATAGCGATGGGCGGGGACGCAGTGGGATCTGCTCTCGTAAAACGCCCATTCTCAGTTCCTTTCTAGCAGGGACGTTGTGCTTAGTCTCGGGCAGGCTCCAGGGGGGGGTGTGCTGGTCTGTGTGTGTGGCCCCTGAGGGGGGCCCCGTCCTGGGCCTTGGCCTAGAGCAAGGGGAGATCTGGAGCTCTAAGGCTATCTTGTTTTTTTTGTCTTTTGAATGCATCTTCCTCAGAAGCCATGTTCTTACTTAAGCCTCTGAAAGAGCTGCGGGCAAAGAGAAAAGGTACACTTGTTTGTGTGTGTGTGTACGTGTGTTTGTGCTTCTCAACGGCTTTGTTTCCATGTGTTTATTTTCTTAAGAGTGATTTTCTATGGATATATTATTATATGATATATTATTTTCATCATTTCCTTGCTGGATCTCTGGTCTGGTTTTCCGGTTTTACTGCTGTTGTGCGTGCGACTGTGCGTGCCTGTTGTTGTTTAGGAAGCGAGTGAAAAGCGTGTTCGTTGAGCTTTTCTCCTCAACTATTCCTCTGCTGCTCTAAATGGGTCAGTTGGAACAAACAATAACCTTCAGTTGAACTGACATTCTTTGGGATTCTGACCAACCTCATCACGTCTTGTTCACAGAATGTGTGAGTTTGTTGGTGTACACCCCGAGACGCAGCATTTAACTTCAGTCTTCAGGGCACTATGATGGAAATCATCCCGCGCTCACCGTCTCTGATGTGATGCTAATCGTGATGGTTGCGGGAGCCCCACGCTTTTGTGGCTGATCTGAGTGTGGATGTCTGAGCACATGCATGGCCCCTGGGTCTTCCGTTAGTCTATTTAAAAAACCCACAAATGATGAGTAACAAGGGAAGAAAAGGCTACAAAATCCACCTTTCTATTACAGAAATCAAAGTTTGTTCTGTGTGACTGTTACACACACACAACACACACACACACACACACACACACACACACACACACACACACACACACACACACACACACACACACACACACACACACACACACAGCTCTGTGAACTTTTGTGTGTATCTGGATAAATTATGGTAGAAGCTAGTTTCCACTGAGTGAATTTGTGCTTTCTTTAATCTTTCATTTCTATGTAAGATCCTATGCTTACATTTAAAAAAAGCCTCTCTTAATTTTATTTTTTTGCCTTCTCTTCCCCCAGGCCTTCAGTCATCTAAACTGGCAGACTGGAGCTCTTCAAACCCGGAACCCAACAACAACACCAACGGTCATGGTCCGGCTTCAACACTGCCACGAATGACCTCACACTCCAACGCTAACACAGAACAAGGTAAGAAAAACACACACGTCATGGATGCTATCATCACATGCACATACAGCGTTTCCCCAGAAAGTGCACGGTCATCCCTTCCTGTAACTGTGAAAACAGTAGCCGTTGAAGCAGAAGCTGTCAGAGGGCCTTTTGTTCTCTCCTTTCACAAGTTACACTGTGTCAGAACATTGGATGTAACTGATTACTGCCTCTGTGTGTTCTGTTTCATTTTGTATTATTATTATTATTTATTTTTTCCACAATATATGTATGTATTTTTTTTAACACACAGACCACAGAAATCAGAAAAATTAATAAAAAAAAATTAAAAACTGTATTATATTATTAGAATTATTTTGTCTCTTGGTAATTTGATTATAACCATTGATAACATAGTTTGGATTATTCCTATGTTATTGAATGTTAATGTATTGTTATATGATGCGCAGTGTTGGCATTAATATTGTTTTTATTACATTAATAATAATAAAATGACCCTCTCAGAGCATGGGATGAAACTGATTGTTGTGCTTGTGTTCATAGATGAGACGGAACAGAAGAGGGACAGGAAGGTGCGGCCATTCTCCATGTTTGAGCCGACGGAGGTTCCCGCCACGACGCTACGGAAGAACCAGAGCAGCGACGACCTCGTCAGGGACGCTCAGGTGAGAGGAAACAAAAACACATCACCTGCACGCTAACAGGAATAAAACTGTTGTCGGAAATGAGCAAACATTGAATACACAAACAGTTGTTTGGTCGCAGTATTGCCCTAGCTGGAGCTGCGTGCATCATAAACTGCATAATGTCTTTGTATCCGGATGAAGTAAGCATGGCAAATACAAACCTCACTGGAAGGACAATAATAACTTGGAGAATTGAAACCAATTCCTGCAGACCTCTCTCAATGTTTGTTTAGTTTCTGGTTGGTAACATCTACTTATTCTACTATTTACCATGTTACGGTACATTGCCTATAGCGCCTTCAGAGCACACTAGTGTAGTTTATCTGCTCCAACCACTTGATGGAAACGCTCCTGTTTTTTTTTTTTTTTGCAAACTTTTATTGAGTCACTCACTTTACATTTAGATGGAAACCCAGCTACTAGTGTCTAATTTGGTCTCTCTCTCCTCTCTTCTCTCCAGGCGGCTCCCAAGGCTCCAGTCAAGGTGCCCCCTCCCGTCCCCACCAAACCCAAAGGCCCCAGTGTGGTTCCGTACGGTAAACCAGGCCTCAACACGGGCACCTTCCCTAAAACCAAGCCCCACAGCCAGCAGCAGCAGCCGCCCCAGTCTGCCCCGGGTCGGTCCCAGCTCACCCCCTCACAGAGCCAGACACTCCCCTTACCCTCCAAACAGGAGCTTCCACCTGCAGCAACGGTACGGCCCTTCACCCCCGAGCTGCCCAAAGACATGAGTAAGCCCCAGACCTTAGCGGCCAGCTCCATCTACTCCATGTACACGCAGCAGGTCGGAGTGCAGGGCGCACTAAGCCGCTCCCAGACCCGCACCGGCAATGGGTTCGTCAGTGGTAAGGAAATTCATGGTTAACTTTCTGATATTGGTGTGTGAATATTGTTTTTTTGAAGTGACACGGGTGAATGTGGCCACTTGGCTTTTGGTGACTAGATAGTGTAGTCAATAGTAGTTTGAACCCATCCTTTCCCTTTAGTCACTGTCTAATGCTTAACCTTACACATACATCACCAACACAACACATCATACACACCACTTGTATATAGATATGGTGAAGCTACTTGCAAGTGACAAACATGTCAACAACAAGTGCATTAAGATAGATTGCAAGTTCAGATGAAAATATGCAGTTTGAATTTAACATCCCTGTTACTCAAAATCAAGAAGCATCTACGTTTGCCAATCTTCAGGTTCACATGTCAGCCTCTGAAGTAAGTATGCTTTTGTGTGGACATAAAATTTGAGGACAAATGCCGTAAACAAAAACATAAAAACAATGGTATGACTGTTTAATCTCATCATTAAAGTCTATATATAAACCACACTTACAAAAATAGTACGGTCTCGTGTCACTCGAGATATAATCACTGTAAGGTCAGTCTGACGTTCTCAGCACTCACTCACTCTACAAGAAAACATTCACACACCACTGACTAGGAGAGCAGCTACAGAAGCTTCGCCATCTGTTACAGCTTCCGCTTTCAAACGCAGTCACAACCAGACCTGCTGCTGCTTTTTCTCTGGTACTTAGTCTTTTCTGAGGGTTTTTATGTTATCCTCACTAGCTGTAAAAGATGAATAGAATAATTTAGTAAAAAGATTTTATGAAAATGGGAAATTAACTTGATTTAAAGAGGGAGACCTCTTCTTGACAGATGGTGGTATAATATGACAAAAAAACATTTTTTAATTAATATATATGAGTCTAAATAGGCATAGAAGAGCATTTTCTGATTTCATTATCGTTAAGTAGGCAGTTTTTAAAATCTCTTAAGGTTCAGAGATAAATTACCACAACAGCTTTTCAGTGTGCATCCATAATTGATATTTCAATCAAGTGAATTTTCTTGAACAATGTTTCCTTGAAGCAATAATCTATATTTAATACAAGAAATGTCATCTAGTAGCCGGTTAAGAAACTGAAAACACAAGCAGCACCATCATGGAGGAAAAAACATCTAGTGATAAAGTGCAAAATGATGTTCTTTAGGATTATTTTCTGCTTTTCTCTCGTGCTACTGAACTCACAATGCTCTCACTCACTGGTTAAAGGTTAAGTGATGTGCAGTGGGGAAGCACGCTTCGCTAAATTATTGCGTTGTTAGGAGTAGCTGTTAAAAATGTATATAAGAATAATAATAATAAGATGAATATTAAGTATGCAGGATAATAACATTTCTAAAAAAAAAACTTTTTCGGGAAGGTCATCTTATAGAAACTAGTTAGAACATTTTGTTTTAACATGATAAAGTGCAAAATGATGTTCCTTAGGATGATTTTCTGCTTTTCTCTGTTGCTGTACTCACACACTGGCTGGTTATGAATTACATGCAGCATGTAACTATCAGCATAAGGGTATTCATTTAGCTGTGGTGGTATATTTGTTGAAATCACAGTCTTAATGCTTGTTTCCCTTCTTTTTCATAGTATACGGTAAACCAGTGATTCCCGGTGGAGGCCCCTTACATCCGGAGAACCCCTACCAGGACCGGCGCTCTCCTGGCCTGGAGTCTGAGGTGGACCACAGTGGAGCCGTCACCATGGCACCCAGCTCGTCTGAGAGCCCCCAACCCGAAACCGAACGCACCCCGCGACCGCTCAGCCCCACCAAGCTGCTTCCATTCATATCCAACCCCTACAGGCACCAGAGTGACGGAGACCTGGAAGCCCTGAGAAAGAAACTGTACAACGCCCCACGACCCCTAAAGAAACGCAGCTCCATCACTGAACCAGAGGGACCCGCGGGACCCAACATTCAAAAACTCCTCTACCAGAAGACCACCCTGGCTGCTATGGAAACTATAACCACGCCGACCACTCCCCCCTTTGCTGATGACGCAGAGAAGGCTGCGGCGGAGGTTCAAAGCACTCCAGAAAACCACTTGTCAGAGGCAGGACAGACTCTCGAGGGAGGCCAGCTCCAACCTCACATCCCAGGCTCTAATGTGCCCATCCCTGCCCCTAGCGAACAGACAAAATCACCGTCAGTTATGCCAGAGAGGGAGGAGATCGTCCCCCCTCCTCCCCCGTCCCATCCAGCGCCCCGGCCCAATGACGCTGTGTTCCCCCCACCGCCCCCTGCTGGCCTGGAGGACGCAATGCCCAACCTGCCCCCTCCCCCTCCAGAGGGCTTCCTGGAGGAGTTCCCCCCCTACCCTCCACCTCCGTACCCCAGTGGAGCGGAGCAGGACAGCCTGGGAGAGGACACCTTTAACATGAAGGCACCCGAGGTCACGGGACAGGTCACTCTGCCACCGGTATGTTAAACACCAGCTTAAACTGATGAGTCACAATTAGTTTGTGGCTCTAAATGGTTTTGTTCATGTTTTGGTGTTTTTTTTCATTGTCTGTAAAGATCAGTTATGCCGAGTGATAAAGATTGTTCGCTTTCTTAGTTCTCACCAGATGCGAGAATTATATATAAGTTGCAAAAATGCTGCGGCATACGAGACTCATTCACTGATTTATCAGATGTGTCTGGGACAGGAGCAGTAACGCAGTTCCTGAACTGCTCTATAGAAGAAACTACAGGAAATAAATCTTCTCCCTCTTCCCATGAAGCATAGTGTAGCTGGCTACGGGAGCTACTTTAGTCCAAAAACACTGAGTTTTCTTGGAAGTGTAACAGAGACCACCCATTCAACAAGGTCTTGGTCCGCTTTGTGGTCCAGTTTGGGTGCTGACCCGGGTACCAATACTGTTCTCACCTGATCAAATGAACAGCAGATGTGAAAGTGCAAAGTGCCCTCAGTTACTGCAGTCCATATTGATTTACACTGTTTGATTTGAGCTGCATTTGGTTTTAAATCCCGTCACATGTTTGTTTGTTACTTTTACAGTGGCAGGTCATGAGTTACAGTGAGTTCATATTCTACTTTCTAATGAGCTGCTGGTCAACAGCAGTGACCTGGTCTGATGTTATATAACTGAATAATCCCTATCAAGTACCACTATTGTTTCTGGAGTAAATAGGCCTTATTCTGCTCACAATAAGCCGAACCCACCCAACTTTCCCTCTATTTATTAGAGGCATGTTGTGTTGAAAGTCAACACCAGTTTACATGTTCTCAATGTTAAGCTCTTAGTGAGACTCCTTAAGTGGGTCTTATGGTAAGGCAACATGTTTAACCCTAAAAAGGCCAAACCAATAAGAAATAACATTGTTATGACCAATTTGCCCCTCCTTCCCTCTTTTGTCTGGTACTCATTCGGTTGCATAATTATGTTGTTTGTGACATGAATTGCTTTCTTACAGTGCTGTAAACTGGATTAGCAAGGCACTAAGATCTGGGAAGCAAGTCGCTCCTTTGGTCGCAGTCTAGATTGAAACCTCACAGAGTAGACGCTTCCACCTCATCAGGACAGACTTTCAAAATTAGACTTATTTTTTAGTTTTACATTTCTCTTGTCCGTGTTGTAATGGCTGTTTGAAGATCATTTTTCTGACCCACGACCATGATTGTGTCTGTAGGGAAAGAGGACCAACCTGCGTAAGACCGACTCCGAGCGCATCGATCACGACATGAGAGTGAAGTTCAACCCGCTGGCTCTGCTGCTGGACTCCTCTCTGGAGGGAGAGTTTGACCTGGTCCAGAGAATCATCTATGAGGTAAGGCTTTTCTAATATAATGTGTTTATTTTTTAAATTCTTATTTATCTGAATTTTTTTTTTTACTTTTACATTAAAAACAATATAGTCTGCCAAAGTCTGTTGCCTCACCCGTCATCTTCAATGTACTTCGAACACTGATGTTTTTTGCAGTGCACCTTTTGCGTCATGCTGTGTGTTTTATATTTCAAATGGTTCGTCATTTTTTCATTGCTGTTGGAATAAACCAACTCACTGTCACACAGTTTAGCATTTTACTCTCTAGTCTCTGAAATCTGCTGAAAGTGAGACCACTCAGCACTTATGTTTTTCCACTTTTTGTGAATCATTTCAGGTGGAGGATCCCAGTCTGCCCAACGATGAAGGCATCACCGCTCTACACAACGCTGTCTGTGCCGGACACACAGAGATCGTCAAGTTCCTGGTTCAGTTCGGAGTCAACGTCAACGCTGCCGATAGTGACGGCTGGTAAGTTCACGATCACTGCTGACGTGTGTTCATGAAGGATTCTTTCTAATTACTTTACAAGTGAGATTATTTTCAACTCAAAACTGGACAATTTTCGGAGCATAATCCTGCATTATGAGCAGATTGACAACATTAAATCATTAAATTAAATATTTTTTAAAGTCTTACTCTATTGATTTATTGTGTATCTTACTCAATTTCAAAATAAAATTCACTTGGACTTTGATAGTATTGGTTAGGGCTTGTCTTCATACTTCTCATCTCGTTTTCCTCTCTCTACCATAGGACGCCTCTTCACTGCGCTGCCTCCTGCAACAATGTGCAGGTGTGTAAGTTCCTGGTGGAGTCGGGCGCAGCAGTGTTTGCTATGACGTACAGCGACATGCAGACGGCCGCTGATAAATGTGAAGAGATGGAGGAGGGCTACACCCAGTGCTCTCAGTTCCTCTATGGTCAGTTTTATTATTTTGATATCTTTGTTTTTTTTTTGTTAAAGCTATAGTGCGTAACTTTTTCATGTAAATAAATCATGTCAAAATTCATGGGGGCGACAGAAGTTAAGCACTATAGCTTTAACTGTTATGTGTTTCATACTTGTTTCTTATTTTCTTTTTATATTCTCCTATCTATTTGTTTCTAAACATAACTGACCATCCTCAAAATAAATTTGCGCTGATTGTGTCTGTTATTTTAAATCCGTCCCCCCTCAGGTGTGCAAGAGAAGATGGGCATCATGAACAGGGGCGTGGTCTACGGCCTGTGGGACTACAACTGTGAAAACTCAGACGAGCTTGTGTTCCGCGAGGGCGACTGCATGAGCATCATCCGCAGAGAAGACGAGGACGAGATAGAATGGTGGTGGGCACGCATGGGCGACAACGAGGGTTACATCCCCCGTAACCTCCTAGGGGTGAGTCAAGGGTCACTAACTGTGTTTAAATGCTTAAATTCCCACTAAAAATCTTCTAACGCACATACATGTTTTTACACTTGCTGAAGGTGTTTTTTGACTTGTGCGGGAAAATAGTGAATGCGCAAAATGATAAATGGAAACCCATTTGTTGAATAAGTTCTGTTGTAGCAAACATTGAACTCACTTGACTAAATCAGCTGTTGCCATACATTGCCTATAGCGCCATCTCCTGCCAAAACTAGTGTAGTTAATCCGCTCTAACCACTTGATGGAAAGAAAATTGTGAACTTTCAAAGGATTAGATTTGCATTTAGATGGGAACTTAAATACTAAAACTGTAATGATGAGATAGTTTATTTTATTGTTGAAGCATTTTTGCACAAATTTGCATTATTGACATGTTTTTGTTTCTTTCCTACAGCTCTACCCCAGAATAAAGCCAAGACAGCGAAGCCTGGCTTAAATCACAAGGATCCATGCACATTCCAGACTGCCAGAACTTTCCAACTAACACACACAGACACAGAGACACACACACAAACACACATACACCCACACAGACACGCACACACCACCCAACACACCACCCAACACACACACACACATGCTTTAACCAACTTTGGGAAGAGAAGGACACTGCTGAAATGAAGAGACAAGGACAGACCAAACCATATGAAGGATGATGAACTATGAACTCTTTCTGGCACTTTTTATTCTGTATCTACGTCGGTGGGATTCTCCCTCACTTACCTTTTCCAGGCCGCGCTGTGCCCTGTGTACTTAAAACACTACTGGCATTGTTTCTCCTCTATTACCACTGTTTTTTAGTTTTTTTTTGTAATTAGTGTCTGAACTCTGAAACTGTTTCGAAAGTGACAAAAACTCCAATGATGGGATGTAAATGGAACAAGCAGTATTTCTATTGCTAGAAAGTGATTTTTACACTTTTGAATAATTCTTTAAAAAAAAAAGTGGTTTCATGGGCTACTGGTTGTTGATTTTTTTTGAACACACACACAGATGAGGCGGATGATAAAAATGCTCTGTTACAATGACAATCTTTAGGGGCTTAATTTTCTCATCATCTGTATTGAGTTGACTGGGCCTCTGTATTCAGTTGTGACCAGCACTGTTCTGGCTAAAAGAATTGAAAAATGAAATGATTGGTGGAAAAACAAGGTGAAGTTATTTGATTGATCTATTGCTGTTCATTCTGTGATCTTTAAATACCCAGCAAAAGGCCACTCTGCGTTCCTGCGTTGGCACGAGGTTGAGTTGCCATAGATACTGTGTATACTGTGTATTTTTGTCACAAAATCTAGTGAAATGTTACTGTAGGAACAATGCTGTTATGGAAATGGACTATCAAACTCTTATGAGGCTTTTTGAACAGGACGGAGATGTCATGCAGTATGAATTAATATTTTCTATTTCAGCGTTCCATGACAATACAGTAACGTGAGAAGGCAAGCCTTACCAGAAATTAAGCAATACCAGAAACTTTGTCTTTTTGTAGTAATCAGTAAGAGATGAAACACTATATTGTAGCGTCGACCAGACGACAATTCAAAAAAGAAACAGAAAATTAAAGGATGGAACTTGTACGTTATGAGTTTCCACAACTCCTCACATATCTCTGTCAATGCAGATGTATATTTATTTTTGTTACCTTTTTTTTCTTTAGCCCTTTTGTCAGAACTATAACCACAAATGTAATGTAGTATTTCAAACATTTACAATAAAATACTTTGTACTCAGTTCATATGGTCTTCTTGTTTCTAACAATAAATGCAGGCTTTTTTTGAAACCAAGATAAAGGTAAGTACACACCAAACTAAAATGTGTTCACTGAGACTGTCTCTATGACTGAGCATGCTTTTTGTATTGATAATTTGCTGCCCTCTTCTGGACAGGAGTTGACACTTCCTCGTCTTGGAGCAATAATCCAAATATGGTAAAGAGTTTTGTGGTGGAAGCAGGTAATAAATTCCCTTATAAAATCTTGTATAAGTGACGCAGTAGATAAAACCTGATTCAGAAAAGCGATCCAACTTGATTTTTTCTTCTATAACTTATACGGAATTAATTCATGAGATACTGAAGTGTGTTTTTGGGCAATCCATTTAGGACAAGAGCTTCTTGTAGCCTATTTGATTTGATTGTAATGTGTGTGTCGTTCATTTTCTCCCCTATGTCTTCTGGGCATGATTTCATTCAAAGCATTAGAACAACAAGAACTTGAATTACAATTCAGACTTTAATCTTGATAAATGAGCGTGTGAATTAGTAGTGTTGTCATTGATGAAATAGATGAAAATGCATTAAAGAAAACTTTCATTAGTATTTTACTTCACCAAAACAAAAATTATTGCTGAAAAAACACTTTTTTATTATTATTTCAAAAGATGTTTTAAGTAAAGTTAAAAAAAAACATTGTTATTGTCATCATCGTTATCGTCATCTTATTCTATAGCCATTTTAACTAGGCTACCAATTTTTTATTGCTTAGCATGCATTAGTCTCCGCATACATTTTTATTTCTTCTATGATGCAATCAATATAAAGCACTTCGAACTACATCTGATTTGTTTGAAAGGTGCAAGCAATTTAAATTAATGATGATTTATGTAAGTCATATAGGCTATCTACATATCAATAAAATAAATATCCAATTTCCAAACGCATTTCAGGCACCACTGTTTCTATGGTAACCTGCTCTAGTGAAGGCCCTTTGCTCAAAAAAGCTTCCGTGTAGTTGTGTATCCTTTTATTTGTGAGTTTTATGGGTTTTAATACAGCTGAGTGTTTTAGACAGAACCCCCTTACGCTGCACAAATCTCCTGCCGAGCTGCAATAAGGACTTCGGATAAAAGGGGCTGAATTCAAACTCAGCAGTGCCCATCGAACATGACTTACTGCATTCATAATTGATGGCCTGCTTGCATTCATAATGGATTAAAAGTTCTGTAGAATGAGAATAGAAGTAGCCTGCGCGGAATCACTAGCAGCACACTACACTTTGTGTTGTTATGAGCAGTGTGTAGCCTACACATACAGATAAAGGCCTTATCTATATTGTCTAGGCTATAGGCTACTGTTTCTTTGTGCAATATAATGACTTTAGGTCTATATCCCCCTCTGGGCATGTTATTTAATTGAGTTTGTGTATCTCTAGGGATGGGAAAAGGGGAGAGTGATGGCGCTGGCTTTTATTCATTAAGTTTTGAGCCCCTGTGTACATAAAATCTACATTTACGGGGATATGAGATGTGCTGCAATATGAATATCTCCCAATCTAGAAGTGGAAAATATAGTATTTTCACCCAAGGGTCAGGGTAAGAGAGGACATTCTTAGATTAGGAGCAGCAGGTGGAATTAAGTCTGCATGCCTGGTTGTGAGTAATGTGAGTCAGTCTACCACAACCGACTCAAAAGGAAAAAACACTGAAGCAAAAGCTGCAGCAGCATCTTTAGTTTGTATTTTAAACATCTGTTGTAT